>NC_073394.1:12295231-12604054 GCF_028641065.1 Leucoraja erinaceus
CCTATCAATAACCCGTGCCTGCCTTCTCCCCATATCCCTTATCTCCCCATATCCAGTGGAACCTCAAACACAGTGGTGTTAGTGAACAGCTGATAGAAACATAGAAAATAGGTGCAGGAGCAGGCCATTCGGCCCTTTGAGCCAGCACCATCATTCAATATGATCATGACTGAACATCCAAAATCTGTTGCACCGTTCCTGCTTTCTCCCCATATCCCTTGATTCTATTACCATAAGAGCTATAACTCTCTTGAATACATCCAGTGAATTAGCCTCCGCTGCTTTCTATGGTAGAGAATTCCAAAGATTCACAACTCTCTGGGTGAAAAAGTTTTTCCTCATCTCAGTCCCAAATGGCCTACCCCTTATTCTTAAACTGTGACGGCTGGTTCTGGACTCCCCCAACATGGGGAGCGTTTTTCCTGCTCAAGCCGGTACAATCCCTTAAGATGATATTATGACACATCAGCAAAGGACAAAGGACATTTATTTTCACATACACCAATTGGAGCAGTGACATTTGAATTACCATGCATGCATAAGACACAACCGTCAGACAATGGAACCCAAACCAGTGCCTGGCCCTCCCCACTCACTGGGAGCGAGGCAGCGGTGGCAGGGTGGGCTGCAGGGAGTGTCTCCCTATGGCCACGTCTCACCTGCCTCTGCAGCGAGGTTCCCGCCGCGTTCTCCTCGAACTTCGCCAGCAGCTGACTGGCCATCGACTTCACCTTGTTGTTGTTCGTGCAGACGCTCGCCTCCTTCCCCTCGCCCCTTGCGCTCAGCACCTGGGTGGGGAAACAGAACGGTGCAACGGACAGTCAGAGCTAGAGGCAGCTCAGCTAGTCACTCACTCAAGGCAGCATACTGTGTGCGGCTCGGTGGCACAGCGGTAGAGCTGCTGCCTTAAAGCCCTGTCCCACTGTACGAGTTCATTCAAAGAGTTCTCCCGAGTTTGCCCGGATTCGAACTCGGAGATTTACGGTAATGTCCACTCGTCGGTACTCGGGGCTCTCGTGGACATTTTTCAAAATCTTCACGAGTCTTCCCGAGCTTACCTGCCGTTAGCGAGTCTTCCCGAGTACCTGCCGTTAGCGTTACGAGCCGCTAGGAGACATCCCCAAGCTTCGACGTACCCGCTACGTTCATTCTCTGTGCTTACCACTGGTTTGATTTTTTTTTAAACTCGGGAGACCTCTTGAATGAACTCGCATCGTGGGACATGGCCATTACAAGCGCCAGAGACCCAGGTTCCATCCTGACTACGGGTGCTGCCTGTATGTAGTGTGTATACGTTCTCCCTGTGAACACGTGGGTTTTCTCTGGGTGCTCCGGTTTCCTCCCACATTCCAAAGACATACAGGTGTGTAGGTTAATTCGCTTCTGTAAATTGTCCCTAGTGTGTAGGATAGAACTAGCGTACGGGATGATCGCTGGTCAGTGAGGACTTGGTGGGCCGAAGGGCCTGTTCCCATGCTGTGTCTCTAAACAAAACTAAACTAAACCTCCACCTCTTCCCTCCTGAGCTAACAAAACCGTAAACTGGCCAGGATGGGGGTCGAAACAGCAGGAAAAATTAGAGTGGAAATTCCTACACTTCCGACTAGCAGCAACTGTCATTAAAATATAATCTTTGGAATTTATAGTATTACAGCCCATTTTACACCCAATTCTACAGTCCTTCGAATCTGATGGTGTCCTAGAATGGATTTGGTATTGGTTTACTATTGTCACCGAGATGTGAAAGGCTTTGTTTTGCCCACTGACCAGTCAAATGATACAATGTATGAGTACAATCTGGCTATACTCAAGTAGAACAAGACACAAAGTACTAGGTAACTCAGCAGGTCAGGCAGTACCAAGAGGTAGTGCAAAAGAGAAAAAATACCAGAGTGCTGAATATGGTGTTACAATGTTATAGAGTTAGAGTTACAGAGAAAGTGCAGATAAAAAAAAGTGCAAGGGAGGCCTTGAGGTAGATTGGAAGATCAGGATGACACCCCTAGCTTATAGGGGGACCATTCAACAGTCAGTAAACCAGGGGGAAAGCTGTTCCTGATTGTTCCTGAATCAGATGGTACATGCTTTCACACTTTTGTCTCCCCTCGTAACGGGAGAGGAGAGAAGAGGGAATGAGCGGGGTGAGAGTGGTCACTCCTTGCTTCCCGTTATCCGGAGTACATTGCCCACCTCCGCTCCCATCCCGGGAAGATCACCGGCGGGGTTCCCCGACTTCCACCAGAGCCGGGACTTGTCCAGGAAGGGAACGACGCCCACCAGGAAGGCCCCGCCCATCTCCCCACTCACATCCTGCCAGTCCGTGGTGGTCCTTCTCCTCCGCTTGCTTGCCGCGTCCTTTTCTTCACTTTTCTTTTCCTGTTGACAGGAGACAAGGCATCAAAAACCCACCTCCCACTTGGAGCAACCTTCAGCTGTCCAGTTCCTTAGTGTCGATCCAAACAATTCCACGCAATGTGGGAAACATCTTTCCGTACAACTGGGTTACAACCATTCAGGCCATTACTTAGTGATAGCGTTTCATTAAGCAAACGACAAACTAATCCCTCTGCCCAACTCTCTCCCCTCACCCCTATATTAATCCCAAAACAAACTTACAGCTTTCTCCCCACTGCCCTATATCAATCCCCAATCTAACCCCTCTGTCCAGATCTCTCCCCACAGCCCAATATGCCAACTTGTTCAGCATACACTTGATGGGCCATGTGGGGCCAGCACACTGTGCACACCTTGGGTGTCCGCTTCCTGGGCAGCAGGTTGATGACGTTGCACAGGGAGTTGGATTGCCTGGGTTGGAGCGCACTCACGTCGTTGCTTCCTTCCTTCCTGAGCTTGAAGACAGCTGCCGGCAAAAAAAACACAAACAAACATCATTTTCTCGTCACGCTCAACCCATTGACGTGAATGGCAAAAGAATCAGGAGCCGTGATTTTAATTTATTGTCACGTGTACCGAGGTGCAACAAAAAACTTTTGTTGTGCACTACCGCGGAAAGACTACATGATTACAATCGCGCCATCCACAGTGTACAGATACACGCTAAAGGAAATAATGTTAAGTGCAAGATAAAGTCCAGTAAAGTCCAATTAAAGATAATCTGAGGGACTCAGTCAGTGCGGTCAAGTCAAGAGTCAAGAGAGTTTATTGTCAAGGTATTGTAGATGATAGCTCAGGACCACTCGCTAGTTGGTGATGGGGGGGGGGGGGGGGGGTTCAGTTGCCTGATAACAGCTGGGATGAAACTGTTCCTGAATCTGGAGGCAAGACAGAAATTCTGGAGAAACTCAGCGGGTGCAGCAGCATCTATGGAGCGAAGGAAATAGGCAACGTTTTGGGCCAAAACCTTTCTCCTGAATCTGGAGGTGTGTGATTTCACGCTTCTGTACCTCTTGCCTGATGGGAGAGGGGAGAAGAGGGAGAGACCAGGATGGGACGCATCCTTGTTGATGCTGCTGGCCTTGCCGAGGCAGTATGAAGTGTAAATGGAGTCAATGGCAGGGAGGTTGGTTTGCGTGATGGTCTGGGCTGCGTCCACAATTTGCAAATTTGCAATTTCAGGCGGTCTTGGATGGAGTTGTTCCAAAACCATGCAGTGATGCATCCCGATTAAACGCTTTCGACAGCGCATCTGTAGCCTTGCAGATGCATCGGTATCATTTATTGGCTAGCTGGTATATACTCAGGAACCCGCAGCCTGCCAGTACGGTGGGAGCTGCTTCAAGAGTGAATAGTGAAAGGCCCGGATAGAGTAAATGTGGAGAGGATGTTCCACTAATGGGAGAATCTAGGACCAGAGGTCTCAAACCACAGCCTCAAAATTAAAGGACGTTCCTTTAGGAAGGAGATGAGGAGGAATTTCTTTAGCCAGAGGATGGTGAATCTGTGAAATTCATTGCCGCAGAAGGCGTTTTAAGGCAGAAATCGAGAGATGTTTTATTCATGGGTGTCAGGGGCTATGGGGAGAAGGCAGGAGAGTGGTGTTAAGAAGGAACAATAGATCAGCCATGATTGAATGGCGGAGTAGACTTGATTCTTCCCCTATCACTTATGAACTTATGAAGAGGAACAAGAGGGCAGCGAGCAGTGTTTGTGGGCCTGTGAGGAGAGCATGCAGGAGGGGGAGGTAATGGAGAGATCAGGTGAGGAATGATGAGTCTCCTCTCACCCATGACTGCTCGTATAAACCCACAGCCGGCAATGGCTCAGGGTCCAACGTCTTATCACCATGATGTCGCCCCTCCCTGGCTCTCCACCCTCTCCCACACCCACTCGAAACTACACTTGCTCATACATGATGTACAGAGGGTTCCTGGGATCCAAGTCTATGGGTCTGGTGAGAGTGGCAACACAAGTTGATAGAGAGTCGGGCTTTATCGGGCTTCATTGTTACACCATGTACTAAATGTTGTTCCCTTTATCCGTACACTGTGGACGGCATGATTGTATTCAAGTATAATCTTTTCTTTGAGTGGAAAGCACGCACACAAAAGCTTTTCACTGCACTTCGGTCACGGTGACAATAAACTAAACTAAACTTCTGACGCTCCAGAGAAAACAATCCAAGTTGGTCCAATCTCTCCCTGCAGTTCATGCCCTCTAGTCCAGGCACAGTGGCAGAGTTGCTGCCCTACAGCGCCAGGGACCCGGGTTCGATCCTGACCACTCTGTACGGAGTTTGCACGTTCTGTTCCCCCTGTGACTGCGTGGGTTTCCTCCAGATACACCAGTTTCCTCCCACATCCCAAAGAGGTGCAGGTTTGTTGGTTATTTGGCCTCTGTAAATTGTGCCTAGTGTGTAAGATAGAACTAGTGTACGGGTCACGGCTGGTCGGCGCGGACTCAGTGGGCCGATGGATCTGTTTCCACGCTGTATCACTAAAACATTCTGGTAAACCACTTGTGCACCCTCTCGGGAAGCCTCCACATCCTTACCGTATTGCCCACAATCAGCGACTGCAATATCTTCTCCACCCAGTTGAGATCAGATTCTTGCCTGAGGTTAGAGTGTGCCCATTGCAGTCCTGGACCCAACTCAGAGGGCACTAACCGCTGCGCCAAGACCGACACCACAAGGTTCGACACTCAGACACACTCCGGCGCGGTTACGCAGCGGTAGAGCTGCTGCCTTACAGCGCTTGGAGTGCCGGAGACCTGGGTTCGATCCTGACTACGGGCGCTGTCTATAGGGAGTTTGTACGTTCTCCACATAACCTGCGTGGGTTTTCTCCGAGATCTTCGGTTTGCTCCCACACTCCAAAGACGTACAGGTATGTAGATTAATTGGCTTGGTATAAATGAAAATTGTCCACGCCGACCAGCGATCCCCGCACACTATCATGGATACATGTCAGTGTGCGGGCACCGCTGGTCGGCTTGGACACGGTGGGCCGAAGGGCCTGTTTCCGCACTGTATCTCTGAACTAAACTAAACAATTACTCACAGACAGCAGATGAGGCGTTCCCTCGGAAGTGCTCGTAGAACTTGGAGAGGTACATGACCATGCTGAGCTTGTCCGGCCCCCCAGCAGAGGCCATCTCCTTGCCCGTGGTGACCGGAGAGATTCCAAACTCCTGCTCCGCAATGTCGAAGGCCAGCTGGTTGTTCTTGGCTGCATCCTCTTCATTCAGCAAGTCAAAGTCACTGCGGAGCAAAGGACAAGGGTCACATCAACAGGGTAGGGGCTGACACCAGCTCACTCTCTCAAATACAGCCCGCCCCCTCCCCCCATCCTCACCCTTTAGTTTAGAGTAGATGTGGAGACGATGTTTCTACTAGTGGGAGAGTCTAGGACAGGGGTGGGCCATTAAGTGCGGCCTTTTGAATGAATCCAAATTTTGTAGAACAAATCCTTTTATTTTTATTAATGTTTTTGTTCGTCTTCTATTATTTTTATTTTAATCTTAAAATGAGCGTATTTAAAATACCAAAAAGTTAAAAAAGATTCAACAAAATAATCCTATATCTAATTGAATTTTCTTGGATGCGGCCTTATTAGATTACAGCTAACTGTGGCCTTCCTACACGAAAAGGTTCCCTGCCCCTGGTCTAGGACAAGCTATAGCCTCACAATAAAAGGACATACCTTTCGAAAGGAGATGAGAAGGAATTTATTTAGAGGGTGGGAAATCTGTGTAATTCATTGCCACAGGGGGGCGTGGAGGCCAAGTCAATGGATATTTTTAAGGAGGATTTTGACAGATTATTGATTTGTTAGGGTGTCAGGGGTTATGGGGGAGGATGGCGGGAAAGAGGGAAAGATAGATTAGCCATGATTGAATGGTGGAGTAGACTTGATGGGCCGAACGGCCTAATTCTACTCCTATAACATATGAACATAAATGTATGACTTTGGAGATACAGGTGACAATAATAATCCTCAACCTAACCCCATCTCACCTCCAGCCCACACTGGGAGAGAGATTATGCCAAAAGTGTAACTAACGTACATGAGTTGTGGGCAAAAGTGGTGAATGATGGCACACAGTGCCAGGCCGCTGTGCCAGGAGCTGGTCAGGTCGCTGATGGTCACGTTCTGGTAGCTCTCCGTCTGTTTCTGACACCAGGTCAGCAAGCGGTTGGGACGTATCTCCGAATCTGCAATGAACATAAGGACATGCACACAGGTGAGTGAGAGAGAGAGAGGAGAGGCTGCAGACTGCAGACAGCTCGATTGTAATCATGTGCTGTCCTTTCGCCAAAGACAGGCACAAACAGCTGTAGTAACTCAGCGGGTCAGGCAGCATCTCTGGAGGAAAGGAATGGGTGACGTTTCGGGTCGAGACCATTCTTCAGACTGAGAGTCAGGGGAAAAAGCTAAAGGGCCTGTCCCACTTGGCGATTTTTTTTGGCAACTGCCGGCATCATTGACGGACGTATAAGGTCACCAAAACATTTGCGGCGTGATGCGGCGCGTTGACGTCTGACGTGCGGTGTTTTTTCAAGTGTCGCAACATTTTCTTTGTTGCCGCTGGATTTCATAATGTTCAAAATCTTTTGGCGACAGTTGCCAAATGGGACAGGCCCTTAACTTTTCCACGAAACGGATAGCACACAACAAAAATGCTTTTCATTGTACCTGGTACATGTGATGATAATAAACAAAACTGTCCTGGTTCGACTTCCCAATCATTTATCTGAACAAAACTCCATTTGCCCTTCTTCAGCCCCCCTGCCCCGCTGATCAAGATCCCACTATGTTCTTGATAATCCTCTACATTGTCTCCGATACCACTTGCATTAGTGTCATCGGCAGACTTGCTAATCATGCTCTGTACGTTCTCATCCAAACCCTGGGCACAGATGTGACTTACCACGGCGAGACACTTTAATAGACTTTCGAATGGAGTTGACTCTCTCCAGAGGACAGCTCTTCAGATCAGTGGTGATGTAGAGTTGGCGCACCTGGAGGAGGCGAAAGGAAATGTTCGATTAATTCCCTTCGGCCCTAAAGCAGACCAGTTAGCAGCCTAGTTAGTTAGTCAGTTCTAAAACACAACGCACTGTGTGGAGGGATATAAAAAAAATCTAAGCAAATGTGAGTCACTCAATGGACGGCACGGTGGCACAGCGTCAGGGTTGCTGACTCAACTACCTTCTGTGGCAGAGAATTCCAGATTCACCACTCTCTGTGTGAAAAATGTGTTTCTCATCTCGGTCCTAAAAGATTTCCCCCTTATCCTTAAACTGTGACCCCTTGTTCTGGACTTTCCCAACATCAGGAGCAATCTTCCTGCATCTAGCCTGTCCAACCCCTTAAGAATTTTGTATGACAATTCTGCTCCTCTCTGATCGTACCTTCTGGATGTCAATGTGGAGTTGCCCAGCGCTCGAGCGGTATAGACTCACCTGGTGGGACGCAACACAGTTGGAGTTGAGGTTGGGATAGCGTGAGGCGGGATCTATCGTGTACTGTTCAAAGTTCTTGCTGATGTTCTCAGTCGTGGTTTGAGGCAACAGTCGGTAAATGCTCTCCCTGGAAACAGAGGCATGGATATTCAGTCACGTTCAATGTTTCTAAAGTTCTCCAGCAAAGAGGGACAGAATTAAAGGTGTTTGATTGTCCATCACTGTCTCAGGACAACTTCAGGTCACGACTCGAGACCCAAGAAACTGCAGATGCTGTAGGAACTCAGCGGGTCAAACAACATCTAAAGGAAGGTCCCCGACCCAAAATATCGCCCGTCCATCCATTCCCTCCACAGATGCTGCCTGACCCGCTGAGTTCCTCCAGCACTTTGTTTTTGACTGAAGGCTGGATATAATCTATCCTGCTTTAGTTTAGTTTGGTGATACAGCACAGAAACAGGCTCTTCGGCCCACTAAATCCGCATCGACCAGCAATCACCCTGTGCACTAATACTATCTTACACACTAGGGACAATTTACAATCTTTACCGAAGCCAATTACCTACAAACCTGTACGCCTTTGGAGTGTGGGGGGAAACCGGAGCACCCGGAGAAAAGCCACACGGTCATAGGGAGAAGGTACAAACTCTGCACAGCCAGAACCCGTAGTCAGGATCGAACCTGGATTTCTGGTGCTGTACGGAAGCAACTCTACCGCTGCGCCACCGTGCCGCCCCTGGTGACGGTTCTCTGTTGTAGTGCAAGAAGCACGGCAGACAAATGGTGAGTAGCAAGATAGAGGCAGAGATACAGGCACGGAAATGGACCCTTCAGCCCATCGAGTCCCTACTGACCATCTAGCACCCATCTACATTAATCCAACACATTGTTCTCTCCACGTTCCCTTCAGCTCCTCCCAGATTCTATACGCTGGGGGCAGTTTACAGAGGCCAATGAACCTGTCGACACGCACATCTAACACAGTCGGGAACTGGAGCACTGGGGGGTCATGGGGAAGTCACAATCTCCACACAGACAGTCAAGGGATATGGGGAGAAGGCAGGCACGGGTTATTGATAGGGGACGATCAGCCATGATCACAATGAATGGCGGTGCTGGCTCGAAGGGCCGAATGGCCTCCTCCTGCACCTATTTTCCTACGACACCACTGGGAAACAGTATAACACCAGAACTGCTCTGGTGGACAAGATCATTATGAGCATAGAGAGGATGGAGAGAAGGAAGCAACTCCCAGTGGCAGATGGTACAAAGACTGATTAAATATTTCAGCCAAAAGTACAAAGGGAATATAATGCATGATAATCTGGAACTCACTATTTGGAGACCTGTGAGCAGTTTTGGGCCCCATATCTGAGGCGGGATGTGGTGATGTTGGCAAGTGTCCAGAGGAGGTTTACGAGAATGATTTTGGGGATGATTGGGTTAACATGCGATGCGAATTCGACAACTCTGGGCCTGTACTTTATGGAGTTTAGAAGCATGAGGGGGGACCTCATTGAAACGTACCGAATAATGAAAGGCCTGGATAGAGTGGATGTGGAGGGGATGTTTCCACTAGTGGGAGTCTCGGGCCAGAGGCCATAGTCTCAGAATAGAAGTACGTTTCCTTTAGAAAGGAGAAATTTCTTCAGCCAGAGGGTGGTGAATCTGTGGAATTCAATGACACAGACGGCTGTGGAGGCCAAGACTTTCGCCATCTTTAGGGCTGAGATTTGACAGGTTCCTGATTGCCAGGGGTTGCGGGGAGAAGGCAGGGAAAAGTGGCTGTGACGGGAAATTCCATGAGCCACGATTGAATGGCAAAGTCGCCTCGATGGGCCGAATGGCCTCATTCCGCTCCAGTGACGTGGGAAATTATGAACTTAAGAAGAGTAAATCAGGGAAATCATTAGGAAATCGGATCGACACTTGAGGGAAAGTAAGAAACAGGACAATGAACAAAGAGCGGAGAAGTGGGAAACATTGGAATGCCAGCAGAGACTTAAGGACCAAACAGTCTCTCCCTGTGGGGGGGCATGGTGTCGTAGTGGTAGTTGCTGCCATACAGCGCTTGGTGCACAGGAGACCCGGGTTCAATCCCGAATCCTGGTGCTGTCTGTATGGAATTTGTACGTTCTCCCAGTGACCTGTGTGGGTTTGTGTCGAGATCTTTGGAGCCCACACTCCAAAGTTGTACAGGTATGTAGGTAAATTGGCTTGGTATAAGTGTAAATTGTCCCTTGGGTGTATAGGATGGTGTTAATGTGTGGGGATCGCTAGTCGGAGGGGCCTGTTTCTGTGCTGTATCTCTAAAACTAAAACTGAAAATAAAATTAAAACTGTGCTGCATGGAATCTGAACCAATGCCAATATACACAATGGCATTTGATAGACTTTCAGATAGCCATCTGGATGTGCAGGTAATGGAGCGATATGGATCTCAAGCAGGTTGATGAGATTGCTTTATCTTGGCATCATGTTCGGCACAGACATTAGTGCGATGTTCTCATGACTGCGGCACGGTGGCGCAGCGGTAGAGTTGCTGCCTTTTACAGCGCCAGCGACCCGGTTACATCCTGACTACGGGTGCTGTCTGTGCGGAGTTTGTACGTTCTCCCCGTCATTTTCTCCGGGTGCTCCAGTTTCATTCCACGCTCCAAAGACCTACGGGTTTGCAGCCTATAAATCATCCCTAGTGTGGAGGATAGAGCTGGGATCGCTGGTTGGCGCGGATTTAGAGGGGCCGAAGGGCTCGTTGCCGCGCTGTATTTCTAAATTCAGCTACAAGATTGCAATTCTTTGCTTATCGCTTCTCCAGCTGCCCAACGCTTCCGGCCATCCCGGGATCAGGAGAGATCAGGAGAGATCAGGAGACGCAGCGAGTGTTCCTGTCTGCTCGTTCTCCACCCCAGTGAGCCTCTGCCCTGTACAACGCGGCAGCGTGTCAGAACACGACCGTGCAGCAATAATGCACAGATTGCCACGACCAAAGCTGCTGCTTCAAGTGCCGGAGCGTCACTTGAAAATCTTCCCGTGTTATTGGGAACGAATCCAACGGAAGATGTGGGAATCTTGCTGCAAGAACCTGCGCCAAAAACACATTCCTGTGTTATCGCCGCATCAGACAGACCATGTACAAACATTACACTCAGCGGGTTACAAACTCGTTGGCTGGATATCACCCAAAATACACAGCTCACTCCCCCCCGAGCCATGCGGATTACAGTGCTGCCTGTCTGTGCAGGAACACAAACAAGGTGGGTTTAGCAGCCTGCTGCCTCCTAGTCACACATGCAGGAATCACCATCTAGATGTAGATAAACATAGACATAGAAACATAGAAAATAGATGCAGGATTAGGCCATTCGGCCCTTCGAACCAGCATCGCCATTCAATATGATCATGGCTGATCATCCAAAATCAGTACCCTGTTCCTGCTTTTTCCTCATATCCCCTGATTCCTTTAGCCCCAAGAACTAAATCTAACTCTCTTTTGAAAACACCCATTTCCTTCTGTGGCAGAGAATTCCCCAGATTCATAACTCTCTGGATGAAAAGGTTTTTCCTCATCTCAGTCCTAAATGGCCTACCTTTTTTTCTTAAACCGTGATCCCTGGTTCTGGAATCCCTCAACATCGGGAACATTTTTCCTACATCTAGCCTGTCCAATCCCTTAAGAATTTTACATGTTTCTATAAGACTTCCTCTCATCCTTCTAAATTGCAGTGAATACAAGCCCAGTCGACCAATTCTTTCATCACGTGTCAGTCCCGCCATCCCGGGAACTAACCTGGTGAACCTACGCTGCTCTCCCTCAATAGCAAGAATGTCCTTCCTCAAATTAGAAGACCCGAACTACACTCAATACTCCAGCTGTGGTCTCACCAGGGCCCCCCTGCACAGCACCTTGCTCAGTACGGACAAGGTGGGCTGAAGGGTCTGTTTCTTTTCCGAAGAAGGATCTCAACACGAAACGTCACCTATTCCTTTTCTCCAGAGATGTTGTCTGACCCGCTGAGTTGTGTCCATCTTTAGCCTGTATCCTGGCTGTGTGACTCATTGATTCATAAACCCATTCTCAGATCAGGCATAGATACAAAGTGCTGGAGTAACTCAGCGAGTCAGGCAGCATCTGTGGAGAAAAAGGATGGGTGACGTTTCTGGTCGGGACCCTTCTTCACACTTCTCACTGACTTCATGCTCTCTCTCTCTCTGAATCTCTACGCTCACAATGACCTTGGCCACCGCAGCAGTTCTAAGGTCAGACATCACCCCTCAGGTCATGTGCATTGGAATCAGTGGCCAGCCTGGGATTAAACGTGATCACATTCACTGGGTCACAAAGAGGTCTTTCAGCTCCTGCCCTTCCGTGAGATTAGGAGGGACCTACACGGCAGCTCCAAGCTGCTTCAGTAACCCCACTCTCCACGACACCCACCCCAAGGTGGAACACTCCAAATCTTCACAGATTGACTCAAATGCCCAGGAACAAAGGAGACCACAGTGGAAGACAGTGTCCGGTCCGTCACAGGTACTGACCTCCCCACCATCGGAGGGAGCTATAGGCGGCGCTGCCTCAAAAAGGCAGCCAATATGATCAAAGCCCGACACCACCCTGGCCACGCTACCATCGGGAAGAAGCTCATCATCACCATCAGGAAGAAGGTACAGAGACCATGATGGCCACCAGGCTCAAGTTCAAGTTGAACGATCAGCCATGATCACAATGAATGGCGGTGCTGGCTCGAAGGGCAGAATGGCCTCCTCTTGCACCTATTTTCTATGTTTCTAAGTTCAAGTTCACATTTATTGCCACATGCACCAGTTAAGATACAGTGGAATTTAATTTACCATGCAGCCACACAATCCAAACAGAGCAGGAACAGAAACAAGGTGGGTTTAGGAGCAAGAGCAACTTCTGCTTAGCAACCATCAGGCTCTTGACCACTGCACAACACTAACCTCAGCAACTATGATCTTCTGCGGACTGTGTCTTTAATTGCACTACCGACCGCGGTGTTGCACTATTTTTGGTTGCTCAGTATTATGGTTATTAATTTACTGCATCATTAATCATTATATTTATCTGTGCCCTCTTGTGTTTACGGGCCGACGTTTAGCCGCAGCAAGTAAGAAACCGTCAATGTTCCGTGGCCAGTACGTGTGACAATTAAAATGACACGCTGGGTCACACTTCACAACATTGCTGCTGTGCCAGCGCCTCAGACATCATGGTTTGTGACCTCTCGTCCCAGCTCCCCGTCAGGGGAACCAAACTGATAAAGAAAGCTGTGGACGCAAGGGTTGGCAGGTACTGGAACCATGAGCAAAAAACAAATCGCTGGAGGAACTCCAAGGCTCACCCGCCGAGTTCCTTCAGCGGGTTGTTTTTTTAAATAAAGAAAAGTTACTGAGCCTCCCTCGAGTCAGAGAGCAGTAGTCTTTTTGGGTGTTAAGATCATCGAGGGATTTGGGTTTAAGTGGGGCCGAGGTAAAAGGTCAGGTATCCAGCAAATATCTCCGCGGGTGACAGAAGAGTTGAAAGCAATCAGGGTGGCAAAAGACGACATGAAATAGAAATGGCTGGCAAAGTAGTCCTGAGGTGTTCTACATATATATTAAGAGTTAAAAAAAATATTAAAAAATAATATTAAAAATATAAATCATAAAATATTGGATATATAAATAAATAAAGTATATCAAGAGTTAAAGGGTGGCTTGGGAAAAAAATGGTTGCTTTACAGATCAGCATGGCTTTTTTTTTACGACGATGTTCGGGGCGGCACCATGGCGCAGGCACAGCGTTAGAGTTGCTGCCTTACAGCGCCAGAGACCCGGGTTCGATCCCGACTATGGGTGCTGACTGTACGGAGTTTGTTCGTTCTCCCTGTGACAGCGTGACATGTGGGTTTATAGGTTTATTATTGGGTTCAGTAAATTGTTCCCAGTGTGTCGGACAGAACTAGTGTACGGGTGATCGCTGGCTGGCGCGGACGGGGGCGCGGTGGGCCTAAGGACCCGTTTCCACGCTGCATCTCTAAACTGAAGTAAATTGAATGACCATGGGAGCTAAGGAATGGAGGCGTGGGAGTTGTGATGTTTTCGGTAAGACGTGTATGTGTCTCTGTTCCGACATTCTCCCACCGATCGAAGCAACTCCCACTGTCAGCAGGAGCCGGCCGTGGCTGGCAATCCCAGGAAGCATTCCAATCCTGAGTCCAGGCATCAAGACTTGCTTTGGCTCCGTCACCGTGACAACACAGGATAACAAGAGAACGTCTAATCTATGTTTGGTGAGAGTCTGGACTATTTCTCCCTGGGCTGGTTTTGAACAGTCCTTCACACAGCTTGTTGTTCCAAACATTCGGTTGCCACCTAGACACCACTTACTCGCTGACGGAGCTCAAGAGGATCAGCAACGGGCCACGTGGAATTTTATTACGGCCATTCGGCCCCCCCGCTCCATACCAGCTGCTAGCCCTCTCCACGTCCCGCTTCCCTTTAAACCTCACCAAGTGTGGGTGGGTGTTAGTCTGTGTGTTGTTTTTTGATGGTTTCAGAAGGCACTTTAACCTGTGACACACAGCGGAGCTTCAACTGACCTACTGACGGCGCGGACTCGGTGGGCCGAAGGGCCTGTTTCCACGTTGCATCTCTAAAGTCTAAAGGATAACGCAACGGCTCCTCCACTCACCTCTCGGCCAAAATCTCCAGCGTCGAGACCTTCTCCGCCCACCTCTTGACCATCCAGGCCGTGTCCATGGCAGCCAGGAACCCTCGGGCACACCCAGTCCCCATCGGCCAAAAGGGCTGCAGTTGGTTCAGACAAGAGGAGATGATTCAGAGATACATTGGCACCCACAGGGAGCAACCACGATCGCCAACACAGGCTGGGCATGTGCAGAGCACCCATCCTGCTCTAGATAGGTAGGAAGGAGCTACACCAAAGTTGTAGGAGTTTACACCAAAGATTGACACAAAATGCTGGAGTAACCCAGTGAGTCAGGCAGCATCTCCGAGAGAAAAGAAATAGGTGGCATTTTGGGTCGAGACCTTTCTTCACACTGAGAGTCCGGGGAAAGGGAAAGGAGAGATATAGACAGCAATAGAGAGAGATATAGACCAAATAAATGAAAGACATGTAAAAATGTAACAATGTATACCATGAGCGGTTTGATTGTAATCATGTATAGTCTTTCCCCAACTAGATAGCACGCAACAAATAAGCTTTTCACTAGTGGGAGAGTCTAGGACTAGAGGTCATAGTCTCCGAATTAAAGGGCGTTCTTTTTGGAAGGAGATGAGGAGAAATTGCTTCAGTCAGAAGGCTGTGGAGACCGTCAATGGATATTTTTAAGGTAGAGATAGATAGATTCTTGATTAGTATGGGTATCAGAGGTGATGGGAGAAGGCAGGAGAAGGAGGGAGAGATAGATTAGCTATGATTGAATGGTGGAGTAGACTTGATGGACCAAATGACCTAAATCTACTTCTATTCCTTATGCCCACATGACGATAGCTCGGTACACGTGACAATAAACTAAGACTTGCCTCCAACAGACTGTCGCCGACGAGAGCCACCAGCAGCCGGTGCCCCCAGCGTTCCCGCACCAGCGAGGCATTCTCCGAGGCGTACATGCAGGTGAAGTCGAACATGGCCACGTCCGGCTGGTCGTTGTGGTTCACCGCAAAGTCCAGCGCCGGCAGCTGGTAGTTGGTGGCAAAGTCGGCCGCCTCGCGGGCGTAGGACAGCAGGGCCTCTTGGTTCACGTTCTCACCGCTCAGGAGCATCTCCGTGTCCACGTAGTCCTGTGGGGACAGGAGGCGCACAGGGGGTCAGTCAGCCAGAGGAGGGGGTGTCGTCCCCCCCCCCCCCCCCCCCATCCCCTCCCTCCGGCCACAGTCCGGACACCCAGGGGCGGCTCCGGGTTGTCAGTGGGGCAGTAACCAGCTGCCAATTCTGGCGCAAAGGCAGGAGAATGGGAGTTGACAGGGAAAGATAGATCGGCTATGATCGAATGGCGGAGTTGACTAGATGGCACGAATGGCCTAGATCTGCTCCTAGAACAAGAACTTATGAACTCACACACAGGAAGATCCCATGATGTAGAGTTTTTTTAAAGAGGGGCAGCACGGTGGTGCAGCAGTAGAGTTGCTGCCTTACAGTGCCAGAGACCCAGGTTCAATCCTGACTACGGGTGCTGTCTGTACGGAGTTTGGACGTACTCCCCATGACTGCGTGGGTTTTCTCCAGGTGCCTCAGTTTCCTCCCCCACTCCAAAGATGTACAGGTTAATTGGCCTCTGTAAATTGCCCCTAGTGTGTACGATAGGTTACCCGTGATCATTGGTTGGCGCGGATTAGATGGGCTGAAAGGCCTGTCTCCACGCTGTATCTCTAAACTAAACTAATCCAATTAAACTGCTCAGTACAGTTTTGGTTGCCCTGCTATAGGTAAAATGCCATTCAGCTGGAAGCTGGAAAGGGTGCAGAGAAGATTTACAAGGATGTTACCAGGACCTGATGGCCGGAGATATCGGGAGCGGTTGGGCAGGCTGGAACTATTCCTTGGAATGTAGGAGGCTGAAGGGAGACGTTATAGATGCGTTTCAAATTATGACAGGAATAGAGTGAATGCACAGTCTTTTTCCCAGGGTTGGAAAATCAAGATCTAGAAGGCATAGATTTTAGACGAGAGGGGAAAGATTTAATGGGAACTTGAGGGACAACTTTTCCACACAGAGGACGGTGGTGGAGACATGGAATGAGCCATCAGAAGTAGTTGGTGAGGCAAGTACAACAACAACACTTCAAAATACATTTGGACAAGGACATGTATAGGAAAGGTTTAGAGGGACAAGGGCCAAACGTAGGCCAATGGAAATGGCTCAGGGTATCTTGGTTGGCATGGGCAAATTGGGCTGAAAAGGCTGTTTTCTCTAGCCCTCAAGTCCTGGAAGCATCCTTGTAAATCACCTCTGCAATTGAAGTATCTTTGCAATAACAGGGTGACCAAAGTGCGGCCTCATTGTACAACTGTCTTGTACAACTGCAGGGCAAGATCCTGCAATGACACAGCATCATCAAGGACCCACACCATCCTGACCACGCACTCATCTCCCCGCTACCTTCAGGTAGAAGGTCCATGAGCCTGAAGACTGCAACAACCAGGTTCAGGAATAGCTACTTCCCCAATAGCCATCAGGCTATTAAACTTGACTCGGACAAAACTCTAAACATTAATAGCCCATTACCTGTTTATTTGCACTTTTATCAGTTTATTTAATCATGTGTGTGTATATATTTATATAATGGTATATGGACACACTGATCTGTTCTGTAGTCATGCCTACTATGTTCTGTTGTGCTGAAGCAAAGCAAGAATCTCATTGTCCTATCAGGGACACATGACAATAAATTCTCTTGAATCGTGAATCTTGAAGTTGGGGACCTCTGACCTTGCTGGGCCTTGACCTCCACTGACCAGAAATAGGTGCCGATGCCCTCACCCTGCCTCACCTCATGCTTCCTGCTCCACCACCCCATCCACCCTGAAAGACCAGAAAGATGCCCCTCCGCCCCCCCATCACTGGGCTGCCCCACCACCCACACCACCCACCCACCCTGGGAGATGTGGACTCACATTGACAATCACCCCTTTGTCCAGGAGGCTCTGCTTCTTTGCGGTCATCACAAAGTAATGGGTGTTGTCTTTGTAATAAACGATGTTCTCCAGATCGATCCCTGAAACAGCAGCACACAATCCAACATTGCGGGCGCATGGAACGCTCGCACGGACACGGGAACTCTTCTCGCTGGGCCTCTTTCCCCCCCCATCCTCCACCACCAGTGAGGCCTGTGTGCATCTTCCAACCCTCACTCCCTTCCTCCCTCCACCCCTCCCCCTCACAATGGCCCATCACCCCCAGTTTTCCCATCGGCCCGCAGCGCTGCCCCTGGTGGCCAACACCCATCAGATCTTAGAGATTATTCGGAGTTTGCACTTTCTCTGGGTTTTCTCCGGGCGCTCCGGTTTCCTCCCACACACTAAACACATACAGGTTAGAATGTTAATTGGCCTTGGTAAAGATTTGTAAATTGTCCCTACTGTGTAGGATAATGCTCGTGTATGGGGATCGCTGGTCGGCACGGTCTCGGTGGGCTGAAGGGCCTGTTTCCACGCTATATCTTTAAACTAAACTAAACTAAACTAAATTAAGCTAAACAGAACAAGAATATTCCATGGACTCAGTAACTGGATTCCCAGGAACCTTCTGAAGAAGAGTCCCGACCCGTAACATCAACTCTCCATGTTCTCCAGAGATGCTGCCTGACCCGCTGAGTTACTCCTGCAGAAAGTAGTGGACACTGCCTGATCCATCACAGGTACTGACCTCCCCATCACCGAAGAGGGCTACAGGAGACGCTACCTCGAAAAGGCAGCAAATATCATCAAAGACCCACACCGCCACCGTGACCACACTCTCACCTCTTTCCTACCTTGGGGAATAAGGATATAAATCACGTGCAGGCACAGGAGATTAGGTTAACTTGCCTAATGTTCGGCACTGACCCAGAGACTTAAAGTGAGACAGGAGATATTTGAGAGGGAACGCAGGGAAAACATTTTCACTCAGAGGGCATTCGGTATCTGGAGTAAGCTGCCAAAGAAAGCTACAGAATAGAAATTCCCAATTTTAAAAGGGTTTAGAGGTCTATGGACAAATGCAGGCAAATTGGACTAACCAAACAGGCCAATGTTTGTTGGGTGTGCACATTGTGGGCCTGTTCCCGTGCTGTACTGATCTACATTCTATGACTATGTCCCTCCATGGATGCTGCCTGACGCACAGAGTCCTTCCAGCGGTTTGGTTTATGCTCACGGTTCTATCCAACCTCTCGTGCCTCTGGCCTACCTGTGTCCTCCTTGAGGTCCTGGAAGAACTTCTGGTTGAAGATGAAGGCAACCCCGCTGATCTCCTCCACCTTGGCCTCCGCCGTGGTGTTGCGGTTGATGAAGTTGGCCGTGATGGCGATGGCCAACTTGCCTCGGAACTCTTTCCTCCTGAACCCTGAAGCAGGAACGTCCACGTTAGTCCCCGTGGAGTCACCGCCGAACTCCGCCTTGCCGCCCACCGTCTCGCCGAGAGACCCACACGCTGAGTACCGCGGGCAGGTCTGGTCGCCCAGATAAAGGAAGGATTTCATCAAGTTGGAAAGGGTGCCGAAGGGATTCACCTAAGATGTTACCTGGGCTTGAGGGCTTGAGTTACAGGTTGGGTAGGTTGGGGCTTCTTTCTTTGGAGGGGACGTGGCTGAGGGGTGACCTTATTGAGGTGTGCAAGATCACGACGAGAGTGGATAGAGTGAACGCTCACAGTCATTTTCCCAAGGTAGAGGATTTTAACACTAGAGGGCATAGGCTGAAGGTGAGACGGGCGGGAGAGGTTCAAAGCTTTTACACCCGGGGCGTAGTCTGTTGCAGTAGCAATGGATACAATTGCAAAACTGTTCAAATGCAAGATATATGGATAGGAAGGGTTTAGAGGTATATGGGCCAAATGCAGGCAAGTGCGACCAGCCAAGTATGCCAACTTGGTAGGCATGGATAAGGTGGGCCGAAGGGCCTGTTTCCGTGCTGTACAGATCCCATGAGGGGGAGGGGCAGTAGGAGTTGGACGGAGGTTGGGGTAGGGATGGGGGCAGGTGGGAGGGTTGGAGAGTGGAGGGGGATGTGGAGGGGGAGAGGGATGGGGAGGGGCAAGGCGGGGGCGGGAGGGTGGGGAGGAGGACTGAGGCAGGAGGAGGCTCGGGAGAGGCACGGGGAGTTGAATAGAGGTTGGGGGGGATGAGGAACGGGGCAGGCGGGAGGAATGGGGGAGGGAGAGGCAAGGCTGGGGGAAGTCCAAGGGAGCATGCGGGAGGGATGAAGGAGGAAGCAGAAGGGGAGGGGGAGAGGGTGGTGGGGGGGGGGGGGAAGGGGAGACAGGGGAGAGCAGTGGGGCGGGGTAAGGGGAGCGGTGAAGGGCACTTCTCACCTTGCAAAGTCTTCTTCCGCCCATCAGCCCCGATAATGATGTCGAAGGTAAACTGGGAGATGGGGTGATCTTTGGGGTGAAGCTCAGCTCTCCAGCCAATGCCTAGGGGGGGGGGGGGGGGGGGGGGGGGGGGGGGAGGGGGGGGGGGAGGTGGGGGAGATACATCACCAAGATCACACATTAACTTCACAAACACCTCGCCATCCCATCAACATCGTAACATAAACCCCACATCCCCACCGTCCCACAAACAAGGGTGACGTTCTCTGGAATAAAACAAACACTGCTTGCAACACTCAGCAGGTCAGGCAGTGTCTGAGGGGAGAGAAGGTTTCAAAAGATAAAGGCACAAAGTGCTGGAGTAACTCAGTGGGTCAGGCAGTGCCTCTGGAGAACATGGATAGGAACATGAATGGGTCTGGAGAAGGGTCTCGACCCAAAACGTCACCTATTCCTTTCTTTTCTCCAGAGTTGCTGCCTGACCCGCTGCCAGTATCTGCAGTTCCGTCCTACACATTTTGGGTAGGGACCCTTCTTCAGACTGGAATAATATTTGTGGCCAGTGAACCTTCTCTGGAGTCTTACAACTGAAGGGCGGTACGATGGCGCAGCGGTAGAGCTGCAGTCTCAGAGGACCAGAGACCCGGGTTCGATCCTGACCACGGGTGCCGTCTGTACGTTCTCCCTGTGACTGTGTAGGTTTTCTCCTGGTGCTCTGGTTTCATCCCACACTCCAAAGATGTGTAGGTTTGTAGGTTAATTGGCTTCTGTTAATTGCCCCTACAGTGTAGGACATAGAATTAGTGTATAGGTGATCGATGGTCAGCGTGGACTGTGGGATTTTCCACGCTGTATCTCTAAGCTAAGCTAAAGCTAAACACACACACACACACACACACGATTCCTACACCCTCCAACACACTGACTACCCACCCACACACTACACACCACCCCCTCACAACCACACTCTCCCTCTACACGTGTCTGCTGCACACGCCCGCCGCTCCCTCACACTCACTCTGCACAACACCAACATGCGTGCTCCCACAAACATTTTCGGAAAACATACCTGTTCCCTGTTAATGCTCACAATTACTCTCCGCACGCACACACACGCACGCGCACAGCGCACACACACAAGCGCACATATGGGCACACGCGCACAGTCACACGTGCACGCGCGCAGACATGCATACACGGACACACGCAGACACACGGACACACGCAGACACGCGCACATACGCAGACACCGCGTACACGCAGGCACTCACAGACAGGGAGATACCGCACTCATGCAGACAGCGCACATACAGACATGCACACACAGACACGGACACACACAGACATGCAGACACACGCAGACACCGCACACACACGCAGACACACCTGCAGACACACACAGACCTGCAGACACACACAGACATGCAGACACAGACACAGACACACACAGTATGTTTGGAGGGAGCCATGCACGAACTTGAAGCAGCCATCCTCTCTGTCGGAACGTTGGGACAGGCTGCGTCCTGCATTCCAGGAATTCCAGAAATATTTTCCAAGCGGAGTTTCTATTATTACCTTTGGAGAGGTTTATAATCCAGACCGCCAGTGACCCGTGAGAGGGGCCGAGCCTCCACCCCGGGACTCCACGCCCACACAATTCCCTTCACATCAAAACAATCCTTCAGCCTAAAATAGTCAATGCAAGACCAGCTGGCAGCTTAGTTTAGTTTAATTTAGCGACAGCATGAAATTAGGCCATTCAGCCCACCTAGTCCACACTGACCCGCAATCATAGATTTAATAGGAACTTGAGGAGCAACTTTTCCTCACAGCAGATGCCGGGTATAAGGGATGAGCTGCCAGAGGAAGGAGTTTAATATAGAGTTTAGAGACACAGCATGGAAACCGTGCTACCATTGATCACACTCGTCCCACTTTCCCTACACATTAGGGGAAAGTTACGGAGACCAATTAACCGCACGTTTCATGGATGTGGGAAGAAACCGGAGCATCAGGAGAAAACCCACGTGGTCACAGTGAGAATGTGCAGTACCCGAGGTCAGTATCGAACCCGGGGTCACTGGCGCTGTGAGGCAGAAAAAAAAAAATGAAATGATGAAATGATTCAATTTATTGTCATTGTCAGTGTACAGTACAGAGACAACGAAATGCATTTTTAGCATCTCCCTTGAAAGGGAGACACAGGGCGTCGCGGTGTGCCCGCGCCTGCCGCCGTAATTACATTCCATTACAGGCAAAGGTGGGTGAAGTGTCTTGCCCAAGGACACAACGACAGTATGCACTCCAAGCGGGATTTGAACCGGCTACCTTCCGGTCGCCAGCCGAACTCTTAGCCCATTGTGCTATCTGTCGCCTTACCAGCTACACCACTGTGTAACTGCACAGAAGCCTTACCAGCTACACCACTGTGCACTTACTCTCTGCACGCACTCCCTAACTCTTGCACTTGTCATTGGACAGCACTCTTTAGACCAGTACAATAATATTTGGACAGGTACATGGATAGGAAAGGTTTAGGAATGGATCCAATACAGACAAATGAGAGGCGGCCAGCATGGATGAGTTGGGCCGAAGGGCCTGTTCCTGTGCTGTACAGTTCTTTGTCAGTGGGGATAGTCACGAAAACTTGGAGTAACTCGAGCCAGTTAGGCAGCATCTCTGGTTTCGGGTCGAGACCCTTCCTCAGACCTGCCTGACCCGCTGAGTTACTCCAACATTTTGTGTCCATCTTCGGTGTAAAGCAGCATCTGCAGTTCCTTCCGACAGACTTTGTCAGTGGGGTGAGTGCAGGACGACAGGGAACGTTCATGATGGATAAACAGCAAAAGTGTTTGTGTAGAAACCTCAGTGGACTGATCTAGATATTTAGAGTAGCTGGGTTTATGAGCACAGTTGATGTGTGGGCTTAGGTTAATTTGCACTTTATCATTTGTACATCTTGATGTGGTGATCCAGACGAACAAATGGAGGGTTTCAGATGTCTCAGGGAGCACAGAAGGTGTAAGGGATACCAGGCCCTGCGTCAGAGGTCCACAGCACATGGAGACAGCGACTGCCATCACTCCCAGCTGCTGCAGACGGCCGGCTGGCTGCCCGCGGCAACTGTCCCATCCCACCCCACAGGGGGGAATCAATCTGGTGGCTAAAGCAATGGAATCAACGGGGCAGAGAGAGGGCGGGGGGGGGGGGGAGAGTCGGGAAAGAAAGGGTCAAGTGCAGAAGCTCAGAGGGGGCAGAGACCAGTGGGTGGGGGGGGGGGGGGCAAAGGGAGTCACCAGGGGAGGGCTGGGGGGGGGAGGGAGAGGGGGGGCAAGGGGGAGTCACCAGGGGAGGGGAGAGGGGGGGGGGGGGGGGAGGTGAGGGGAAGAAGCCTGGGGGGAGGGGGGCAAGGGGAAACACTAGAAGCCAGAGGCTCCATCTTGGACATAGGTTCCATCTCTGGAGAAGCCAAGAATGGCATCAATCAAATTGTAAATTGACATTTGTGTGTAGGATAGTGTTAGAGCAGGGGTGGTCGCTGGCCTAACATGAGGGGTCAGATGCTGTCAATTTGGAGGAAGGAGAATGGACACAAACAGCTGAAGTATTTCAGCGGGTCAGGCAACATCTCTGGAGAAAGGGAATAGGCGGCGTTTCGGGTCCAAATTAGGCTCTTGACACAAAATGTCACCTATTCCCTTTCCACAGATGTGTTGCCTGTTCTGCTGAGATAATCCAGCATTTCATATCTACCTTCAGTGTAAACCAGCATCTGAAGTTCCTTCGTACACAGGCAGGAAGGAGGCATTAGTTCCGTGGCCTGTACAGGGGTGTGGGTGAGGGGGTGCCCGGTGAAGGGGCCATGGGGAGTAGGGGCGGGGAGATAAGCTGCCGACTGACCTTGCGTCTCCTGGTCTTCGGGAGGCTCCAGTAACTGCACGAAGCCCAGGTTGGCATGGACCTCCACCCCCAGTAGAAGGGCCACCTTGACCAGGATCAGCTGCAGCTGCCGAATACCTGTCCGTGGAGGAAGAGCATGGCCGTTAGCAAGTGGGCGCCGGTCGCTCCCACCCCAGAGTGGTGGACGCAGCCCAGTCCATCGCACAAACCAGCCTCCCCTTGCCCCTTCCCCCAACCACTCTCACCTTCTACAGATGCACCCAAGCATCCGATCAGGAAAGATCACAACTTGGTTTTGTAACAGGTCTGCCCACGGCCAGAAGAAATTGCAGAGAGTTGTGGGCAGAAGGGTCTCGGGCAGAAGGTAGAAAAGCTTGAAAGCTCGAACAACTTCTTCCCTGCTGTTATCAGACTACTGAAGGGTCCCAGCGGTATGAATATTGATTTCCCTAACTTCAAATAACCCGTGTATCCCCTCTACCCTACCATACCTGCCCCCACTCTAGTCATTGTACTAGTTTCTCTGTCGTCCTGTTGAGTTTCACTGTCTGTATAACTCATTATCACCTAGCCCACAGCCAACAATGGACCATTGTGGGCTCCATCTTTCCTTGATCTTTGTTACTTTATGCATATCTTTCATTAATTTCTTCAATATCTCTCCACATCACCACCAATATGTCTCGTTTCCCTTTCCCCTGACTCTCAGTCTGAAGAAGTGTCTTGACTCAAAACGTCACCTATTCCTTTTCTCCAGAGATGCTACCTGACCCGCTGCGTTACTCCAGCTTTTTGCGTCTATCTTCAGTCCTCCCATAAATTCAGGTCTAGTCCCAATCTTCCAACCTACCTCATGGCAGGCACTGCACTTTAAATAAAAAAATCTGCACTTTCTCTGTAACACTATAATGCTGTAACACTATATTCTGTGTTCTGGTATTTTCTCTTTATGCACAATCGGTTGTACTTGTGTACGATTTGATTAGGATGATTCGACTGGTTAGCACAGAGGTTATTTATTATGTCTTAGTTCTCGTGACAATAATAAACTAATACCAAGCAGATTGTATTGAAGATAGACACAAAATGCTGGAGTAGCTCAGCGGGTGAGGCGGCATCTCTGGAGAGAAGGAATGGGTGACGTTTCGGGTCGAGGCCCTTCTTCAGTGTCAGGGGAGAGGGAATCGAGAGATATGAAAAGGTACATAGAACGTAAGAATGAAAGGTATGCAAACGGACGAATCAAAGCCAGCAACGATGATCAAGGAAAGATGAAGCCCACAATGGTCCATTGTTGGCTGTGGGGAAGATGATAATGAGTGATACGAACAGTGAAACGCAGCAGGACGACAGTGAAACTAGTAGTGTGACTGGGGGAGATTGTATTGGTATATATACAATAAGACAATAATAGATAGATTGCGATAGGCGAGGGGTAAATGTGACTGTGGTCATCAGGAGTTGAGGTTACCATTAGATCAGCTATGGTAGTATTCCATGGCGACACTGGATTGATGGGCCCAATGGCCTATTCTGTATCAGATCACCAAAGGCTCGTTAATGGTGAGGGTTATAGAACACTAACATATGATGAGCATTTGACGGCTCTGGGCCTAAACTTGCTGGAGTTTAGAAGGATGAGGGAGAATCTCATTGAAACCGACTGAATAGTGAAAGGCCTGGATAGAGTGGATGTGGAGAGAATGCTTCCATTAGTGGGGGAGTCTAGGGCCAGAGGCCATAGCCTCAGAATAAAAGGATGTATCTTAAGAAAGGAGATGAGGGAGGAATTTAGTCAGTCAGAGAGTGGTGAATCTATGGAATTCATTGCCACAAATGGCTGTGGAGGCTGCCAATGGATATTTTTAAGGGGCAGGTTGATAGATTCTTGATTAGTATGGGTCAAGGGTTTTGGGGAGAAGGGGGTTAAGAGAGGGAAAGATAGATCAGCCATGATTGAATGGCGTAGACTGGATGGGCCGAACGGCCTAATTCAGTTCCTCGATGAACGTATGAACTTACTGATGTGATCGATGGCCCCGGCACAGAACTTGCCATGGAATTTCTTGGCGCCCAGGGCGCGGAGGTCGTGGATGGTAGACGGCCAGAGGTGCAGCACGTTGTTCCTGGCGAAGGTCTCCCTCTTCTCCAGCACCACCACCTTACAGCCCAGCAACGCCAGCTCAATGGCCGTACGTAATCCACAGGGGCCCGCGCCGATGATCAGGCACTGGGGGGGGAGAGAGAGCACAGGCAGCAGCCGTCAGTGCAGGGGCACGGGGGGGGGGGGGCAAGGGGACAGAATGAGGGGGAGAGTACAGGCAGCACAGAGTGGGGAGGGAGGCGTGGGGGGGAGGGAGATACTGGGTGAGGGACAGGGCGAGAGAGGGAAGGGGGTATAGGGGCAGGGTGGACAGAGGGTAGAGAGGGCTGTGGGAGAGGGTACAGGGGAGGCCACTGGGGGAGGGATGGGGGAGATAGTGAAGGGGGGAGAGAACACAGGTAGCCATCAGAAAGAGGGCACTGAGAGGGGGGGGGGGACGGGGGTAGAGGGTGAGAGGACGAAATGGCACAAAGGGGGATGCATCAGCCAGTGTAGCTGTGGAAGAGGGAAAAGCAGGGGAGAGAGGGAGGGGGAATGGGAGAGGGATAGGAAATGTGTGGGGGGGGGTGGTGTTTGTGTGTCAGTGTGGGGGGGGGGGGCTGGAAAAAGGAGGGAGAGAGATGGGGAGGAGCAAGGGAGAGGAAGAGAGGAAGGGGGGAAGGAGGAAGGGGATGGAGGCGGGAGAGCAGTTGGATGGGGAAAGAGAGGAAGAGAGAGTGGAGGGAGTAACAAAATCAAGAGGGCAGCTGGAAGAGAGGAGACCAGGGTGAGAGACAGGAAGACTGAGAGGGAGCGGGCACCAAGGAGCAGTGAGGTGGGAGGGGAGGGAGAGGGTTGCAACAGAGCAATGCGTGGATGCACAGATACAGAAAGATTTACACAGGGCATGACTGCCACTGCCATGACTAACACAATTACTGTTGTACAGGGAAACAGGTCAGGCAATGTCTGTGCAGCACGCAGTGATTACCCACATTCTGTACACAGACATTGACTACGGGACAACCTTTGACCCACTACACAAAGGTCATTATAAAGTGCCATAGGTGGTGGGGGAGGGGCAGTGAGGGAGGGGCAGTGGGGGAGGGGCGGTGAGGGAGGGGCAGTGAGGGTGTGCCGCAATGTGGGAGGGGCGGTGGGGGAGGGGCAGTGGGCGGTGGGGGAGGGGCGGGGGGGGGAGGGGCAGTGAGGGGTGTGCCGCAATGTGGGAGGGCGGCGGTGACGGAGGGGCGGTGAGGGAGGGGCGGTGAGAGTGTGCCTCAATGTGGGAGGGGCAGTGGGGGGCGGGGCGAGGGGGGGGGGCGGTGAGGGGAGGGGCGGTGGAGTGTGCCTCAATGTGGGAGGGGCAGTGGGGGAGGGGGCGGGGGGGAGGGGGCGGTGAGGGAGGGGCGGTGGGGGAGGGGCGGTGGGGAGGGGCGGTGAAGGAAGGGCAGTGATGGAGGGGGCGGTGGGGGAGGGGCGGTGAGAGTGTGCCTCAATGTGGGAGGGGCAGTGGGGGAGGGGCGGTGGGGGAGGGGCGGTGGGGAGGGGGCGGTGAAGGAAGGGCAGTGATGGAGGGGCGGTGGGGGAGGGGGCGGGTGAGAGTGTGCCTCAATGTGGGCAGTGGGGGGGGCGGTGGGGGAGGGGCGGTGGGGGAGGGGCGGTGGGGAGGGGGCGGTGAAGGAAGGGCAGTGATGGAGGGGCGGTGGGGGAGGGGCGGTGAGGGGTGTGCCGCAATGTGGGAGGGGCGGTGATGGACTGTTTTTTTTTTAAATTTAACCAAAATAATTGTAATGAATAATATGTACAATACAAAAACAATACCAATAAATCCACCAGCATAGTACAATCAAAAAATATCCTTAATTATCAAATAGACTGAACATTAAACAACAATGTCACAATCCTTGTCACGGGTACATTCCACCCCCTCCCCCCCTCCACCCCCTCCCCCCCCCCCCTCCCCCCCCCCCCTCTGCCCAGTGGTCCCGGAGCTTCCCCAGGGCACCTGTGGACAACTCGTAGTCCATCAATAATATCACCCGGGCACGGACGTAACCCCGGAAAAGGAGCAGGCAGACTGCTCTGGCAGAGCCCTCTTCCGCCTGGCGCGGTGACTCGCGGATGGCCAGCTTGGCCAGGCCTTGCATCGACCCAACCAGGACATCTTCACCCCTGCCCTCTCCCCTACGCACAGGGTGTCCAAAGATGGGGATGGTGGGTGTGAAGCACAGCCAGGAGCTGCCCCTTTAGGTATTGGAACAGGGGCTGCAACCGCACACACTCCCTATACACGTGGAACACAGACTCTTCCAGCCCGTAAGAGTGGCATGCGGCTGGCGGGTCTGTGAACCGCGAGAGAAACAGGTCACAAGGGACTCCCCAGTACAGTACCCTCCACCCCAAGTCCCCAATGTAGAGGGGGAGAATCCCTGCGTAGAGGGACCCCCCCCTCCCCCCTGCTGGGGGGCCCTCTCACGACCAAAAGGAAATACTGTGGGAGGGGCAGGAGAGGGAGAACACCACAGTTATTTTTTGTTTCTTTTTAAACCAAAAATCAATTATTTACAGTAATATGTACAACACAAAACACTACAAACAAACCCACCACCGCAAAACAAATATACTTAATAGTGAACATTAAACAACCATTTCACCATCCTTATTAAGAATACATTCCACCCCCCGCGGTTCCCAGCGGCCCCGTAAATCCCACAGGAGCTCCGCACGTTCAGAGTGATGGTACACAAAAAAGCTGGAGAAACTCAGCGGGTGCAGCAGCATCTATGGAGCGAAGGATATAGGCAACGTTTCGGGACGAAACGTTGCCTATATCCTTCGCTCCATAGATGCTGCTGCACCCGCTGAGTTTCTCCTGCTTTTTTGTGTACCTTCGATTTTCCAGCATTCAGAGTGATGATGGCTTGAGGAGGGGAGACGGCATTGCCAGTTCCACGTGCTTGCTCAGTGACCTGGTGCTGTGGAACCTCTTGTGGAATTCCAGTGGCGTTGATTCATCAGATCCGTTCGGATTTGGAGAGGCTCCAAGCTCGGGGAGCGAGGGGGGAGTGGGGGGGGGGGGGGGGGGGGTGGCTGCTGCCTTATATGGTGGTTTATTGAGTCTTGCAGAAAATGACATAACCAACCAGGATTCCAGTCACATCATAAAAACAGCTCATGTTTATCGGCAGCACTCCGCACACCACATCAGACAGACCCTGACACAGACACGCATACACACGGGGACACACGGACACACACTCATACACACTCTGAGGGAGAGCCACATTGCGAGAGAAACGAGCTGACCTATCAAACACCCGTCCCATCAACTATGCTCTGTACCTCTGACACTCTCCCCAGTGTTCAGTTCACTCCCCAGTTCTCACTTTACATTGTATCTGCTCATCACTGCACAGCTCCTGTGATCTTGCCGTGCACAAATCTCTGCCGTTTCCCACGTTAATACTGCGATTGTACTTCAGAGAGTCCATAGGTTATGGGAACAGAATTAGGACATTCGGCCCTTCAAGTTTACCCTACCATTCAATCATGGCTGATCTACCTTTCCCGCTCAACCCCTTCCTCCTGCCTTCTCCCCATAACCCCTGACACCCGTACTAATCAAGAATCTGTCAATTTCCGCCTTAAAAATATCCATTGACTTAAGGGCCTGTCCCACTTGGGCGTCATTTGCACGTCACGCGGGTGGTGCGCGGAAGATTTTGTGAATCTCAAAATCCTGGGGCGACTGCGCGGCACTGCCTACGTCATCACGCACCATGCGGGCGTCGTGCATCGTGACGCTTAAATGATGTGGGACAGGCCAGTTAGCCTCCACAGCCTTCTGTAGCAATGAATTCCACAGATTCACCTCCCTCTGACTAATCTCCTTTCCAAAGATACGTCCTTTCATTCCGAGACTATGTCCTCTGGTCCTAGACTCTCCCACTAATGGAAACATCGTCTCTGCATTCACTCTAACCAAGCCTTTCACCATTCGGTACGTTTCATTGAGGTTTTCCCCTCATCCTTCAACTCCAGCGAGTACAGGCCCAGTGCCGTCAAATGTTCATCATACGTTAACCCAGTCATCCCCGGAATCATTCACGTAAATCTCCTCTGGCCATTCTCCAACGCCAGCTCATCCTTCCTCAGATATTGTTGGGGTGGCATGATGGCGCAGCGTTAGACCCGGGTACGATCCTGACCACGGGTGCAGTCTGTACGAAGTTGTACACTACCCCCGTGACCTGCGTGGGTTTTCTCCGAGATCTTCGGTTTCCTCCCACACCCCAAAGACGTACAGGTTTATAAGTTAATTGGCTATGTATAAATGTCAATTGTCCCTAGTGGGTGTAGGATAGTGCTCGTGTGCGGGAATTGCTGGTCGGTGCGGACTCGGTGGGCCGAAGGGCCTGTTTCCGTGCTGTATCTCTAAACTAAACTAATTGAGAGCCCAGGACTGCTCACAAGGAGTGTCTGTGGAAACTGCTGTTGTCGTGGCTGCTGCCGGGGTTGAAGCACGTTTTAAACCTTGTGCCCACGCACCCGGACTCTGGTTACCTTCCCTGTGACATTGTCGTCCTCTTGGCCTCAGCTCACCTCTACTTCCCAGTTCCAGGCACCGGGAGAATTAATCAACAATGCTCACACTGGGCGGAAATATTTTGCACTGAAGAAAATTATTATTCCTCTGCCTTTCCATTTGGGAGGACGAGAGGTCCCAGAGGAAGCTCCTTCCTCAATCTGTGAATCAGCCTTCGTGCAAAACCTTGTCCTTGTTTCTAACGATCATTTTTCCATCAACTGAGCTGGTTTCCTCTTCGCTGGTGTTGGAAGCACACACGTCCGGAGGGGAAGGCCAATCGGCCCATTTACCCTGCTGTCTTGCTGGTAGCCCACGTTCCCACAGTGAATCCTCCTAAATCCCAACCCTGAGAAGAAACCTTAACTTCATCCAAAATGGGCAACGTCTACCGCTAGTACTTTCACTGGATAGGGAAGGGGGCACAGTGGCGCAGCTGTAGAGTTGCTGCCTTACAGTGCCACAGACCTGGGTTCGATCCTGACTATGGGTGCTGTCTGTATGGGGTTTGTACGTTCTCCCTGGGTTTCCTTCTGGTGCTCTGGTTTCCTCCCACATTCCAAAGACGTGCGGGTTTGTAGGTTAATTGGCTTCTGTACATTACCCCTAGTGTGTAGGATGTGAAACTAGGATAACGTAGACCAAGTGTGAAAGAGATGATCACCGGTCGGCATGGGCTCGGTGGGCCAAAGGGCCAGTTTACGTGCTGTATCTCTAAACTCAAAGGAAAGGTTAGAGGGATAAAGGTCAAATGTGGGTAAATGGGACTAGCTTAGATGGTGCATTTTGGTCAGGATAGACTAGATGGGCCGAAGGGCCTGTTTCCGTGCTCTGTGACTCAATGAATCTGCCCCTTCAACCACGAGGAGCAGCCTCCATGGTCTAACGGAGTCCGACTCCAAGGTTGGGTAAATACCTCACAACACTGAGCCGGGAAACCAAGAACACGTCTCCTCACCCGGGACAATGCAGAGGAGCACACGCTGGTGTTTCAGAGCAGAGCTCCCCGCGTCTGACCCACTGCAGTCCTGGTGCGGAAGCATTAGAGGGGGGGGGGGCAGAAAGTTGCCTTGATCAGAGGGCGTCAGGTTGGACAAACTTGGATTGTTTTCTCTTGAACTTCGAAGACTGTCGGGAGACCCGGCAGAAAGATATAAAAGTAAGAGAGCCATGGATAGGGTGGACAGTCACAATCTCTTCACCCAGGGCGGAAATGTTAACGATTAGATGGGCACAGCTTTAATGTGAGAGGGACAAAGTTTAAATATGTGCGAGATAAGATTGTTGTTTCCACACAGAGAGTGATGGGTACCTGGAATGTGCTGCCAGGGGTGGTGGTGCATTTCAGATAGACACGTGAACATTGAAAGAATGGATGGATGTGGATCATGTGCATGCAGAGGAGATCAGTTTAAATTGGCATCATATTTGGCACGGATGTTATGGGCTGAAGGGCATGTTCCTATGCTATTGTATGCTCGACGCAAACACAAAGCATTGGTTCAAAGTGTTCACTTAAGTGATGGGCTCAGATCATCAAAGCTCAGATAGATGTGTCAGAGAAACATAGAAAATAGGTGCAGGAGTAGGCCAATCGGCACTTCCAGACATCACCGCCATTCAATATGAACATCCAAAATCAGTACGCCGTTCCTGCTTTCTCACCATATCCCTTGATTCCGTTAGCCCCAAGAGCTATATCTAACTCTCTCTTGAATACATCAAGTGAATTGGCCCCCCACTGCCTTCTGTGGCAGAGAATTGCACAGATTCACAACTCTCTGGGTGAAAAAGTTTTTCTTCATCTCAGTCCTAAATGGCCAACAACCTTATTGTTAAACTGTGACCCCTGGTTCTGGACTGCCCCAAACATCGGGAACATTTTTACTGCATCTAGCCTGTCCAATCCCTTAAGAATTGTATATGTTTCTATAAGATCCCTTCTCATCCTTCTACATTCCAGTGAATGCAAGACCAGTTGATTCATTCTTTACAGTTATGTTACAGGGATGGGAGGGCGGACAGTCTTGAGAATGCGTGGCTGATATCCCTGACCAGTGCCGGCCCCAGTTTATCCCGATTTAGCTGCTCTATTTCCAAAGTTTGAAAGAATGTAAAAGAACACAAAGTGCTGGAATAACTCAGCGGGTCAGGCAGCGTGCCTGGAGAAGTGTTGTGAAGGAATGTACATTTTAGGAGATGACTCCTTGGATTCAGGGGCTGGACTAGGACGCGCATCAAAACACTAGTTACATCAAAACACTGCAACATCACAGGTTCGAGGAGCTGCAATCTTTTGCAAACGTTGCAATAACTGGCGAGCCGCGGAGATTTCTTGGTGCCTCACCAAATAGTTTCCACTTGTTTTGTAACAGGATTCTTGGCTGGAGAGAGTTATGTCCACACTCAGCCCAGCCAAACCTTCCCCTCGTGCCAAGGAGTCTTTAGAGATACTGTGCAGAAGCAGGCCCTTTGGCCCAACGAGTCCGCGCCCACCAGCGATTCCCGTGCGCTGGCACCATCGTATACGCTAGGGACAATTTACAATTTGAACTGAAGCCAATTGAGAAGAGTTTAGTTAATTTTCACGTGTACTGGAGGTGCGATCATAAGCTTTTATTGCGTGCTAACCAGTTAGCAAAAAGATAATACATGATTACAATCAACCCAATTACTTTGTATAGATACACGATAAGGGAATAATGTTTAGTGCAAGTCCGATCAAGGATAGTCCGAGAGTCACCCAAGAGGTAGATAATAGTTCAGGACTGGCTCTCTGGTTGTAGAATGATGTTTCAGTTGCCTGATAACAGGTAACCTACAAACCTGTGTCTTTGGAGTGTGGGAGGAAACCAGAGCACCGGAAGAAAACCCACGCGGTCATGGAGAGAACACGCAAACTCCGTACAGACAGCACCCGTACAGTCAGGATCGAACTTGGGACTCTGTCCCTAAAAAGGTCGCAACTCTGCCTCTGCGCCACCTTGCCTCCCAGTCAACCCTTTGCAGACACCACTGTTATACCAGAGTAGCTCAGCCCCAAATAGAACTCAGGAGACGCAAGGGACTGCAGATGTTGCAATCCTGAGAAGAAACACAAAGTGCTGGAGGAACTCGGGGAGGGGGTCAAACCAGCATCTGTGGGGGGAATAAACTGACAAAGTTTTGGGTCAGGACACCTTTTGAGTCAGGGGAAGAAAGCTGGAAAAGAAAGGTGGGGTAGGGCAAAGCCAGGCAAATGTAAGGATGAAGTAAGCAAAGATAGGGCATCTTGGTCAGCATGGACGAGATGGGCCGAAGGGCCGGTTTCTGAGCTGTTTGACATACTCAAAGTTTTATCTTCGGAGAAATTAACAACATTTTGGATCAGGATCCTTCTTCAGACTGCCTGAAAACAAGCCCAGCCTATCCATTCTCTCCTCTTAACTAAAACTCCGGGCACCACGAGGTGAATCTGGAAAAGGGAAGGAGCAGGCATGTCGGGAATGCTGAGACTGGATTAGTCATGATCTTACTGAATGGGGAAGCAGGTTTGAAGGGCAGGGTGGCCTTTTCCTGCTTCATCTGTTCCGATGCAAGTGTGCAGGAGGATGGAGTGTACTCATCCACACACTCAATCATACGGCGTGGAAACAGGCCCTTTGGCTCTATTTTCCCACACCGACCAACATGTCTCATCTACAGTAGTCCCACCTGCCTGCGTTTGGCCCATATCTCTCTAAACCCATCCTATCCATGTACCTGTCTAAATGTTTCTCTAACGTTGCGATAGTGCGAGAGTGCCAAAGATGGGACATCATGATACAGCTGCACAGATCGTTGCCGAGACCACACTTGTGCCGAGACCACACTTGCAATACTATGTGCAGTTCTGGTCATCGATTTGCAAGAAAGATGCCTTTAAGTTAGCAAGGGAGCTGAAGAGATTCACCAGGATATTACCTGGAAACAGGCTTGAGGTACAGGGAGAGGTTGGATAGGGTAGGACATAGGAGGCCGAGCGGTGATTATATTGAGGCGTACAAGATCACAAGGGGCATGGATAAAGTCAACGTGTGCAGTCTTTTTCCCAGGGTAGAGGACTCTAAAACCAGTGGCCATCGGCTTAAGGTTTGATGAAATAAGTGGAAAGTATATAAAGTTATGAGAGGCATAGATAGGGTAGACAGTCAGAACTTTTCCCCAATGTGGAAATATAAAATACTAGAGGGTTACAAGTTCACGTTATAGGAGTAGAATTAGGCCATTCGGCCCATCGAGTCCACTCTGCCATTCAACCATGGCTGATCTCTGCCTCCTAATCCCATTCTCCTGCCTTCTCCCCATAACCCTTGACATCCATTATAATGAAGAATCTCACCTATAGGGTGAGAGGACAACTTTTAAAGAAGATGTGCGGGGCAAGTTTTTTTTTATACAGAAGGTGGTGAGTGCCTGGATCCCGCTTCCAGGGATGGTGGTGGAGGCAGACGCAACAGTGGCATTTATGATAGGCACGTGGGCACGCAGGAAACGGTGGGATATGGATTACGTACAGGCAGATAAAAGTTGATCTTGGTATCAGGCTCGAATGGACATTGTGGGCCGAAGGGCCTGTTCTTGTGCTGCACTGTTCTATGGTACACTTGCAGGGTGTCGGGTGGAGGGTTTTTAAGGTGGAATCAGGTCGGGGCTCATCTCCAGTGAACCTCGCTCAGACCCAGCCTGACACAGTGAAATCCAGTGATTGAGGCATCACGCTCAGAAACTCCCAACCAAAAACTCCCACAGACAGACACAGGCCCTTCAGCCAAACTCGTCTGTGCCAACCAAGCCGCACCATCTTAGCAAATCTCTCTCTTGTGCAACTTAAATGTTTATTTGTCTTGAAATACAGCCCCTCCCCCCCCCCTCCCCCCAGGCGTCCCCATTCAACTGTAAATGTATCAGTTGTCCTGTTTTTGTAGGGAGGATCACAAGGGCTGCCACAGTGAAGGATGCTCTTGTAGTCAAAACCACGAGAAGTATTATCCCACTGACTCGAGCCATTTAGTGGGCATTTACTCACTGAGGTATTGTTCCACACATCGTCTACCCCTTGTCTGAAGGATTCACCGGCGTCATACAGCCATCGATCTATACAGCTCGGAAACAGGCCCTTCGGCCCATATTGTCCATGCCGACCAAGTTGGCATTCTGACCTATCACTGTCTCGTCTACCATCTACAAGTCCTCATTTGCCTCTCTGCCTCTACGCACTCATTTCCTCTCTTGTTCACCAAATTAAATACAGACCAGATAGAATCTTGGCCTCTTCCTGCAGAGTTACAGAGGAAAGGGAAGGAAGTAAGATTTTTCTGATAATTATAATCTCCCCAAAGCCTTTCGTAGGTTCATGTTATAAGAGCAGAATTAGGCCATTTGGCCCATCAGGTTTACACTGCCATGCAATCACGGCTGATCTATCCTTCCCTCTCAACCCAATTCTCCTGCTTTCTCCCCATAGCCCCCGACACCCATACCAATCAAGAATCTGTATTCAATAGATTTGAAAAGATGTAACCTCTGCATGGCAGGAAAGATGGTGGCTCATCTGTACCAGCAAACACGTACTAACGACAACAAATCATCCCCATCCCTGTCTGCCTCTGGTCTCCTGCGCTGCCCAGCCCATCACCTTTGACCTCCCCACCGTCGAAGGGATCTATCGTAGTCGCTGCCACAAAAAGGCAGCCAAAGTCATCAAAGACCCACAGCATCCTGACCTCACACTCATTTCACTATTGCCACCAGGAAGAAGGCACAGGAGCCTGAAAACTGTAACATCCAGGTTCAGGAACAGCTTCTTCCCTCCAGCCATCAGGCTATTAAACACAACAACGAATAAGCTCCGAGCTCTGAACTGCAAAAGGCTATTATTATTGCACTATATTTGCTATTTATTGAACTTCTTTTTTGTTCCTCTCTTCCCCCGTTATGTACTATGTTTACATATTCACATATTCTGTTGTGCTGCAGAAAGTAAGAATTTCATTGTCCCATCTGGGACACATGACAATAAAACACTCTTGACTCTTGTTCCAATGAGGCCCAACAGAGCTTCAAAGACCAGACTTCATCGTACGACTGGTAACACTGCAGTCCTGAGGACAACAAGGGACTCAATGGCTGCAAGTTCTCACACCGTGGATATGAAGGATCCTGTTTACATTATTTACCCATTTGCCTGCGTTTGTCCCACAACACTCCAGGCGTTTCCAATCCATGTAGCTGTCCAAATGTTTTTTGAATGTTGTTATTGTACCTGCCTCAACTACCTCCTCTGGCAGCTCGTTCCATATATCTACCACCACAGTATTAAAAAAAGTTGCCGCTCAGATTCCCATTAAATCTCTCCCCTCTCACCTTAAACCTTTGCCCTCCAGTTCTTGACTCCTACCCTGGGAAAAGGGGTAGTCAGGATTGAACCCGGGTCTCTGCTGCTGTAAGGCAGCAACTCTACCACAGTGCCTCCCATAATTTGATGGCCTTGAGAGAATGTTTCTATTTTAGTTTAGCAAGGAGTCTAGTTGATCTTTTATTACGTGATGTTGGCTGGGAGTGGAACACTAATCAAGATACCAGACAAAGTACGTAAAGAGGAAATGGCCAGACTTTCTGTGAACATTCTTTAGCTTCTCCCTTTCGCCATGCTCGAGACTTCTCCGTACAAGGTGGCCACGGGCTGGAATGTGTTTCTCATGCCCGGAACAGGCAGCGTCCTGGCTAATTGGGCCAACTCAGAGCCGAGCCTGGTCTCCTGGGTCTACACTCTTTGGGCTGAGACTGTTTACAAGGAGGTGGGGAAAGTGCGCATAACAATCCTGATGGGATGAATCCCAAATGGCAGAGTGAAGGAAGGGAGGGAGGGAAGCACAGAGGACTCGGCACTAACCTTCCAGCATCTGTAGATACAGGATGTTGCCCAATGGGTGGCATGGTGACACAGGAGCACCCGGAGAAAATCCACAAGGTCACAGGGAGAACGTACAAACTCCGTTCAGACAGCACCCATAGTCGGGATTGAACCCGAGTCTCTGGAACTGTAAGGCAGCAACTCTTCCCCTGCCCCCAAAAAAACATGCCGCCCCTTATGCTGTGCACATATACACCGTGCTGGAGTGTCGCCATGACTATACACATCTTTGTCTTTTCACTGTCTTATATAATTTGTGTGTAATTTATATATAATTTAATGCAAGGCAGCAGCTCTACCCTGCTCCACTGTGCTGCCCTTTTAACGTGGAGGTAGATGCTGTATAGTGGAGTTCCCCAGTGTTGGCAAAGGGAACACTGTTCTTATTATGCTGCATGTTAGTGACAGAGTGTACGGGACACAACAACAAATACACAGTTGACACAAGAGTTGGACACAGTGTGAACCGTCGGAACATATTAGGGGCCGGTTAGAAGATACAAGCCTGATGCAGCTGGTGAGTGAGCAGATGAGCGCGCCATGAAACGTGATGCTGGGAAATGTGGGGTTATACTTCGGTAGGAAGAATGAGAAGAGGCGAGATGAAGGAGAGGGCACATATCTGACACTGTCATAAAATTAGAGAGTTACGATTAGAGGGAGATGATTGAAAGTGGCAGGACTTGAAAAAGTGGCTAAAAATGATACATGATCCTCGTCTTTATAAATAGAAGGAAGTTCTCACAATTCGTTCTGCTAAGCTGACTGAGTCTTTTCAAGAAGTAACCAGGAAGGTTGCTGCCCGGATCCCACTAAACATTTCTGTCCTGGGCCTCCTCCATTGCCAGAGTGAGGCCCAGCGCAAATTGGAGGAGCAGCACCTCATATTCCGCTTGGGCAGCTTACACCCCAGCGGTCTGAACATTGACTTCTCTAACTTCAAGTAACCCTTGTTTTCCCTCTCTCTCCATCCCTCCCCCATCCTAGTTCTCCTAGTTTTCTGGTCCTCCAGATTAAATTTTTACTGATTGTACGCTTTGATCTCTCATTTTCACTCCTCAGCCTTCCATATCTCTATGTCTCCCTCTCCCCTGACTCTCAGTCTGAAGAAGGGTCTCGACCTGAAGCGTCACCCATTCCTTCTATTCAGAGATGATGCTGAGTTAAGGGCCTGTTCCACTTACGCGACCTTTACAGGCGACTGCCGGCACCCGTGATAGGTCGCCGAAATTTTCAACAAGTTAACTCGAACATTTTGTGTCTCTCTTTGGTGTAAACCACCGTCATCTGCAAGGCAGCTAATCCATCGCTGCGCCACCCTGCCGAGTTGGTAGGTGAAAGTGGGGAGAGACATATATCGGGTAGACAGTCAGAATTCTCTTCCCAGGGTGGGAATGCCAAAGGGCAGAGGGCATAGCTTTAAGGTGAGAGGGGTAAAGTTTGAAGGAGATGCGTGGGGCAAGGTTTTTCTCGCACAGAGAGAGGTGGGTGCCAGGAGCAAGCTGCCAGAGGTGGTGGTTGGGGCAGAAACGCTAGTGGTATGTAAGAGGCTTTTAGATGGGCGCGTGGATATGCAGGTGGTGAATGTATATGGATCAGGTGGAGGAGATTAGTCTAACATGGCATCATATTCCATCGGGCCTGTTCCTGCGCTTTTTTTGTTAATTCTGACTCTGAGCAGCCCAAGATTGGAGCAAGTGTGCATTATGTGGTCAGTGTAGTCTTGGTGGGAAGGTGGCGCAGCAGTGGAGCTACTGCCTTACAGCGCCAGAGACCCGGGTATATTCCTGTCTATGGGCGCTGAATGTACGGAGTTTGTACGTTCTCCCCGTGACCACCTGGGTTTTCTCAGAGATCTCTGGTTTCCTCCTACAGGTTTGTAGGTTAATTGGCTTGGTATTCATGTAAAATGTCCCTGGTGTGTTTAGGATAGTGGAGGGATTGTTGGATCGGCGCTGATTTGGTGGGCTGAAGGGGCCTGTTTCAGTGCTGTATCACCAAACTGGGGACCAGACTGAGAAGGGCCTGTTTCTGCGCTGGGCGACTGACACAAGCAAGCACGCGGAGATCCTACAGCGATGCCCGAGGCCAGAGGATGTCCTCAGCGGGAGAATGGGCAGCAGGAGGACGCAGACTGACGTTGCCTGTGGAGGTACCGCGGGGGAATTTCTTTCCGCGCAGTCGCCCGCTGCAGAGTGTTTCCTGGAGCCAGACGTCACGGTCAATTTACAAGAACAATTAGACAATTGGTGGAGAGAGGGAAGTGCGCCCGGCTGTGTGGGCTGCTCATGCAGAAATAGAAAAAACACAAGAGGTCGGCAAGGCACTGGCCATTGGGAGAGCTCTCTAAATGGGTCAGCACTGGCACAATGGGTTGAATGGCCTCTTCTGCTGCTGTTGATGTTGTAATCCATTATATTTCCAGTCACCTATCAGCATAGGGTTCATATCAACTAGTCATGTGGACACAGAGCTGCCAGCACAGACAGACACAGCCTCTTCGGCCCAGAGTCATACAGTGTGGAAACAGGCCCTACGACCCAACATGGCCTATCTATCTACACTGGTCCCACCAGCTGCGTTTGGCCCCTATCCATTCCACCCATGCCGAAAAATTAGCCTAACTGAGCCTGCTCCATTTGCCTGCGTTTGGCCCATATGCCTCCAAACCATTCCTATTCATGTTTCTGTCCAAATGTGTCTTAAATTGTATCTGTATCTACCACTTCCTCTGCCAGCTCATTCCATATCCCCCCTCACCCTTCACCACAGTAAATGTTGCCACTCAGATCCCTATTAAATCTTTCACCTCTCACCTTAACCCTTGCCCTCTCGTTCTTGATTCCTCTACCCTGGGGAAGAGGCTGCCTACGTTCACCTGTATCTGCCGCATTATTTTATACACCTTTATGGTCACCCCTCCCCCCCCACAGTGCAGCAATCCCTCAGTAACACCTTGCAGTATCAGCCTGGATGATGTATTGAGATCTGTGGGGGGGCCTTTGGAACTGACTGTTCTGACTGCAATGCCTTATTCATGGCCGATGCATCACTTTTACAACGCTGTACTTCCAACTGAGAACGTGGAATTGCTTCTATCTCTGCGGCACTCACACAATGTTAATTGGAGAGAGAGAGATGGCCATGAGTCAGGATGAGCCAACTCTACATCCAAGGCATCAGGCAGTGACTAACTCGACTTACTCACATCGCAACACTGCCCTGCGTGCAGGCTAAACAAGGCAATGCACGAAATGTAATGATTCACCAGCAAGGTGACAACTGGCACAGGGAACAATTCAGACACGTTTTGAGCAAATGCTGTTAATATCAGGGATGGACTTTGGCTGGGAACACACAGCAGTGCAGGGCTAATGTCCAAGCCAAGGCCACCACTAAGTACAGGCTGGTCATGTTTGTCTTGCGTTTAATAGTAAAATAGTGCAAAGATTGGAACTCTCAAATAAAAACACAAAGTGCTCGAAAGACTCCTTGCAGTATTTGTTCGCATCTCAGTTCAGGATAATTAATTACAACCTTAATTCATTCTCATTCATGTTCTCGCCCCCTCGCCCCCTCTCCAGCTCACATTCTCTCCCCTCCGCTCAGTCCCAACACCTCCCCCGACCCACGGAAACCACACTGCAAACATCTGTGGCATTCTGTCCCCAAATATAGGGATACCAGCTCAGAATAGCAAGGTAAGGAGGAAGCAACGAGGTTGGAGGCATCACTGGTACTCTTGCCATTTAAGGCGGTAAACCCGATCTCTGGAATCCAGAGGTTATCTGTGCCTGGTCACGGAGATTTTCCATAAGAGTCTGGCATTGATTAAACTTTCCACAGCTTCGCCAACAACTGAAAGCACTTGCAACCCGATTCAGGAATAGCCTCTTTCCTTGCTGTTATCAGACTTCTGAACAGTCCTCCCCTAAACTAGGGCGAGGTCCCGATCTTCCAACCTATCTCATTGCGGCCCTCACTCTTTTCTTTATCTGCACTTTCTCTGTAACGTTTTATTCTGGACTCTGGTAATTTTCCCTTTGAACTGCCTGTTGTACATGTGTGGCTCGAGGTTAGCCTAGAGATACAGCATGGAAACAGGCCCTTCGGCCCACGCTGATAACTGATCACCCATTCACACTAGTTCTATGTTATCCCCCTTTCTCATCCACTAATACACACCAGGGGCGATTTACAGAGTTCAACTAACCTAAATGCCCGTACAACTTTGGGACGTGGGAGTAAAGCGGAGCATACGGAGAAAACCCACGTGGTCACATGGACTACGTGCAAACTTCATATAGACAGCATTAGAGGTCATGATAGAGCTGGGCTCTGGCAGTGAGAGGCAGCAGCACTACCCGCTGTTAGGTACCCGCTGATTTGACAAAGCTTTTCACTGTACCTCAAAATGCGTGATAACAAAACCAATCCCAATGTCAGCCGGGATAACTTTCCCCTCGTCCAGCAAAGGCCCAAACCAGACTCACAAATGCTTGCAATAACAGACACTGACAAAACATTCAGCAGCGATGCCACCCACCTGAAACACAAACCTGGTTCTCTCTGCACTGTTGTTGCTGGACCCGCTCAGCATTTCCACATAGGAGCAGAATAAGGCCATTCGGCCCATCAAGTCTACTCTGCCATTCAATCATGGCTGATCGATCTTTCCTGCTCAACCCCATTCTCCTGCCTTCTCCCCCTAACCCACGATACCCGTACTAATCAAGAATCTCCGCCATAACATTTCCCAAAGACGGCCTCCACATTGTTCTGTGGCAATAAATTCAACAGATTCACCACCCTCTGGCTAAAGAAATTCGTCATCATCTCCTCTAAAGTACATCCTTTTATTCTGAGGATGTGCCCTCTGGTCTTAGACTCCCCCACCAGTGGATACATCCTCTCCACATCCACTCTATCCAGGTCCTTCATTATTCGGTAAGTTTCATTGAAGTGTCCCCTCATCCTTCTAAACTCCAGCGGGTCCAGGCCCAGTGACGTCAAACGCTCATCATATGTTAACCCAATCATTCCTGGGATCATTCTCGTAATCCTCCTCTGGACCCCCTCCAATGGCAGCACATCCCCTCCTCAGACACTGAGCCCAAAACTGTTCACAATACTCCTAATACGGTCTGATCAGTGACTTCATGTTCATAAGTTATAGGAACAGAAGCAGGCTATTTGCTCCATCAAGTTTAATTTACTCCTCCATTAAATCATGGCTGAACAATCTTTATTGATTTTAAGTCCCAGCATTAAAACCCCAGCTTTTATATTCTAGTCCTTGGTCTAATTTGCCTTGTTTACCATCGACTCAACTTGCAAATTAACCATTTGGGAATCCTGCACCAGCACTCCCGAGTCCACTTGCACCTCTGATTTCTGAACCTTCTCCGCATTCAGAAATGGGAGGTGCAAAGGGACTAGGGGGGTGGGGGCTGGTTCTCTGTTGGCTTGGACACTACAAGCCCCCCCCCCGGGACAGTGTGAGCAAGCACCCCTCACCTGTGTGTTCGGACACGCCTCGCCTTTCTTGTACTCCTTGTGACTGCTCCGTTTGTCTAGTTTGCTCCAGAGGGCTTTGGCCCTCCAGGTGTTGAGCTTGGATTTCAGCGTAGAGTAGAACATGCGATGGTCCAGGGGGTCGAGGTCTAGCTGGCGGCACAGGATGTGGAAAGCCTGCAGCGTTCCCCGGAACGTCAGAGCCTGCACAAAGTTCTCATAGAGCTGCCCGGCCTGGCTGCCTTTGTCGCCATTGTTGTCACCCATGGCTCGCGGGTGGTGGCGGGTCGGGTCAGGTCAGGTCAGGTTACGTCACCACCGCTCAGCACCGGCCCGGAACGCCGACGTTAATCCCTGCGCATCGCCGATCCTGAAACGTTGGCAAAAACAAACCACGGGTTAGACCAGAAGAGATGAAACCCTCGCCAGAAATTATAAACACAAGGAACACAAACATAGATCCAGATGCTGGTTTACATTAAAAAAAATGTGGCGAGACCAAGTGTAGACTAGGCAACTTTCACCAAACTATTTGCACTTGGTCCACCAAGGCCTGCTGGAACTCCCAGTTGCTCATCATTTGAAATCCCCTTCCATTCCGCTCTCTCTGTCCTGGGCCTCCTCCACTGCCAGAGTTTGGCTATGGGTAAACTGGAGGAACAGCACCTCATATTCCACGAGTAGCTTACAATCCAACTGCATGGGCATTGATTTCTCCAATTTTAGTGAATGAACCAACAACTCCTGCTCCTTCCCTGTGTCCTCCCACCTAGATCCATTCCTCTGGCTCTACCTGTCGCATCTCTTCTCTCTGTCCCTCCCAACACCTAATTTTCCTCCCATTTCTGTCCTTTGTCCAACCATCTGCCTATCAAACCCTCCTCCGTATGTGCTGGAAGAAATTGCAGATGCTGGTTTAGATCGAAGGAAAGACACAAAATGCTGGAGTAACTCAGCGGGCCAGGCAGCATCTCGGGGGAGAAGGGATGGGTGACGTTTCGGGTGGAGACCCTTCTTCAGACACATACTCTTCCTCCTTCACGTGTTCATCTATCAGGTGAGGGGGTTTGTCCCGCGCCCGTCTCTCATCCAGCTTTCGTCCCCCTACTATAATCGGTCTGAAGAAGGGTGAAGAGTCCCGACCTGAAGCATCAGCTACCCATGTTCTCCACAGTCACATTAGGAGGTCATGGGATCACACAACACAGGAGCCTATCTCGTCAGGGCCACCTGCACTGTGGACTTCAGTTTTGCACTATTAGTGTTACGGTTCTTCATTTATTGTATTACTGATTATCGCACATTATCTGTGTGTGCCACTGCGTTTATGGGCCCGTTAAGCTGCAGCCGGCAAGAGTTTCTCTGTACTGTGATTCAAAGAAGAGGGCATGATTTGAGAATTAAGGGACAAAAGTTTAGGGGTAACACGAGGGGGAACTTCGTTACTCAGAGAGTGGTGGCTGTGTGGAATGAGCTTCCAGTGGAAGTGGTGGAGGCAGGTTCGATTTTATCATTTAAAAATAATTTGGATAGGTATATGGACGGGAAGGGAATGGAGGGTTATGGTCTGAGTGCAGGTAGATGGGACTAGGGGAGGTTACGTGGTCGACATGGCCTGTTTCCATGCAGTAATTGTTATACGGTTGTATGGTCATCGGTACTAATGACAATTAAACACTCGTGACTCATAAGATCATGGGAGGCAAATTAGACCATTCAACCCATCAAGTCTACTCCACCAATCGATTATGGCTGATCTATTTTTCTCTTTCAACCCCTTTCTTCTGCCTTCTCCCCTTCTGGTGGAAAGTAAAGGAGTCTGATGGGAGACTGGTCACAACGTTTATCACTATGTCTTGGTACACAAGACAATAAGCTAATACCAATCCTAGCCTGGATAATGAGGTCTCAAAACCCTTGAGAAGCTCGGCGCATAGCGGTGGAGTTGTTGCCTCACAGCGCCAGAGACCCGGGTTGGACTCTGACTACAGGTGCTGTCTGTACAGCGTTTGTACGTTGACATGCCTGGGTTTCCTCCAGGTGCTTATGTTACCTTTCGCATTCTAAAGACGTATAGGTTTGTAGGTTAATTGGCTTCGGTAAAGATTGGAAATTGTCCAAGTGTATGATAGTACTAGTGTACAGGAATCACTGGTCTGCACGGACTCGGTGGGCCGAAGGGGCAGTTTCCCCGCACGGTGTATCTAAACTAAACTGAAGCTCAACAACGTCCAGGACAGTTGGCCCAGTGGATCAGGTTACCAAGTCTAACTGATTATTATTTTATTATACAATTGGTAATTGTATCCTGATTTCTTGTGTTATTGTGTTTGCAAGTTGGATAGGCTGCAGCAAGGAAGAATTGTCTGGTATCGGTTGGAAGCTGCATAGTAAATCTCGTTACACTGATGTGCAATGATAATTAAATATATTATTATTATTATTATTATGTTCCGTTGCTGGCACACATGACCATCAAACATTTTCAACTCAGCATTACACAGGCCCAGATCACACACCTGCCTCCCCACAGGCCACACAGCAAGAGGCCACACGTGTGGAGCCAAAACTTCCAAGCGAGCAGCTGGGAATCGGCCAGATTGCAGAGCAACACCAAACATTCCTCAACTTGCCCAATTTCACCCGAGCTCTTCCGCACTAAACTAAACTAAAATGTGTAAGAAGGAACTGCAGGTGTTGGTTTACACTGATGATAGACACAAAATGCTGGAGTAATTTAACGGGACAGGCAGCATCTCTGGAGAGAAGGGACGGGTGATGTTTCAGTTCAAGACCCTTCTTCACTCGAAACTAAACAAAGACAGCCACCACCTGATTCACGACCTCTGCCGGGTTTGCCCTTGACATACTCGCAGCATAGTCGTCACGAGGTCGTAGGAGGTCGTAGGTAGATCGTAGCAGGTTGTGATGCTAGTCGTAGGTACTCGTGGCATCAAGTAGGTTGCGCCATTTTTTAAGCATGATGAAAAATGTCCACGAGTAAAAATGGTCGTGAAATAGGTTGTGAAAGTGGGACAGGCCCTTTACAGCGCAAGAGACCCGGGTTCGATCCCGACTGCGGGCGCTGTCTGTGGGCAGTTTGTACGTTCTCCCTGTGACGGCGTGGGTTTTCTCCTGGTGTTCCGGTTTCCTCCCACACTCCAAAGACGTAGAGGTTGGCTTCGGCAGAAATTGTAAATAGTCCCTCATGAATATACGTGCGGATTGCTGGTTGGCACGGGCGGACGCGGTGAGCCGAAGAGCCCGTTTCCACATTGTATCTCTAATAAAAAGTATTCCAACAGCTCATAGAACTGGGAATGCTGCCAACTCAACAGCATTTCCTTTGGAATCTACGAGTCGTCACCCTGGGCCCTATGGTGAGCAGGCTCCATCTTGCACTAAATGTCTCCTTTATCCTTTATCTGAACACCGAGGACAGCATGAATGTAATCATGTATATTCTTTTCTTTGACAGGATAGCACGCAACAAAAGCTTGTCACTGTACACTGATACACATGACCACAATAAACTAAACTTGACATTTTAGCTTTGTCCCAATTGCCCACATTTCGCCCCTATCCCTACAACCTCTTCCAATCCACACTTCTGCCCAAAGGTCTGTTAAACGTCACCACGCATCAACTGCTGTATAAATATAATTTCCATAGTGCCATACACATCCTTAATCCTTACACATGAAGAACGCGCCTCACCCAGAGCACTCCCTCTTCTCCCCTCTCCCCTCAGGCAAGAGGTCTAGAAGTGTGAAAACACACACATCCAGATGCAGGGACAGCTTTCATCCCAGCTGCTATCGGGAGCCTGGAACTCACTGCCAGGGATGGTGGTGGAGAAAGATACGATAGTGGCGTTTCAGAGGCTTTTGGATAAGAACATGAATATACACAGAGAATGGAGGGATATGGATCACATGCAGGCAGAGGAGATCAGCTTATCTTGCATCATGTTCAGCACAGACATTGTGGGCTGAAGGGCCTGTTCCTGTGCTGTTCCATGTTCTATATCCTTGCCCACTTTGTGTGTGGTGGGAGAATGGAGGGAGGGGGGGGGGGGGGTTATTAACCGATAGAACAGCTGACAAGGAAATCAGTGGGGGAATGAGACTGATGGTATGTTCCCAGAGTCTGTAAACACTTGATGGGCTGAATGTCACAAGGAAATCTAAAACGATGAAATACTTTCTTCCCAGCACCCAGAGGTTAATATTCAAATTACTCCGCACAACATACTCCGCACACATGGATTATCTGATCAAAGTTTTAGTACTGTGTGGGAGAATGCTGGGACTAACAGTTTAGTTTGGAGATACAATATAGAAGCAAGCCCTTCAGCCCATCGAGCCTGCATCGACCATCCATCATGTCTGAAGAAAGGTCTCGACCCAAAACGTCACCTATTTCTTTTTTCCTGAGATGCTGCCTGACCCTCTGAGTTCCTTCAGCATTTTGTGTCTATCACCCATTCACATTCATCCACTCCCTGCACACAAGGGGCAACCTTACAGAGACCAGTTAACCAACAAACCCCGCATGCCTTCGGGATGTGAAGGGAAACAGAGTCCCTGGAGAAATCCCAAGTGGTCGGTCACAGGCAGAACACTTTATAGCCTCAGAATAAAAGGGACATATCTTTAGATAGGAGATGAGAAGGGATTTCTTTAGCCAAAGAGTGGTGTGAATCTGTGGAATTAATCTGAGGCCAAGTCTTTGGGAATTTGGGAATAAGGCGGAGATTGACAGATTCTCGATTAGTACAGGTATCAGGGGCTATGGGCAGGAGAATGGGGTGGAGAGGGAAAGATAGATCAGCCACGATTGAATGACGGAGTAGACTTGATGGGCCGAATGGCCTAATTCTGCACCTGGAACTTATGGACATACAAACTCCACACAGACAGCACCCGAGAACAGGATCCAACCCGAGTCTCTGACGCTGTTAAGGCACCAGCCCCACCAGACGCACCACAGCCAACAAACGTACTGTAGTTGCCTTATTTTATACAGCGGTCACTACACATCACAGAGACTGCCTGGACGGGCCACGGAGCAAGCAGTCAGGGAAACCCTAAGGTTGTGAAAAGTGCTACAGAGATGTAGAGTGATTCAGAGATCGAGCAGGGGGCAGAGCACTGATGAAAGGCAATCGGTGGAATGGGGCAGATTGTGGAATCCTGTTCTCCACACTCTGTGATCTTACGGAAGGAGAGAGGTTTCTCCTCAGTAAATCAAAAGCAGCGGCACAGTGCACGCTCCTGACACCACATAACTATCCCCTGATACAGCACGTCTGAATTCTACACCTGCCCAGTCAGAGCCCAGACACAAAGAGCTTTCTCCTGCCCGAGAGACAAACCGATGGATAATCAGTAGCCGACCTGACCAGTGACCCTCTCTCTGACCAGACGCACACACACACACACACCAGGCTGCGCTGGAGAGAGTGGAACGACTAGATACAGCCAGTGTAAAAATAACCCAGGGCACAGAATCACTGAACTCAACTGCTGAAAAGTTTTTCCCAACTTTTAAACTTTCTATCTGATCGGCGAGTTAAAGCTGAGCTACTGCCTACCTGTGCGGCTGAACCGACACGCATTCTTGCTCGATAGCCTGAGGGCGCCCAGCCCCGCGTGTAGTGAGGGGAACCAGTGACAGCCCGGAGCCAGTGAAGCAAGGTTTACGTGTACAGAGCCTGCGACTGGCCACTGCCGCTTTACGCTGTGACTTGGCACATGGTTCCCAGCTGATGTAACCCATCCCAGAGACATATTAGTCATCTCATGTTTCATAACTGGGCCGGGACTGGAGTGTTCATCAACTACTCTGGCTGCCACCCTCTGTATCCCGAGCTCAGGGGGAGAAACCCCAGGCAGCAAACTCCCGACTCCAGCGCTGGGCTAACCCCGGGTGTGAGCGTTTCCATGCACAGTCGCAGTGGCAGAGAGAGTGTGACAGAGTCACACAGAGAGTGGCAGTGACAGAGAGAGAGAGAGAGAGAGAGAGAGAGTGGCAGTGACTGAGAGGGAGTCACAGTCGCAGAGACACAGAGTGACAGAGACAGTGACAGTCACAGAGAACGCGGCAGAGTAGCAGAGACAGTCACAGACACACAGAGGGTGACACGGAGAGTGACAGAAAGAGAGACAGACAGTCAGACACACAGCGAGAGAGAGAGAGAGAGAGAGATACACAGATGCAGAGAGATTCATAGATACAGTGACAGAGACAGACAGAGGCACAGAGATGGTCATAGAGATATGTTCTGTAACTCAATGCCCAGGAACGATGAATACAGGAAACACAGAGCATAGAGCTGAACACAAACAGGCCCTTCGGCCCACAATGTCCGTGCTGAACACGATACCAAGATAAACTAATCTCATCCGCCTTCACATGATCCAATTCCTCTCCCCCTCACCCTCCCTCTCTCTCTCTCTCTCTCTCTCTCTCTCTCTCTCTCTCTCTGCGGGCAGAGCACCAAGGCAAATTCTTTGTATGTGAATACGTGGCCAATAAACGTATTCATTCATCCATCACGGATACGGATCACCATCAAAGGGATCTATCAGAAGTGCTTTTCCAAAACGCAGCCAGTATCATCAAAGACCCACATCACCCTGGCCGTGCCCACTTTTCACTACCACCATCAAAAAACCACGACAAGTTCAAGTTCAAGTGAGTTTATTGTCATGTGTCCCTGTATAGGACAATGAGATTCTTGCTTTGCTTAAGCACACAGAACATAGTAGGCATTTACTACAAAACAGATAAGTGTGTCCACATACCATAATATAAATATATACACACATGGATAAATAAACTGATAAAGTGCAAATAACAGAATAACAGACGACCAAGTTCAAGAACACCTTCTTCCCAATAATTCCCAACACAAACCTCAGAATCCCTGATCTTCCATGAACTGTGTCTTTGGGTGCACAGCAGACTATTATTGGTCCCGAGTATCACAGTTAATAATTTGGTGTACTACTGATTATTCTATATTTATCTGTGTGTCATTGCGTTTACAAGCTGGTTAAGCTGCAGCAAGTATCACAGCACATTGGCACAGCGGTAGAGTTGCTGCCTCACAGCTCCAGAGGCCCGGGTTCGATCCTGACTACGGGTGCCGGCTGTATGGAGTTTGTATGACTTCCCTGTGGCCACGTGGGTTTTCACTGGGTGCTCAGGTTTCCTCCCACACTGCATTGACGTGCAGGTTTGTAGGCTAATCTGCTTTGGTAAAAATTGTAAATCGCCCCTAGTGCGGGTGGGATGGTGCTAGTGTACAGGGATCGCTGGTCGGTGCCGAAGGGCCTGGGTCCGAGTTGTATCCCTACACTAATAACTAAACCAAGACTAAAGTAACAATTTCATTGTTCAGTTGTCGGTGCACATGGCAATTAAACCCACTCGACTCTTTGGCTCTCGAACAAGGGATTTGGATGGGACAAAAAGCTCGCCTTACAAGCATTACGCAATGCCTCACCACACTTCCCCTGGCAGGTTGTAATTAGAGGCTTAATTGTAGCTTACAATGGGAAGCAGTGACTGTAAGCAAAGCAAAGCACGTCGGACTCATGGAGCAGAGGGCCTGTACAACCGAGCGGAGGTTCGCAGTAACCAACCCGATCTCCCGGTGGCTCGGCACTTCAACTCCCCCTTCCCATTCCGAATCCGACCCTTCTGTCCTCGGCCTCCTCCATGGCCAGAGTGAGGACCACCAGAGGAACGACAGATGGCGCAATGGGCTAAGTGTTTGGCTGGCGGAGGTAGCCGGTTCGAACACCTCATATGCATACTGTCGTTGTTGCAATTGGGCACTGTTGCACCCCCCAGTGGAATGTAATGTAATTATGAACACTTTGACTTCTTACTAAAAATGGTAGTCCTTACTATTCTCATATTTCGCTTGGGCCTGTTGCACCTCAGAACATTGACTTCTCTACTCAGGTAGCCTTCTGGCTCCTTCTCACTCTCCCTCAGCCTTCTGGCTTCTCTCTTCCTTTCTTCCCCCCCCCCCCCCCCCCCCCCCCACCCTCCCTCACATCAGTCTGAAGGATCTCGACCTGAAACGTTGCCTATTTCCTTCGCTCCATAGATGCTGCCTCACCCGTTGAGTTTCTCCAGCATTATTGTCTACCTTTGATTTTCCAGCATCTGCAGTTACTTCTTAAAGGTTTGTATGTTAATTGGCTTCTGTAGATTGGCCCCAGTGTGTAGAGTAGTGGTAGAGTGCGGTTATCGCTGGTTGATGGGCCAGAGGGCATGTTTCTGCACCGTTTCTCTAAACTAAACCTCCAGCACTCCCTCAGGCCGAGTCCTTGGTTGCTGGTGTGTAACAGTTTCCCCACTCCATGTAAACACATGTAGGTCGACAGGGTGGCGAGAAGGCCTTTTGCCACGCTAGCCTTTGTCAGTCAGGGAATTGTGTATAGAAGTTGGGATAGACACACAATGCTGGAGTGACTCAGCGGGACCAGCACCATCTATGGAGAGATGGAATGGGTTCGGTCTGAAGAAGGGTCTCGACCCAAAACGTCACCCATTCCTTCTCCCCAAAGATGCTGTTTGTCCCGCTGATTCACTCCAGCATTTTGTGTCTATCTTCAGTTTAAAGCAGCACCTGCAGCTCCTTCCTACACACAGAAGTTGGGATGGTACGTTACACTTGTACAAGACATTAGTGAGGTCGCAGCTGGAGTATTGTGTTCAGTTCTGGTCACCTTCCTTTAGGAAAGACGCCATTAAACTGGAAAGGGTGCAGAGAAGAGAAGATTTACAAAGACGTTGCCTGGACTTGAGGGCCTGAGCATTTTGGGAGAGGTTGGGCAGGTTGGGACTTTTATTCCTTGGAACGCAAGAGGCTGAGAAGTCGGGGAATCAAGAGCTAGAGGGCATACGCTTAAAGTGACAGAGGAAAGATTTAACAGGGACTTGACGGCAACTTCTTCACACAGAGGGTGATGGGTGTATGGATCGAGCTGCCAGAGAATGTAGTTAAAGCAGGTAGAATAGCAACATTTACAACACATTTGAACGTGGAGAGGAAAGGTGGGATATGTTCCAAATGGGACTAGCTTAGATGGGACATTTTGGTCGGCATGGATGAGTTGGGCCGAAGGGCCTGTTTCACTGCGGTAAGACTCTATGGCCAACGAGACACAGTCAGCACCACCTGCTAACATCTGCAGTGTTTTGGATTTCCAACCATAAATCACTCACTGGTTTAGTTATAGAGTAGGAACAAGGAACTGCAGATGCTGGTTTACATAATCCAGCGGGGCAGGCAGCATCTCTGGAGAGCAGGGAGAGGTGATGTTTCGGGTTGGGACCCTTCATCAGTTCAATTACTCTGCAAAGATCACCTCGATGTCACGACATCAGCTCCCAAAACAAACCAGTTTGCCAAGTGCCTGCGTCACAGAGAACCGGACAGAGGGAGGGGCGGAGAGAGTGAGAGGCAAAGAGGAGCAGACACGGAGAGGGAGAGAAAGTGAGGCAGAGACAGAGGGGAAGAGAGGGGAGAGGAGAAGAGGGGGGGGGCAGGGAGAGAGAGAGGGAGGGAGAGGGGCAGAGAAGTAAGAAAGAAGGGGGCACGGAGAGAGCCAGGAAGGAAGTGGGAGCGGAGGGAGAGGGCAGGGGGTAGAAATGATTCAATTAATTGTCATTGTCAGTGTACAGTACAGAGACAACGAAATGCATTTTTAGCATCTCCCTTGAAAGGGAGACACAGGGCGTCGCGGTGTGCCCGCGCCTGCCGCCGTAATTACATTCCATTACACACAGGCAAAGGTGGGTGAAGTGTCTTGCCCAAGGACACAACGACAGTATGCACTCCAGGCGGGATTTGAACCTGCTACCTTCCGGTCGCCAGCCGAACTCTTAGCCCATTGTGCTATCTGTCGCCCCAAAGGGAGGGAGGGAGGGAGAGGGCAGGGGGTAGAAAGGGAGGGAGGGAGGGAGAGGGGCAGAACGATAGGTTGGGGAGGGGGAAATGAGAGACGGTCAGCATGCAAAACCAGAATTGCTCGGCTGTTTCACAGACAGGGGCTGGAGAGTGGGACTTTGGCCGAGATGTACTCTCCTAGTGGGACCCATTAGAGCATTATCTTGTGTAAACAAGCTGACTGAGACGAGCGGATGATTGTCGAGGTGATAGCCATAGTCTGACGCTGGCCTCAGGGACCAGCCTGCCCATCATCGCGCAGAGTTTCACGACAGCAGGACATATCTGAGATTGTATTACTGCACTAAGTATAGGCCCACAGACACACAACCCACTGCCTCAGGCCATAAAGAAATGAATAGAATGCAAGATTCATCGGTCACTTTAAAACTGGATACACATCTGATGGTATTCGGAAAGATACTGGACAGGCACAGCGGCAACAAAGCCATTTTTACAGTGCGGTGCAGCGCTAGAATCGCTGCCTCACAGCGCCAGAGACCAGTGTTCGATCCTGACCACGAGTGCTATCTACACATTCTTTTTTTGTACATTCTTCCCGTGGCCAGCGCGGGTTTTCTCCGGGTGCTCCGGTTTCCTCCCACACTCCAAGGACGTAGAGGTTTGTAGGTTAATTGGCTTTGGTAAAATTGTCAATTGTCCCTAGCGTGTAGGATAGTGCTAGTGTACGGGGTGATCGCTGTTCAGCAGGGATGCATTGGGCCGAAGGGCCTACTTCCGCACAGTATCGCTAAACTAAACAATAGCACCTCGCGATTCAATCACAATGAAAGCGCACCAGAGTCTCCAGGAAGATTAACAGATGTACTATAGAAAGCAAAAGTCACAAAGAGCTGGAGTAACTCAGCAAGTCAGGCAGCATCCATGGAGAACACGGATAGGAGACATTTCGGGTTGAGTCCCTTTACAGAATGATGTCTTATTCAGTCAGAGGGGGCCCGACCATGAAAAATCACCCAACCATGTTCTCCAAAGATGCTGTCTGACCCGCTGAGTTACTCCAGCACTTTGTGACCTTTCATGTAAACCAGCATCTGCAGTTCCTTGTGTCTACTGTAGAACGTATCATGACTGGTTAGATTATAGACTGGTACGGCAATCCAAATGAACAGGAGCGCAAGAGGCTGCAGAGAGTGGTGGAATCACAGCCCTTCCCACCATCAAAAGCACCTACTTGAGGCCCTGCCTCAAGATGGCGGCATCTATCATCAAGGATCAAGGGCCATGCCCCTTTCCCACTGATACCGGAGGTACAGGAGCCTGAAGTCCCGCACCACCAGGTTCAGGAACAGCGAGTTTTCTACCAAAGATCGCTCTATGATCATTGTTTTCCACGGCCATCGGGTTCCTGCACCAACCACATTCCACGCTCGACAGTGGAACTCCTGCAGTGAAACCAAGGGATTAGCAGTCGTCAGCGATCTTTGGGATCGGCAAAATGCAGAGATCACCAAATGGGGCCGGGCCACAGGTGACTAACCCTCAGCACAGAGAAATCTCACTGCCACAGCCGCGAACACAGAGAGTCATGCAGCACGGACACAGGCTTCTTGGCCCATCCAACCCTTGCTGACCAAGATGCCCCTTCTAAACTAGTCCCAATTACCTCAATGGTTTAACTCTAAACATTTCCTAACCACAAATGCATGTTAAATATTATTGCACATGCCTCAACTATTCCCTTTTGGCAGCCCATCCGTCTATCCACCATCATCCGTGTGAAAAGTTGCCTCTCCTATTAAATCATTTCCCTCGACTCCACTTATTATCTTTCAGCCTTCGTCTCCCTCCTTGCCCTCTCCTCCCCTCCCCCTACTTGGCTCCATCTGCTCTCATCCCCCTTCTTGCCTGGTTCCACCCATCACCTGCCTGTTCCTGCCTTCGCACCCACTCCCCCATCACCTCTGTATCATGGCCATCCTCTCCTCCACACTCACAATCCTCGACCCGATACGTCAACCACCCTTCTGCCACCGTAGCCGCTGCCTGACCCACTGCGTTCTTCCGGCAGTATGTTCTCCTTGCAATGGGACTCAAAGATCGTATCTTTGATGGGACTGACTGAAAGCTCCATCAAAGAGCTTTAGGCCTTTAGAGATATAGCGCACAAACAGGCCCTTCACGCCCATGCCAACCAACAATCACTCTGTGCACTAACACTATCCTACACACTCGGGACAATTTACAATTTTACTGAAGCCAATTAACCTACAAACCTGTACGCCTTTGGAGTGCGAGAACAAACCGGACAAACCCACGCAGGTCACGGGGAGAACGTACAAACTCCATACAGAGAGCATCCGTAGTCAGGATCGAACCCGGGTCTCTGGTCTCCAAGGCAGCAACTCTACCACTGCCGCCCCTAGCCAGCACAGATACAACGGACCAAATGGCTTCCTTCTCGGACCCTGCGATACGTTGCGAGAGTTCTCTTTGCAGGTCTGCCGATACAAAAACTGCACCTTTTTCTTTAAGTACTGAAACGCCAAAAACATGTGACACTTGGTCTGGTAATTATTAAATAAAAGATTATGCGTCAAGTCCTTCCATTCCAGCTGTCGTTACTTACCACTGGTATCAAAACAGGGGCCCCCCTCCCTGCATAATCTTGCAGAAATGCTTCAGATCTTTTTTGTGGCCGAACTAGGAATCAAAAACAGTCGCCCCTCTAGACATTGCACTCCCCTCCCCGCCCCACTCTTGGACCATCTTGGAAGCAAACAGCACACTCGGCTACAAACCACAAGAGATGTCCAAGGGAAGGTCAGCCATCGTATCTTCATGCCTGGGATTGGTGGGATTTTTTAACAAACACACAAAGCTCTCTCCCGCGCTACACTCATGTCTAGAGCGGCAGAAGGCCCCTATTGGCCAGGGGCTGCGAGATTATGGAAGAACACAAAGTTATCTCGCTTTATCGCAGTGCATTTGTAGATAGTGTTCGGTAATGGAGGACGAAGCAGACAGCAGTAACGCTAGGCCTCGTTGCCATGGTGACACAAGGAAATGCAGACTCAGCAGAAAACAAAGTGCTGGAGGAACTCAGCGGGCCAGGCAGCACTTGGAGAAGGGATTAGGATATCAAGGTTAGGGATCCTCGGATGACAAAAGAGATAGCAAATTTGGTCCAAAAAAAAAATAAGGAGGTGTATGTAAGGTTGAGGAACAAGAAATCAGACGGGGCCTTTGAGGAATATAAAGTACGAAAGAACACAAGCAGGGAGAAATAAGGAACTGGTTTACAAAATCAAGTGCTGGAGTAACTCAGTGGGTGAAGGTTGACCCGTTGCAATATTTCAGCACTTTAGTTTAGTTTAGAGATACAGTGCTGAAACAGGCCCTTCGGCCGATGTCAACCAGTGATCCTTGTACGCTAGCTCAATCCTACACACACTAGAGACAATTCACAATCTTTACTGAAGCTAAATAACCTACAAACATGTACATCTTTAGAATGTGAGAGGAAACCGGAGCAACCGGAGAAATCCTCACGCGGCCACAGGGAGATCGTACAAACTCTGTACAGACAGCGCCCGGGGTCAGGATCAGGATGTAAGGTGGCAACTACCGCTCTACCAACTCTATCGGGCCGCCAGAGACACTGTGTGTCTTTTTTTTTTTTTTAACTCAAGCAGAGAGATTGGGGGGTTAGAAGGGAGTATGAAATGTTATAGTCGAGTTGAATTAAAGAAAATCCCAAGGCTTTTCATACACATTTTAAAATAAGAGGGGAACCAGTAAGAAGACAGGCCCACTCAAGGATAAAGGAGGGAATTTGCCTTGAGGGAGTTAGAGAATGTAGGCGAGGTACTAAATGAGTACTTTGTATTCACCAAGGAGAAGGACAGTGAGATCAGTGGGAGGTCACATTCTCTACCGCCGCGCCACCGTGCCGCCCTTAGGTTATAGGGAAAGGAAGGAGAGGAGATTACAGGGGCTTTGATTAAGATCTTTGCACCTTCGCTAGCTGCAGGCACTTTCTGGAGGACTGGAGTTGCTTTGTGGGGATAATCCAGGAAAATATAGGCCAGTAATCCTCACGTCAGTGGTAGGAGAGGATTCTTTGGGGTTTGCTCGCATTTCGAAGCATGGGTTTGTTTAGTTTTGTTTATTTAGTCGAGATGACTTTATTGCCACGTGTACCAAGGTACAGTGAAAACGTTTTGTTGCCTGCTAACCAGTCAGCGGAAAGACTACAGATGATTACAATTAAGCCTTTCACAGTGGACAGATAATGGGAATAATGTTTAGTGCACGATAAAGTCCAGTCAAAGATAGTCTGAGGTTCTCCAACCAGGTAGATAGTAGCTCAGGACTGTTCTCTAGTTGTTGGTAGGGTGGTTCAGTTGCCTGATAACAGCAACAAGTCTGGAACATGCCTTCCTTACAGTCTTGCTTGATTTGCATGGAGATGGTGGTGAGCCTGAGACTCTGCCTGGGGTTGTGGCAAAGGCAGATATGATGGTGGCATTCAGAAGGATTTTAGATCGGCACATGGATATGCCGGGGACGGAGAGATATAGATAATTTTCAGGCGGAGGAGATTAGTTTAACTTGGCGACAAGTTTGGCACAGATGTCACGGGATGAAGGGTGTGCACGTCTGCTCTATGTTCCAAGTCTCAAGCCTTTGCCACCCTCTCTAATGGCTTTTAGTAGACCTTCCCTTCATCTGAAGAAGTCTCGACCCAAAACGTCACCTATCCATGTTCTCCAGAGATGCTGCCTGGCCCGTCGAGTTACTCCAGTACTCTGTGTCTTTTGTCTTTCCCTTCCCCTATTTCCCTGCAACATCAAACTTTTTGATGTGTCTCATGACTCTGAATCCATTGGAGTCAATTAATTGTTTGTAGCACCTTGCCCTGGAAATTTATTGCAAGAGGAATGGAAATGAATGCTGCTTGCCGAAAACAGTATTTCTGAAGCAGTAGAGATAGTTTTCATTCAACGTCCTTTCACTAAAAATTTAACTAAAGAAGTTAAAGAAATTCTTTCCCATCTCCCTCCCAAAGGAACGTCCTTCAATTCTGAGGCTATAACCTCTAGCCCTATACTCTCCCACTAGTGGAAACATCCTCTCCACCCTATCCAAGCCTTTCACTTGATCCCACCAGGTATTGCTCTCCGGCAGCGACAGTCTGCTCAAATGTTCCTTCCCCAACTCCCATGCGCTTGGAAGCAGGAACGAGGCAGGATTTCCCCTCCCCTGCCCGTCCTGACGTGCAGCGGACACTAATCACTTTGCCATCCTGAGGTCAGTCTCGACCTTCCTCCCTGGGGTATTGCAACCTCTCACCACACCATCCGTGTGCCGTCTACATATCCCGTCCAATAGGAGTGTGGAGACGCTCCCCATCGGGAAGTGTGCGGCCAACCCCATCTCACCTTCCCGGCACCAGGCAAGCTTCAGGGATCTGCCCTAAACCTAGTGACCTTACCGCACAGGCAGCAACTGCAAGGCGCACCGAAGCCTTGACTTCCTCATGAGACAAAGAAAGTTTCGGCAAGTCTCCGAGGACTCTTAACACTTCTGTAGTTGCACAGCAGAAAGCACCGCATCAGGACTCATCGCAGCTTCAGCTCTGCCCCAAGACCGCAAGAAATTGCACAGAGAGCTGTGGACGTCGCTCAGTCCATTACACAGACGGGACTTCCCACCATCAACTCCATCTACTACTTCGCACTGCCTCAAGAAAGCAACCAACATAATCGAGGGCCTTTTTCACTCTATAGTCATTCCCACCCCTCATCCTCCTGCGCTCTAAGGAATAAAGGCGGAACCTGCTCTACCCCTCCCTACAGCTCAGATCCGGCAATATCTTGGTAAATCTTCTCGGAACCCTTTCAAGCTTGACAACATCTTTCCTATAACACGGTGCCCAGAACTGAACACAATACTCTACATGTAGCCTCACCAACGTCTTGTATAACCGTAACCGTGACCTCCCAATACTCAAGACTCTGACTGAAGAAAGCCTTCTTGGCCACCCTACCCACCTGTGAAGGTGCTTCCGTTTCCTCCCACATAAGTGAGGATTTGTGAGTTAATTGGCCCACTGTAAAATTGCCCCTGATGTGCAGGGAGTGGATGAGAATGTGGGATAATATAGAACCAATGTGAATAGGTGATGGATGGTCAGCATGGACTGTGTGGGCCAATGGGCCTGTTTGCATGCTGCATCTCTAAACTAATCTAACCCCAGATCCCATAGAGGATACTCTGATGCGTCTCGAGTGCGTCATACCTTGGTTGAACGGGAATTTAAAATAAGAATGAGCAGATATTTTTAAAGTTTTTAAAAGGTCATGCATCATTAACTACCTGAAGATCTATTCTGAAAGAGATTATCTATTGCGCAACGGAGGCACACCCAGGTAATTGCAGGAAGATCATCACCTGCGAGTTACATTTGGTTTAGACTCAACCTTCCTGCTATTCATCAATTTCCATGTCATCGACAAATTTACTAATCAGACCCCACCTACATTTTTGTCCAAACAATTGTAAGTGACAGGGGCAGAATTAGGCCATCAAGTGTACTCCGCCATTCAATCATGGCTGATTCATCTCTACCTCCTGACCCCATTCCCCTGCCTTCTCCCCCATAACCTCCGCCACCCGCCACCAATCAGGTGGCTCAGTGGTGCAGCGGGTGGAGCTGCTGCCTCACGACGCCAGAGACCCGGCTTTGATCCTGGCCTCAGATGCTGCCTGTGTGGAGTCTGCATGCTCTCTCTGTGTAATAGTCATAGAGTCTTACAGCATGGAAACAGGCCCTTTGGCCCAACTTGCCTGCACCGGCCAACCTGTCTCAACTACACTAGTCCCACCTGGTCCATATCCCTCTAAATCTGTCCTATCCATGTACCTGTCCAAATGTTTCTTAAACATTACAATAGTACCTGCCTCAAAGACCTCATCTGGCAGCTTGTTCCATATACCCACCACCCTTTTTGTGAAAATCAGGTTCCTAATAAAACTTTCCCCCCTCATCTTAAACCAGGTTCTTGATTTCCCCCTACTCTTGCCAAGAGAATCTGTGCGTTTCATCTGGGTGCTCTCATTTCATAGAAACATACAAAATATGTGCAGGAGTAGACTATTCGGCATATTGAGCCAGCACTGCCATTCAATATAATCATGGTGGATCATCCAAAATCAGTACCCTGTTCCTGCTTTCTCCCCATATCCCTTGATTCCATTAGCCCCAAGAGCCAAATCTAACTCTCTCTTGAATATCTCCAGTGAATTGGCCTCCGCTGCCTTCTGTGGCAGAGAATTCCACAGATTCACAACTCTCTGGGTGAAAATGTTTTCCCTCATCTCAGTCCTAAGTGGCCAACCCCTTATTCTTAAACCCTTGGTCACAGTTTAAGAATAATCGGGAATATTTCGAGAATAAACGGGAATATTTTTCTTGTAGCTAGCCTGTCCAATCCCTTAGGAATTTTATACGGGCAAGTTTATATAAGATCCCCTCTCATCCTAAATTCCAGTGAATATAAGCCCAGTCAATCCATTCTTTCATCATATGTCAGTCCCGCCATCGTGGGAATTAACCTGGTGAACCTACTCTGCACTCCATCAATAGCAAGGTGTCCTTCCTCAAATTAGGTGACCAAAGATGTGCGATGTTCGTAGGTTAATTGTCCTCTGTAAATTACCCAGAGTGTGTAGGAGGACAGTAATTTACATGGAACTAGAGTGAAAAGATGATCGATGGTTGGCATGGACTCGATGGGTCGAAGGGCCAGTTACCATGCAGTTTCTTTCAATAAATTGATTGATACGTTACAGATAGCAGCGGTCCCACCACTGTTCAAAGACGTGGAGGCAGTGGTTACAGGGAGGAGGCAGAAGAAAGGGGTTGAGGAGGACAGATAGATCAGCCATGATGGAATAGACTCGATGGGCTGAATGGCCTAACTCTGCTCCTGTGATGGAAGAACAGAGGTAGGTTGCTCTGGATGGAAGCTGTGTAGCTGGAGCAGTGAGGTTGCTGTATTGCTGTACACCAGGAAGCTACTACATCCTCTTTCTCCAAACAGGAAGCTCCCGTGGCTTGCAGCGCTGCGAGCTCTGTAATGTTTTTGCCAGAGGCTCACTAATGTTGTGGCAGATGTTTCCCGTCCTTTCCGTGGGTGGGGTGAGCTGTGCCGAACATCCTGTCATGGAAGTGATCGACTGGAGGTGCTGCCTCAACAAGGCAGCTGATATCAAAGACCCTGGCCACACTCTCTTCTCACTGCTCGCATACAGCGGCCTAAAAACCATAACCTCCAGCTTCAAGAACAGCTTCTTCCCTTCAACCATCTGGCTCTCAAACCATACTGCACAACCCTATCCACAACCCTGCTCCAGCAATGATCTGCTATGGACTCTGTTTAGATAGCACCATGCATTTTGGTTTGCACTATTGTGGTCTGGCCCCACAATGTGGGAGGGACAATAGATAATAGATAATAGGTGCAGGAGCAGGCCATTCGGCCTTTCGAGCCAGCACTGCCATTCAATGTGATAATGGCTGATCATCCACAATCAACCCCGTTCCTGCCTTCTCCCCATATCCCCCGACTCTGTTATCTTTAAGAGCCCTATCTAGCTCTCTCTTGAAAGTATCCAGAGAACTGGGGTCCACCGCCCTCTGAGGCAGAGAATTCCACACACTCACAACTTTCTGTGTGAAAAAGTGTTTGCTCATCACCATTCTAAATGGCTTACCCCTTATTCTTAAACAGTGGCCCCTGGTTCTGGACTTCCCCAACACCAGGAACATGTTTCCTGCCTCTAGCGTGTCCAAACCCTTAACAATCTTATATGTTTCAATAAGATTCTCTCATCCTTCTAAATTCCAGAGTGTACAAGCCCAGCTGCTCCATTCTCTCAGCATATGACAGTCCCTCCATCCCGGAAATTAATCTTGTAAACCTACGCTGCACTCCCTTAATAGTGAAAATGTCCTTCCTCAAATTAGGGGAGCAAAACTGCATACAATACTCCAGGTGTGGTCTCACTAGGGCCCCATACAACTACAGAAGGACCTCTTTGCTCCTATACTCAACTCCCCGTGTTATAAAGGCAAACATGCCATTCGCTTTCTTCACTGCCTGCTGTACCTGCATGCTTGCTTTCATAGACTGATGTACAAGGCAGTACTGAGGGAGCGCCGCACTGTGGGAGGAAGAACACTGTAAAGTAACAGGGACTAACACACTGACTGACCCATTCATGAGCTCAGGACTTTTCACTGTCCTTTCCCATCCATTAAGATGTTTGCATGGTTTGGCGGGAAGGTTCCCATAACACGCTTGTGATAACAACAGGGAGAGCTGTGTTAGTAACCTTGACGGGAACACTTGTCTCACACACCAGGGACAATTTACATGATTTAAGTCAAAATATTGCCCGCCTGAGATTATACAATGGCTAGCTTGGAACCCAGAGACCTTGAGCTTGTGGGCGAGGACAGGCAGAGGTGAGGTGAGGTGAGGTTAGGTGGGGTGATTGTATTCACACACAGTAAATGGTAGAGCCCTGGAGAGTTGCAGCACGAGAGATCTGGGAGTATAGGTGCCCAAGAGGTCAAGAGCATGTCACTGTCATATGTCAGACAATGGAACAATGAGATTCTGTGCCAAGCACAAACTGGGCGATCGTTTCGCTGAACACCTTCGCTTGGTCCACCTTGGCCTGCGCGATCACCCGGTTGACAAACATTTTACCTCCACTTCACATTCCCGCACTGACCTTTCTGTCATGGGTCTCCTCCACTGTCAGAGTGAGGCCAATCGCAAATTGGAGGAAGAACATCTCATATTTCGCTTGGGCAGCTTACAGCCCAGTGGTATATAGATTTCTCCAACTTCAAGTAACCCTTGCGTTCTCTCTCTCTTCGCTCCTTCCACACCATGGTCATCCTGCCTGTTTCACCCTTTGTATCCCTTCATTATCACCTCTTCCACAGCCAACAATGGACCATTGTGGGCTCCACCTTTCCTCATCGGTGTCAGCATCGATTTGTTCTGTACCTTATCATGCCTCTAGTTTCCCTCTCCCCTGACACTCTGTCTGAAGAAGGGTCTCCACCTCAGATTCAGATTCAATTTTGACCTGAAACACCTGAAACTTCACCTATTCCTTTTTTCCAGGTGAGACCACGTCTGCACAGTTCTGTTCACCCAGCTACAGGAACAATGGAAATGGTGCAGAAGAGATTCACAAGGACGTTACCTAGGCTCGAGTGCCGAATTATAGGAAGAGGTTGTGTAGTCTGGGACTTTTCCCTTTGGAGTGTTGGAGGCTGGCAGGTGACCTTATTGAGGTGTACAAGATCACGAGGGGCATGGATAAAGCACATGCTCAGTCTTTTTCCCCCCGAGGTAGAGGATTCCAAAACTAATGAGCATAAGCTTAAGATGAGAGGGAATAGATTTAAGAGGGACCTCAGGGACAATTTTTTCAGTGGAATCCGTATCTGGCATGAGTTAAAAGAGGAACCGATAGAAAGGAATACAATTACAACTTTATGGAGACATTTGGACAGATATATGGGCAGGAAGTGTTTAGAGGGATATAGGCCAAGTACAGGCAAATGGGACTAAGCCTAGTAAGCTAACTTGGTCAGCATGGCCAAGGTGGGTCAAAGGTCTTGTTTCTTTGCTAGAAAGCTCTTTGACTCTCACTGAAAATGGTTGCCACGCTCAAAGACTACACCAGCTGACTCGTCAGTCTTCAAAGTTAGAAAGAGCTTTATTGATGGTAAGTCAGGCTGGAGCTCAACAGGTCGGCTCATAGATCAGAACGTGTTTGATGATGATGCAAGGAGCCACAGATGCCGAAATCTTGAGGTAAACACAAAGCGCTGGAGGAACTCAACAGGTCCGGCAGTATTGGTGGAGGGGAATGGACGGAAGACATTGTGGGTCGGGACCCTTCCTCAAGCTAGTGGAGGGGGGTGGGGGGGTGCAGACGGCTGGAATAGAGAATATGGGGGCAGGACAAAGCATGACAAGTGATAGGTGGATACAGGCAATGGAGGCGGGTGCAGTACGTGATGAAGGGTGGAGGTGAAAGGGAGACAAAAGGGTGACAGATAAGGAGAGAATAGTGAAGTGCAAAGCCTGAGAGGAGGGATACGGGTGCAAGGAGAAAGATGGAAGACGAGGAGAAATATGAGATGGGAGATATGTGTATGGAGGACAGGAAAGGAGGTTGGTGGGCAGGTGGTGGTAGCAATGGGAGAAATGTGTGTGCACTGGGATGGGGAGAGGACCTGAGTGGGTGGGAGAAAGCCGAGGGAGTCAGAGAGTCGAGTATTTAAAATTAGAGAACTCATTGTCCACATCACTGGGTTATGGACTCCCCAAGCCAACTACCTCCCTCTACAGATGCTGGCTGACCCACTCCAGGACTTTGTGCTTTTCATCAGTTATAGGAGCAGAATTAGGCCATTCAGCCCATCAAGTCTACTCCAGCATTCAATCATGGCTGATCTATCTCTCCCTCCTAACCCCATTCTCCTGCCTTTTCCTCATAACTTCTGACTTTTTCCACACAGAGAGTGGTGAGTCTGTGGAATTCTCCGACTCAGAGGGCGGTGGAGGCCGGTTCTCTGGATACTTTCAAGAGAGAGCTAGATAGGGCTCTTAAATATAGCAGAGTCAGGGGATTTGGGGGAGAGGGCAGGAACAGGGTACTGATTGGGGATGATCAGCCATGATCATAGTGAATGGCAGTGCTGGCTCGAATGGGCTGAATGGCCCTTCACCTACACCTAATGTTTATTGTCTATTGACACCTTTACTAATCAAGAATTTGTCAATCTCCGCCATAAAAATATCCATTGATGGCCTCCACAGCATTCTGTGACAATGAATTTGATAGATTCACCACCCTCTGACTAAAGGAATTCCTCCTCATCTCCTTGCTAAAGGTACGTCCTTTTATTCTGAGGCTGTGGTCTCTGGTCCTAGACTCTCCCATCTTTTGCTGAAGATTCCAGCATCTGCAGTTCCTGGTGTGTTTGAGGGTTCAATAGGTCAGGCCATCGAGCAGCAAAGTGTTTAGCGATGGTCTGTAGACCGAGACCTTGATCCTCTTAAAGGAAAAAAAAAATGCCGACTCCCCTGCCCCCTCCAGCAGTCAGTCCTAGACGTGACTGAACGCAGGTCCCCCCGGCTGCTGCTAAATCTGTCGGGTTGGCAGGGCACGACGGAGATTTACAGACAAATGTGCATTGTTCCTGCACAGTCATGAGGGTGACCTGCCGTTCTCCAGAGGCCTCTCTCGTGGGATCTCGAGGAGCGGGGCACCCGTGCAGACACAGTTCACCGGCACCACGCAGCCATCTCAAGCCCACGGCCAGTGTCGGAAGGGTAAAGGGTGGAGGGTTGTCAAAACCCCCACCCTGTCAGCCACTACCTGCCCAGTACTCCACCCTCCAGATCAACGTAACCAACTGACTGAATCTCACTGTTATAGATGAGATCTTATCATCATTAGCAGAACTTCCACCGCCTTTCTGTAATGGGGCGACCAGAACTGCTACACAATACTCCAAATGAAGCCTAAGCATAGCTTTGTGAATCTGCAACGTTCCTTCCTAAATCAATGCCCCAATTGATAACAGAAAGACTTCCATGTGCCTTCTTTACCACCATATCTATTTGTGTGGACACTTTCAGGGAGCTATGGTCATGGACCCCAAATTTTGTATTTGCATCATTGAAAGGTCCCAACCTGAAGCGTTGATTGTCCACTTCCCTCCACGGATGCTGCCTGACCTGCTGGGTACCTCCAGCAGCTTTCCTTTTTTTTTTGCTGACACAGCACAAACCAAAGACCCATCTGGAGGGGATGGGGAGAGGGGAGAGTGGCACCCCGATCAACATTCCCCCTCCCTGCAACATTGAGAGTCCGGGCAACGCGAGCTTAGTTTGGAGAAGGAGTTTCAGGCGAATGGCCACTTCTCCCTCAACCTTTACCCCTGGGCCGAGAAACCATGGCAACTCGCACCTACCATCTGCCAACGATCAACAACAAGGAAGTGTTGTCACCTCAACATACGGCACAGCGGATGGTAAACACCCCATTCAGGAAGTAAGCTTTACATTTGTAATGAGTGAAAGGTTTTGATAGAGTAAATGAGAGAAGTAAAGGTTACCAGTAGCTCAGTGACTCAATGATCAAAGGGCAGATGATTTGAGATCTGGGCTCTCTAGTCAATGATTCACCAAAGGCTAGGATGCAGGAGTAACAGGCAAGTAAAGGGGCTGTCCCACTGTACGAGCTATTTCAAGAGTTCTCCCGAGTTTCCCCTGATTCGAACTCGGAGAATTACGGTACTAGCCGCTCATAGATACTCGGGGCTCTTGTGGACATTTTTCAACATGTTGAAAAATCTTCACGAGTCTTCATGCACTTACCGCGTTTCCCGAGTATCTGCCGTTAGCGTTACGAGCCGCTAAGTGACGTCCCGAGCTCCAACGTACCCGCTACGCACATTCTACGTGCTTACGAGTTTGGGTTTTTGTTTTAAACTCGGGGAGCTCTTGAATTACCTCGTACAATGGGACAGGCCCTTAAGAAAGCTAAGTTTTGAGATTTAAGGTTTAAGGTGAAGGGGGAAAGATTTAATAGGTACCAGAGGGGTAACTTTTTTTAATTTCACAATGGGTGGTGGGTGTACAAGCTGCCATCGGAGGTAGTTGAGGCAGGTACTAGTACAATGTTTATGAAACATTTAGATAGGGATAAGAGTCAAACGCAGGCAGGTGCGACTCGTTTAGACGGGGCATGTTGGCCGGTGTGGGCAAGTTGGGCCGAAGGGCCTGTTTCCACGCTGCCAGACTCTATGACTCTAAGATTGTCATTTGCTGGTGGGAGATTGATTGATAATCTGGCTGATTGGTGCCACAACAATCTTCCTCTCAGCATCAGCACGGCTCTGGAGCTGATTGGGGAAGCCAGGGATCTATGAACCTGCCCTCGTTGATCCTTTGGCACGGCGGTGGAAAGAGTCAACAGCTTCAAGTTCCGAGATGTGCAAATCTCTGAAGGTCTGTTCTAGGCCCTGTACATCCACGCAATCACTAAGAAAGCTCATCAACGTCTCGACTTCCTTAGAAGATTGAGGAGATTCAGTCTGTTGCTGAATCCTCTATCGAACTTCCACAGGGGTAGGTCGGGAGCATACAGACTGGTTGCATCACAGCTTGGTTCAGCAACTCCATCTACCAGAGAGTGGCAAACACTGCCCGGTCCAACACAGGTATTGAACTGCCCACCATCAAAGGTAGCTATAGAAGGCGCTGCTTCAGAATGGCAGCGGATATCATCAAAGGCCCACACTGTCCTGGCCACGCTCCCATTTCGATACTTCCATCAGGAAGATGGTACAGGAGCTTGAAAACCGTGACGCCAGGTTGAAGAACAGCTTCCTTTCCAGCAACCATCAGGCTCTTGAACACTGCACAACACTAACCTCAGCAACTGTGATCTTCTATGGACTGTGTCTTGGGTTGCACTACAGACTACAGACTTGCACTATTATGGTTACCTACTACTTACACATATAAATTTATTGTATTATAAATGATTATATATTTATCTGTGTGTTATTGTCATAACAAGCCGGTTAAGCTTCAGCAAGTAAGAATTTTATTCTTCTGTTGCCAACACATTTGAAAATGAAACACACTTGACTCGAGTCTTGACATCAATATATAACTACACCCACCCTCCAGCCTTCCACTTCCGGTGTGAAAATACCTAAACTTTAACATTTATATCCTTATTGTCAACTGACGTCAAACTCCTGTCGTGACCGTGACTCCACTTGGCCTAATAACTTTTACCAAGATCTCTGCACTTCTCCAATATCAGCCACTGGGTTATAATAATGGCTCCACCCTTGGTGATCCAGAGCTCAGGAACTCTCTCTCTGCACCTCCAGCCCTTGCCTCCTCCTGAAGCAGCTCTCTGAGCCCCAAATGTTCAGCTTGCTGTTTTACCAGTTCATCCTGTCTGCAAGCGATAGAAATGTGATGAAACTGATCTGAACAGCTGCCTCCGATGAAAGTCAGACTGAAGAAACAGGCCGAGCTTTGCCAACTTCACGAAGGTTTGTCATATCGAGACTTGCGCCAGAGAAATATTAGGACTTCATTCCCAGAGTGAAACTCCGGATACGATCAAAGAAAAGTCAACACAACAATAAGTCAATGAAACGTATCGAGGTCAGCAAAGTCCATTAAATGGCAGTTCTGAGAATGGTGTACCCAACAGCAAGGGCCTTCACTGGGAAGGGTATCGAGTACAGGTTAGGCCATCATATTGTAGCTGTCTTTGTTAGGACCACACTTGGAGTGACAGTGTGCAGTTCTGGTCAACCAACTATAGGAAGGATGTAATTTTAAGGTGGAAAAGGTGCAGAAGGATGTTACCTGGGCTTACTAGCTGGAGTTATAGGGAGAGGTTGGATAGTTCAGGAGTGTAGGAAGCTCAGAGGTGACAAGATCATGAGGGGAGCGGATAAAGTGAACACCTACTGTCTTTCTCCCAGGGTAGAGGATTTTAAAACTAGAGGGCACCTGCTTAAAATGAGAGAGGAAGGATTTAAGAGGGACCTCAAGGCAACTTTTCACTCAGAAGGTAGTCCGTATCTGGAACGAGCTTCCCGAGGAAGCTATGGAGGCGGATACGATTTTGACTTTTAAAAGGTATTTGAACAGATATATGGATAGGAAGGACTGAGAAGGCTATGCAAATACAGGCAAATGGGACTATCCCAGCGTATCAACATGGTTAGCATGGGCAAGGTGGGCCGAATGGCACATTTCCAAGGTTTTCATGTCTATGACTCCATAACTCAGTGCTGTCACGCTCCGAGATGATAACATCAGCTTTCAATTCCGTCACAGAGGTTTCTCAGTTGGAAAGGCAGCTGTTTCACGAGGCTTTTAGATGGGCAGGTGGATATGAAGGGATATGGATCACGTGCAGGCCGAGAAGCTTAGTTTAAAATGGCATCATATTTCGACACAGACAGTGGTCTGGTGGTTTTCCAGGTGCCGGAGCTGCCCGAAAGGGAATGGTGGCGGCTGCCACATTCCGGGGGTTAAGAGTATGTGCCGGGGGATGTGATGAGGAGACATGACAGCTCTTTGGGGAAGGACCACAGCCTAGGGTCCTCCTGCCATTGGATACTGAGGGGCCCGGCCCTGTGTAAATCTCTCCGACTTACCACTGATGGCATGTTGTGAATGATGGATTGATATCATGTTGACATCATGTGAATACTCCAAGCAAGTGCAGAGATAAATCATATTCAGCGAATGTGTAAATGACGTGGAATTGAAAATGGAATGAACAATTAGGAAAATAAATCAACTCTCTGAACCACTTATTGTTATGGTATGTAACAGGATGCGGTGAAAAAACATTGCATGCTACCCAGTCAAATCGTGACGTACGCAAATGCAACGGGTAGCGCAAAGAGAAAGATGCCACTGTGCAGAATATAGTTTACAACATTGTACTATACCAGTCAAAGAGAAAATCCCAGTTATGGGCTGCACGGTGGTGCAGCGGTAGAGTTGCTGCCTTACAGCACCAGAGACACGAGTTTGATCCTGACGTACGGAGTTTCTACACTCTCCCCGTGGGCTTGCCACGGGTATTCCGGTTTCCTCCCACACTCCAAAGACGTGCAGGTTTGTATGTTATTTAGTTTTGGTAAAGATTGTAAATTGTCCCTAGTGTGTAGACAATAGACAATAGGTGCAGGAGCAGGCCATTCGGCCCTTCGAGCCAGCACCGCTCGTGTAGGATAGTGCTAGTGTGCAGGGATCTTTGGTCAACGCGGGCTTGGTGGGTCGAAGGGCCTGTTTCCGTGCTGTATATCTAAACTAAACTAATCTAAAGAAAAAGTCCAATGTCCATAATGAGGTAGGTTGGAAGGTCAGAACCACACCTTAAGCTTGCCCATCGCCTTTCTCCCCAGAGAAGGTGGGGGTGAGCTGTTCTCTTGAACAGCTACAGCCCTTCCGGTGAAGGTGCTCCAATGCTGCTGGGGAGGGGTCCAGGATCTAGACCCAGTGACATTGAGGCAACAGTGTTAGATTTAGAATAACAACATTTCAAAGACTTTCATAGGAAAGGCCAAAGGTGAGCAAACGCAAAGAGCCTGAATGGGGCATCAAGGTCGGTATGGACAAGTTAGGCTGAAGTTTAAACCAGTCTCTGCAGTTCCTTCCTACACAGTTGGGCAGAAGGACCTGCATCCATGCTTCAGCCTCTATGGCTCAGGCAGCCAATATCAAAGACCCACATCATCCTGGCCACGCTCTCATTTCACACCCACCAACAGGAAGGACGTACAGGTGTCCGAAAACCATAGCCAGCAGGTTCAGGAGCAGCTTCTTCCCAACAACCGTTGTTAATCCTGGCCAAACTAGAGAGGCTAGGAGTTTAAAATGAGGTAAAAGCTTCAGGGCTGCTGGGAGATTTGGTCAATTTGGAATTGCTCTCTGCAGAACTGGGACAAGCTGCGGAGTGGTGCCAGTGTATCTAGATTATCTGTTGCAACAAAAGAATAAGAACATCTGCAGACCCTGTCAATTAGGTGCAAAATGCATCAAAAGGATTGGATGGCTGCAAACCAGACATACACCTTGTAAATAATTGTAAATAATGTTGCAGAGTTCTACTTTGCCGAGTGTTGATTGGATGAGGTATTGAGCCTTGTCTGGGTTTCTTGCAGATCAGGGTAAATGTTTCTAAGTTGGCTTCCTTGAGAAGTCCTGTTTGAATACAATGTATTGAGCTGCTGTATTATTGGGTTAGGGAAATGTCTGTTATGCATGGGGTTAATCGATATCTGTAATTGGATTATTAAGAGACCACCCCCATGTGGTTCGGCCCCTCGAGGTCCCAAGACCTATAAAACTCTGCTGCCACAACGTCCAGCGTTGATCTTCTGGGAGAGCGCTTGGGACTGCGTGATCTTCTGGAGTGTCTCTGTCTGAGCGAGGCCTAGAGTGCTTGATCGGGCCGATACGAGGATCGAACCCGCAGTGGGATAGGTACAGTGGTTGAACTGTAATTGTGTTTTGTTAAAATAAAGATTAGTTGTTCAAGTGCTTGATTCAGTGTTTTTGACTGAAACTAGACTGGGGGGGGGGGGGGAAGCTTAGAACGAGTAATTTACACCGTCAGGCCTTTGAACACTGCACGACACTAATCTGTGGACTGCCTTTGGTTGCACTAAGGACTTTGGGTTTTATTTAAATACTTGTATTGTGGTTGTTACTTTATTTAATTTTTGCTTTATCATATCTTATCTGTGTGTATTGTGGTTACAGACCTGCTGTGCTGCTTCCGTAGTCATTATACAAGACAATTAAACACTCTAGACGCTCTCTTGCCTCTTAAGTCAGATGGTGTGTGGGGCATCTGGAGGGACAGGGCTTAGAACTATCCATAGCCAAGGTCCATGCTCTTGGCCTTTGAGCCAAAGGTCTGGTTCCTGTCCTCGTTTGTGTCTCTAGCAGAATCCTATCTGGCTGATAAATCATTTCTAGACTCGACTCAAACGTTTCAAAAGGAAACCAATCAATTTCCTGAAAGTTTATTAAAACCGCTTTGCTGCTTAAATTCTCGCTAAGTAGTTTATCTTTCATTTCCTCACGATAGTTACAGTAACACGACACTGGGAGACCGACACCAATTCATCAATTAGAAATCGCCCTCAATGCCAGTAGCAACGCTACAGGAATTCTTTTCAAGTTAATGAACTTAATGCTGTCACATTGTGGAAGGCACCACACAGAGGCACACACCCGCACACACTGGTGTGTAAATATATGCACACAAGCTCACATACATACACACACAGACATATATACACTCACACATACGCAAACATACACGCACACATATATACACAGACATGATTACACATATGCAAACACGCACGCACACACATATATATACACACAGACATGTACATAGAAACAGCGAAAAATAGGTGCAGGTGTAGGCCACTCAGTCCCATTCAAAATGATCCTGGCTGAACATCTAAAAATCAGTACCCTGTTCCAGCTTTTTCCCCAATATCCCCAATTCCTTTGACCCTAAGAGCTAAATTTAACTCTCTTGAAAACATCCAGCGAATTGGCCGCCCCTGCCTTCCGTGGCAAAGAATTGCACAGATTCACAACTCTCTGGGTGAAGAAATTTTTCATCATCTCAGTCCTAAATAGCCTACCCCTTATTCTTAAAATGTGACCCCTGGTTCTGGACTCCCCCAACAGCGGGAACATTTTTCCTGCATCTAGCCTGTCCAATTCTTCAAGAATGTTATATGTTTCTATAAGATGCCCTCTCATCCTTCTAAATTCCAGTGAATACAAGCCCAGTCGACCCATTCTTTCATCATCGGCTCTGACCTTCCTTCCATCGAGGGGATTTAATGCAGTCGCTGCCTCAAAAAGACTGGCAGTATCATCAAAGACCCACACCATCCTGGCCACCCACTCATCTCCCTGCTACCTTCAGGTAGAAGGTACAGGAGCCTGAAGACCGCAACAACCAGGTTCAGGAATAGCTACTTCCCCACAGCCATCAGGCTATTAAACCTGGCTCGGACAAAACTCTGATTATTAATAACCACTTTCTGTTATTTGCACTTTATCAGTTTATTTATTCATGTGTGTATGTATTTATATCATGGTATATGGACACACTGATCTGTTTTGTAGTAAATGCCTACTATGTTCTGTGTGCTGAAGCAAAGCAAGAATGTCATTGTCCTATACAGTGACACATGACAATAAACTCACTTGAACTTGAACTTCATATGGCAGTCCCGCCATCCCGGGAATTAACCTGGTGAACCTACGCTGCACTCCCTCAATAGCAATAATGTCCTTCCTCAAATTTGGAGACCAAAATTGCACACAATACTCCAGGTGCGGTCTCACAATACTCCAGGTGCGCATCGTCAAATTTGCTGACGACACTACTGTGGTCGGACTTATTTCAAAGGGAGACGAGGCAGCCTACAGAGAGGAAGTCCTGAAGTTGACAACCTGGTGCTCAGAAAACAATCTGGCTCTGAACACCAGGAAAACAAAAGAGCTCATTGTCGACTTCAGGAGGCACAGCACCGACTTAGTCCCCCTACACATCAACAGCGAGTGTGTGGAGAGGGTCAACACCTTCCGGTTTCTCGGCGTCCATATCGCTGCTGATATCTCCTGGACAGACAACACGACAGCGGTCATCAAGAAGGCTCAGCAGCGGCTGCACTTCCTGAGGGTCCTCAGGAAGCACAACCTGGACTCTAACCTGCTGCTGACCTTCTACCGCTCGTCCATCGAGAGCCTGCTGACATACTGCATTACAGCATGGTATGGCAGCTGCACCGTGGCAGACAGGGAGAGGCTTCAGAGGGTAACCAGGACAGCGCAGAGGATCATTGGCTGCCCTCTCCCCTCCCTGATGGACATCTACACCTCCCGCTGCCTTAGCAGGGCTAAGAAGATCATCAAAGGCAGCTCCCATCCTGCGTTTGGACTGTTCGACCTGCTGCCCTCTGGAAGGCGCTATAGGTGCATCAAATCCAGGACAAATAGACTCAGAAATAGTTGCTTTCTGAAAATTATAACTACTCTTAATTCAAATTCACACATGCACTGACTTCACAGCCCAACACCCGGACTTCCATCTGTATATAGCGCCGCAGAATTTGTGCACCTATCCCCCCCCCCCCCCCTTCTCCCTTCTGTTTTTTGTTTTTCTGTTTCTTGTACTAAATTATATGTATGCACTGAGTACGAGCAGCTTTCAATTTCACTGTACATGTACAGTGACAATAAATGGCATATCTATATCTATATATATCTATATCTATCTATCTATATCTATATATCTATATCTATATCACCAGGGCCCTGTACAATTACAGTAGGACCTCTTTGCTCCTAAACTCAAATCCTCTCGCAATGAAGGCTTTCTTCACTGCCTGCTGTGCCTGCACGCTTACTTTCAGTGACTGATACACAAGCACACCCAAGTCTCGTTGCACCTCCCCTTTTCCTAATCTGACACCATTCATATAATAATCTGCCTTCCTGTTCTTACCTCACATTTATCCACAATATACTGCATCTGCCCACTCACCCAACCTATCCAAGTTACCCTGAAGCCTCATAGCATCCTCCTCACAGCTCACACTGACACCCAGCTTTGTATCATCTGCAAACTTGAAGATGTTACATTTAATTCCCTCGTCTAAACCATTAATATATATTGTAAATAACTGGGGTCCCAGCACTGTGCCTTGCGGTACCCCACTAGTCACTGCCTGCCATTCTGACAACGACCCGTTAATTCCTACTCTTTGCTTCCTGTCTGCCAACCAGTTCAATATCCATGTCAATACTCAGCCCCCAATACCATGTGCTCCAATTTAGCACACTAATCTCTTGTGTGGGAACTTGTCAAAGGCTTTTTGAAAGTCAAGATACACCACATCCACTGACTCGCCCTTATCCATTCTACTTGTTACATCCTCAAAAAAATCCAGAAGATTAGTCAAGTATCATTTCCCCTTCATAAATCTATGCTGGATTTGACCGATCCTGTCACTGCTTTCCAAATGCGCTGCTATAACATCTTTAACAATCGACTCAAGCATCTTCTCCACTACCGATGTAAGGCTAACTGGTCCATAATTCCCCATTTTCTCTCTCCCTCCTTTCTTAAAAAGTGGAGTTACATTGGCTACCCTCCAGTCCACAAGAACTGATCCAGAGTCGAGAAAACATTGGAAAATGGTCACCAATGCATCCACGATTTCTCGAGCCACCTCCTCGAGTACTCTGAGATGCAGACAATCAGGCCCTGGGGATTTATCGGCCTTCAGTCCCAACAGTTTACCCAACACCATTTCCTGACTAATGTGGATTCCCTTCAGTTCCTCCCTCCCACTAAATCCTCGGCCCCCTAGTATTTATGGGAGATTATTTGTGTCTTCCTTATTGAAGGCAGAACCAAAGTACTTGTTTAACTGTTCTGCCATTTCTTTGTTTCCCATTATAAATTCACCTGCTTCGATTGTAAGGGACCTACATATGTCTTCACTAATCTTTTCCTTTTTTACATATCCAAAGAAGATTTTAGAGTCAGATTTTATATTCCCCACGAGCTTTCTTTCATGCTCCTTTTACCCCCCTCTTAATTAACCCCTTTGTCCTCCTCTGTTGAGTTCTAAATTTCTCCCAGTCCTCTGGTTTGCAGCTTCCTCTGGCCAATTGATAATGCCTCTTCCTTGGATTTAAGACTATCTTTGATTTCCCTCCTTAACCACGTTTTATTTTTTCGCCAGACAGGGATGAACGGTCTTTAAATCTTTGCCATTGCATCTCCACTGTCAACCCTTGAAGTATAATTTGCCAGTCTATCCAAGCCAATTCCCGTTGCATACTTTCAAAGTCTCCTTTATTCAAGTTTGGGGCCCTAGTCTCTGAATTAACCATGTCACTCTCCATCCTAATGCAGAATTCCACCATATTATGGTCACTGTTGCCCAAAGGGGCCATTGCACAACAAGATCGCTAACTAATCCTTCCTCATTACACAATACCCAGTCTAGGATGGCCTGTCCTCGAGTCGGTTCTTTTACATATTGGTTTAAAAAACCATCCCGTATACACTCCAGGAAATCCTCCTTCTCAGCACTGCTAACAATTCGGTTGGCCCAATCTATATGTAGATTAAAGTCACCAATGATAACACACGCACACGCATTTATACACATACAGACATATATATATATATACACACACACACACACTCTCTCTCTCTCTCTCTCTACACACCAGAGAGCACTCTCACAGACAACTTGTCAACACTGCTGTCCTCATTTAACTGCGATATTTTATTAATTTCCAGCTGCTTGAAGAGACGTTTCCCTGAACTGATAAGATCGTTACAAACCGCTTCTGCGACTGTGTGAAGCAAGTTTAACACACCAGGGTGCTTTGTTTTAACTGCCAGAACCTTTGTCTACACAACCCACCCCCACCTTCACTTCCACCGAAAACCTACTTATCTCTCTCTATTTCTCTCTCTCACTCTCTCTGCTCTGACAAACGAGGCAGACCTGGAACACAAACCGTTTCTCCTTCCACAGATGCTGCCTCACTTGCCGAGTGTTTCCACCACTTTTTTCGTCTGTATTTAAGAGTCAAGACTTGTTGTTCGGAGGTCACGGTCGAAGGCGGGGGTGCTAGGAAACTTTGCTCACTCACTCTTGCTAATGGATACGAGAACTTAATGTTGTTTCATTCAAAATCTGTTTTAAGCTTCCAAAAGAGTTTTGGACGTAATTCAAACTCTTAAATCAGCAGCAACCGGCAGCATTTGGACACCTTTCTAAGCGTAACTCAGAAAGAGTCAGCCGCAAGAGAACTAGTATCTGTCACACCCTATTGCCTCACAATTCAACTATATTTTTGATAATATCGGGTGAATTATAACTCTGCTACGGACAAAACATCCACATCAGAAAACCTTTAGAGTGTAGAGCTGCACAGGACAGAAGCAGGCCCTTCAGCCCACCTTACCCATGCTGGCCAAGTTGCCATTCTGGGCTAGTCTTGGCTACGTTTGGTTATAACTTTCTAGACACTTCCTATCCGTTGATCTATCCAAATGTCTTTAAAAGTCATAATTGTACCGACTTTTCTTCCTTCCTCCCTCTGGTAGTTCATTCCAGATACAAACTACCCTCTGAAAAATTGCCCCCGGGGTCATTGCCCTCCAGTTTTAGAATCCTCTATCCTGGGAAAAAGACTGAGTGTTCACTTTATCCATGAGCCTTGTGATCTTGTACACCTCAGTAAAGTCACCCCTCAGCCTCCTACACTCCAAAGAAAGATGTCCCAGCCTATCCAATGTCCCCCTATAACTCAAGCCCGCAAAACATCCTGGATAATTTGTTTAAGAAGGAACTGCAGATGCTGGAAAATCGAAGGTACATAAAAATGCTGGAGAAACTCAGCGGGTGCAGCAGCATCTATGGAGCGAAGGATTTCGGCCCGAAACGTTGCCTATTTCCTTCGCTCCATAGATGCTGCTGCACCCGCTGAGTTTCTCCAGCATTTTTGTGTATCCTGGATAATTTTGCATCCTTTCTGCATCCTTCCTGTAGCTGGGATTTGCGGATAGAGGGTTATTAGGTGTGGCGGAGTTTTGCCTTATTGCTGAATTCAGCAGTGATTCAGAGGCCTGATCCTACAGTAGATTCTGCACAGACCTGAAATGGTTAAACATCCGTTTCGCCAAATGTTAACAAACCTGGAACACATGGGCATGCCTCAAACCACCATCAGAGATAAAGACTGCTGACCTGGTTGTATTTTGAAATGTGACATGGTTCCCTGTAATCTGCGAGATTAAATTAATCAAGGGAAGTTATATCTTGGAGTAGGAGGTTTTTTTTAAAAAAAAACAAAGTGCTGGAGGAACTCAGCGGGTCAGGCAGCATCTGTGGAGGGAAATGAACATGCGACATTTCAGGTTGGGCCCTTCTTCAGACTGATGGAGTAGCGGAGAGATAGGTGGCGGAGGGAGGTGAGGGGAAGGGGTGGGGCAAGAGATGGCAAGTGACTGGTACATACAGGCGAGGCGGGGTTGATTGGAAGATGAGTCAGGTGGGGGAGGAAGGGTGGGGAGAGTAGCTGGAGGTGAAGAGAGAGTAACTGGGACTGGAGTTGATAAGTGGAGATGACAAAAGGGTGCAGATGGTGGAAGCTGATGAGAGAGGAAAGCGAGGAGAGAAATGTCGAGCCAGATGGAGGGACGGTGGGTGGAAGGGAACCCCAGAGGGGGAATGGGAGGAGAAGCTGACAAATGGTGGGCGCAGAGTAGGGAACAGTGGCAGATAGCAGGTGGAGGAGGGGTAAAGAACTGGGTGATGGGGATGAAGGGAATGAGAATATAGGTTGTGTGGGGAGTGGAGCGGGGAGAGAGTGGGGAGGGAATAAGCTCCCCAACACTTCCTCTGGCAGCTTGTTCCATATAAACACCAGCCTCTGTGAGAACCTGCACCGCGGGTCCCCTTTAAATCTTTCCATCATTCCCCTCTCAACTTAAACCCGTGCCTTATAGTTTTAGACTCTCCTACTTTGTGGGGGGGAGGGGGGGGAGAGAATCCTGTGACTGTCAACTTTATCAATGCCCCTCGTGGTTTATTACACCTCTAAAAGGTCACTCCCTCAGCCTCCTTTGCCCCAGGTAAAACAGTTCCAGCCTGTCCAGTCTCGCCTTTATAACGCAAGACCTCCAGTCCCGACAACCATCTAGCGAGGCCTCTCCACACCCTCTCCAGCTTCATGGCCACCTTCCTGTACTGTGCTGACCAGAAATGAACAAGATACCCCTTGTGCGGTCTCACCAATAGTTTCATGTTCTTAAATTCTAGGAGCAGAACAAGGCCATTTGGCCCATCGAGTCTACTCCACAATTCAATCATGGCTGATCAATCTTTCCCTCTCAACCCCATTCTCTTGCATTCACCCCATTACCCCTGGCTGTCGTACTAAACAACTGCTCAATAGGACGTAGCCAGTGGCCTGACCCGTGAATGCAAGCAAGCCACAGGGCCTCCTCACCACCCACTGCACTTCAACCCAGGATCTGCTCAACCCATTATACGAGAAATGTGCCACTTGATCATTCTGTGAACTGCCTCGGACGAGAGTGGAACCTACAAATAAAGCTGGGAAAGCTGTGCATTGATAGCACGCAACATCTTTCACTGTATCACGATACACGTGACTATTGTAAACCAATACCAGCACCACTACCACTTATGGTCAGACCATTTCCAGTACCGTTGCAGTAAGATGGACACAAAACGCTGGAGTAACTCAGCGGGACCGGCAGCATCTTTGGATAAAAACTTAGAAAATAGGTGCAGGAGTAGATGCCATTCGGCCCTTTGAGCCGGCCCCACCATTCAATATCATGGCTGATCAGCGCCTTTACCACCTCAGGCAATTGAGGAAATTCAGAGTGTCTCCGAGGATCCTACAGTGCTTCTACGCAGCGGCGGTGGAAAGCATCTTGTCCGGGAACATTACCATCTGGTTCGGGAATTACTCTGCCAAGGACAAGAAGGCTCTGCAGAGAGTAGTGCGTTCGGCCGAACACACTATGGGAACTTCACTCACCCCCCTGCAGGAACTATACAACAGGAGGTGCAACTCCAGAGCAAACAAAATCATGAGAGACCTCTTCCACCCCTGCAACGGACTGTTCCAGCCGCTACGGTCAGGCAAACGCCTCCGTTGCCATGCAGTGAGAACGGAGAGGTTGAGAAGGAGTTTCTTCCCAGAGGCAATTCGGACTGTAAACGCCTTTCTCACCAGGGACTAACTGTACAGAACGTTTTTTCCTTCTATTATTTATTATGTAAAAGAATATGTGTGTTATGATTGTGTTTATAATTTGTTTGGTTGTTTTGTTGTTTGTCTTTTGCACAAAAGTCCGTGAGCATTGCCACTTTCATTTCACTGCACATCTCGTATGTGTATGTGACAAATAAACTTGACTTGACTTGACTTGACCATCCAAAATCAGTAACCCGTTCCTGCTTTCTCCCCATATCCCTTGATTCCGTTAGCCCTAAAAGCTAAATCTAACTCCCTCTTGAAAGCATCCAGTGAATTTGCCCCCACTGCCTTCTGTGGCAGTGAATTTCACAGATTCACAACTCGCTGGGTGAAAAGGTTTTTCCTCATCTCAATCCTAAGTGGCCTATCCATTATTCTTACACTACGACTCCTGGTTCTGGACTTCCCCAACATCGGGAACATTTTTCCTGCATCGAACCTGTCCAATCCTTGTCTGTCTGAAGAAGGCACTCGAGCCGAAACATCACTCATTCCTTCTATAAATATACAATAAACAATAAGTGCAGGAGTAGGCCATTCAAGCCATTCAATGTGATCATGGCTGATCATCCACAATCAGTACCCTGTTCCCACCTTCTCCCCATATCCCCTGACTCTGCTATCTTTAAGAGCCCTATCTAGCTCTGGATACTTTCAAGAAAGTATCCAGAGAACCGGCCTCCACCGCCCTCTGAGGCTGAGAATTCCACAACTCTCTGTGTGAAAAAGTGTTTTTCCTCATCTCTGTTCTGAATGGCTTACCCATTATCCAGAGATGCAGCCCATCCCGCTGAGTTACTCCAGCATTTTGTGTCTATCTTTGGTTTAACCCGGCATCTGCAGTTCCCTCCTACAACAGTTGCAACAAGTCTGCCTTATCTTTACTCTATTCAATAGTGACCACAGTCCACGTTCTTTCCCCGTCACACGTGGCTCCTAATCACTGACCTTCTGTTTCAGCGACTGTTCTCTCTGCACTGGACATTCTGCATCTCTCCCCATGTAGACACAGTTCTGTTTTACCACTTGTTATAAAGTGGACAACCCCCCCCCCCCCCCCCCCCCACACACACACACACACACTTGCACTTCCTCTGCCACATGGATGCAAACCAACATCCTTTGCAGGTTCATTGGCTGGTTTACTCCAAAGATAGGCACAAAATGCTGGAATCACTCCACGGGTCAGGATATGTCAGAACATGGATAGGTAATGTTTTGGGTCAGGACCCTTCTTCTGTCTAGAAATTTTAGATTCTTTCTTCCTTCTGAAGAAGGATCCCGACCAAAACGTCACCCATCTATTTTCTCCAAAGGATGCTGCCTGACCTGCTGAGTTACTCCAACACTTTGTGTTTGTCTCACCTGAGGATATACTTCAGTCTGAAGAAGAGTCCCAACCTAAAATATAGTCAGTCCATTCCCTCCACAGACATTGTCTGACCTGTTGAGTTCCTTCAGCTCTTTGTTTTGCTGGAGGTTTCAGCATCTGCAGTTCCTCAGGCCAACATTTTGCTGGTCCACTGTGAAATATCCTCAATGTAATTCTACTTTGATAAAGTTCTCCTCCTCTCTCTGATGAGGGGTTCTGTAAGGCCCTCTCTCACCATCCCCCCCCCCCTCCCCCCCCCCTCTGTGATTCCATGAAGAAAAGTGTGACAAACGCCTTCCTCTCCTGCCCTCCGACAGTGTCCTGACCCAGACTCACTGCAGCCTGAAGAAGGGTGCCGACCTAAAATGCTAGCTGGGTTTCCCTGCATAGATGCTGCCTGACCCGCTGAACTCCTCAGGCACTTTGTGTTTTGCTGAAGATTGCAGCATCTGTTTCCATACGCTCCTTTCTTTCATCCAAGTCATTGACTTTGATTAAATTAGACTGTAGACTCGAGCCCTGTGGCTAGTTACTCATTACCAATATAAACAAATCCTTTACAGTGCCAGAGACCCAGGTTCAATCCTGACTACGGATGTTGTCTGTAAGGAGTTTATACATTCTCTCTGCCACCGCGTGGGTTTTCTCCGGGTGCTCCGGATTCCTCCCACATCCCAAAGATGTGTAGGTTTGTCGGTTAATTGGCTTTGGTAAATTGTAGTGTGTGGGATAATATTAGTGCATGGGATGATCGCTGGACTCTGGGCCGAAGGGCCTGTTTTCACGTTGTATCTCTGACCTAAGCGACTCGTTTTCTTTTGCGCAGTTTGTTAGTTCGCTGATCCCTTGTTTATGCCACTATAATAGCCCCAATTCGACGCAATTTTGTGGAGTAACCTTCAATGTGGCAACTTGCTGTATGCCTTCTGTAAATGCAAATATATTAATCTATGAGCTCACCTTGATCCACGCTGCTCATGCATTCTCAAAAGACCTCGAGCAAGTTTATGTCTGTGGGATTTACTCATGCAAGATATGATTTGACTGTGCAGCACAAACAAGAGCCTTTCACTGGATCTCGGTACACGTGACAATAATAAACCATTATCAGCATCCAATCTGTCAAACACAGTTGTGAACACATTACTCTATTAGGACAGGACACAACGTGCTGGAGTAGCTCAGCAGGTCAGGCAACATCTCTGGGGAACTTGGAATGGGTTAGCCTCCAGCATTGACTCCATCTACACCACCAGCAAGGCCACCAGCATAATCAAGGGCAAGTCTCACTCTTCTCCCCTCCCACATCAGGCAAGAGGTACAGAAGTGAAAACGCACACCTCCAGATTCAGGGCCAGTTCCTTCCCAGCTGTTATCAGGCAACTAATGCTTCCCATCACCAGAGTGGTCCTGACCTACCATCTACCTCATTGGAGATCCCCAGACTATCTTTTAACGGACTTCACTGGAATTTATCTTGCGCTAAACATTATTTCCTTTATCCTGTATCTGTACACTGTGGACAGCTTGATTGTAATCATGTATGGTCTTTTCACAGACTGGCCAACATGCAACTAAAAGGCTTTTCACTGTACCTCGGTACACGTGACAATAAACTAAACGAGGTGACATTTTGAGACATGCGAGTTCTTACCAACATCTTGTGCAACCAGAGTCCTCGGGTCATTCAGCACAGAAACACGTTAAAGTCATTGAGAGATCCAGCATGGAAACTGGCCCTTCGGCCCATCATTCCAGGCAATCATCAAGTACGCAGCAACACTAATCACACTTGGTCCATAGCCGTCCACGTGTGGGCCGATCAAAGACTCAGTCTAGATGATTCTCAAATGTTGTTAAGAGTTCCTGCCTTCATCTTCCACCCCACCCCCCAGAATGTGTTACAGATCCAAACTTCCTCAATTCCTCCTCACATCCCCTCGAAACTTCTTAGGCCCCGGCCCTCTGTGGTCTAAAACCTCTGCGTACAGTCGCTGCTGTAGTATTTCTGACAAGGGTGGTAAGGCTTCAATAAGTGGCTTAAGTCCTCCCTCCACCACCTCCAGTTTAAATTTCATTTGGAATATTTTGGGGGACCAAGAAACCAAGAAGAACCAAGAACCAAGGCCTTCGAGGAGCAGGAAGAGGAAGGAGGAAGAGGAAGGAGGCTATAGAAATGTAAGCTCCCTCTCTTCCACACAAGCCCCATCAGCAACAGCTGGACAAACCCAAGCCTGACCAGCAGGGAGAAGTTGATGGTCACCATGGCTACCGCACGGCCTAAACCACGCCCGCACACAGGCCCTACACAGTTTCCCCAGACAGTTTAGAGAGGTACAGTGCAGAACAGGCCCTTCAGCCCACCGAGTCCATGCCGACCAGTGATCACCCCGTACGCTAGCACTATACTACACACCAGGGACAATTTCATCATTTCACCAAGCCAATTAACCTACAAACCACTACGTCTTTGTAGTGTGGGAGGAAACTGGAGCACCCGGAGAAAAGCCACGTGGTCACGGGGAGAATGTACAAACTTCATACAGACAGCACCCGTCAACAGGATCGGACCCGGGACTCTGGCGCTGCGATGCAGCAACTCTACTGCTGAGCCACCGTGATACCAGCAGAAACTAGCCCCTCCTCATTGTCAGAGCCCCCTCCCCACAGAGCCTAGCTGTAGCCTCAGCTGAGAGGAGAGGTGGTCTGGAAACACATTCCCCTGGGAATAGATGCTGAAAGTCCTTCCTCTGGTCAGAAATAGCTCACGCTCCATAAATGCACCCTGCCACACAGGCTGTGGTGCAGGGCTGGTGGAGATCAGGTTTGCTGGGGAGATTACACAGGCGGCAGGGGAGATAATCAGTGAAGACAGACTCAAAGTGCTGGAGTAACTCAGTGGGTCAGGCAATGAATGAGTGGCCAGGACACAGGCAAGGGCAGCTGGAACACCTGGGGCGTAACGGCTGAGAAGAGAGAGCACCTCACTGCACCCACTCGCTAGACCCCCCCCCCCCCCCCCCCACCCCACCCCTCCTCACTGTATCCCACTCCCTGCTCCTACACCCCTCCCTATCTCTGGAAACCCCTCCCACCACTAAGCCCTTCCCTATCTCCACTCAAGACCTCTTCATCATCCCTGTCTGCATGCCAAGAGCTACCCAAGACTGCATTCAGGGTATCAGCCCTGAATCTCACCTTCCTCATTTTAAAAACTTCTTAAAACATCTGCTGACCTTCTTTTGATGTCCCGTCCTTGTACGAGTTGGTCTGGTGTCGGGGGGTGGGGGGAGGGGGGTCAAGAGTGTTTAATTGTCATATATACGCACAACAGAACAATGAGATTCTTTTAGACTACAGCCTAAAAGTCCCGTAAACTCAAGAACACACAGATAAGTATATAACAATCAATAATACAATGTTGATAACCTAAATAGAGTCATAGAGCTTGGAAACAGGCCCTTTGGCCCAACTTGCCCACACTGACCAACTTGTCCCATCTACACTAATCCCACCTGCATGCATTTGGCCCATACCTGCATGCATTTGGCCCATATCCATCTAAGCTTTTTTGTGTAACCCTCCATCTAAACCTATCCTGTTCATGTACCTGTCCAAATGTTTCTTAAACTACCTCCTCTGGCAGCTCGTTCCATACTCCCACCACCCTTTGTGTCAAAACGTTATCTCTTGGATTTCTACTAAATCTTTCTCCCCTCTCCTCACCTTGAACCTATGTCCTTGATTCCCTAGTATTCAGTGATACTAGGCAACCATACTAGGGCAAACAAAGACACAGTCCATGGAGGATCAAAGTTGCCTAGGTTAGTGTTGTGCAGTGTTCAGGAGCCTGATGGTTGCTGGGCAGAAGCTGCTCTTGGACTGCTGGGCGCTGCGATCACTCCTAGTGGACAGGTACAACGAGGGTGCAGTTAATAGATGCTGCTGTTGTACGTATCTTCAATAACATTGTCCAACTGTGTACTGGCAGCAGGGAGTTCCTCCACACCCAGCCAACCTCCCCTGGGTTATAAACCACACAGGGTGGCACTGTGGTAGAGTTGATGCCTTACAGCGCCAGAGAGCCTGACTGTACAATTCGCACGTTCTCCCCGTGACCCTGTGGGTTTTCTCCAGGTGCACCGGTTTCCTTCCATACTCCAAAGACATGTAGGTTAATTGGCTTCGGCAAAAATAGTAAATTCTCTCCAGTGTGTAGGATATGGCTAGTGTACAAGTGATCGATGGTCGGCACGGACTCGGTGGGCCAAAGGGCCGTGGTTCCCCACTGTATCTCTAAAGTCTAAAGATTATCCATGAGTTATACAATCCAGAAATAGGCCCTTTGGCCCAATTCTTTCTTGGCAGTTGAGATACTCCATCTAAACCTTTCCTTTCTATTTGCCTGCCCTAATGCCTTGTAAATGTTGGTATTGAAACTGCCTCAACTAAATAATCTGGCACCACGTTCCATATTCTGTGTGCACCACCTTCTGAATGAAAAAGTTGCCCCCCAGGTTTGTATTATATCTTTCCCCTCTCACCTTACAACTATGGCATTTGGTTCCTGATTCCCCTACCCTGGCAAAAAGGTTCTGTACATTCACCCTGTCTGTTACTTTCATGGTTGTATACACCACTAGAAGGTCAACCTCTCAGCCTCCTGTGCTCCAAGGGATAACGTCCTGGCTTGCCCAACATCTCCCCATAGGTTAGGACAATGTCCTTATACCCAAGGAATGACACAAAGTGCTGGAGTAACTCAGCAGGTCAGGCAGCATCTTGCAGAACATGAACAGGTGACAGACGTTTCGAGTCAGGACCCTTCAGATTCCAGTCAGTCATACAGCGTGGAAACAGGCCCTTTGATCCAATTTGCCCACACCAACCAACATGTCCCATCTACACTAGTCCCACCGGTCTACATTTGGCCCATATCCATCTAAACCTGTCTAATTGTTTCTTTAACATTACAACTGTCCCTGCCTCAACCACCTCCTCCAGCAGCTTGTTCCATACATCCACCACCCTATGTGTGAAAAAGTTACCCCTCAGGTTCCTATTAAACCTTTTTCCCCTCCACCTTAAACCTATGTCCTCCGGTTCTCGGTTCTCCTAGGCTGGGCATGAGACTCTGTAGGTTACTCCAGCATGTTTTCATCTTTCCTTGGTAAACCAGCACCTGCAGATCCATGTTCCTTCCATCCCAAGTTATTTCCAGCATTCCACAGGCCAACATTCCTCTACAATATAAGGTGCTCCCCAGTATCCCACTGACATCACAGGCTACAATTGTCAATCGCTCTCACTCGCTGGACACATATGGGGCGCAAAGGGCTCGGGGTATCTGAAAGTGGGGGATGAGAGCGGCGCTATAGAAATCCAAATTTCGTCTTGGTAGTGTTTTTAAAAAAAAAGTTTCCAATGTCAGTCGCAGTCACTGTCGCCTCCAAATCCCACACACACAAACATACACAAACTCCTGGAAAATCTCCCGCGGCGTCGCTTTATTAATAGCCGGCATCAGAAATAGTTCTTGCTGAGCTGTTTGTTCCTGAGAGGGTTAATTATTAAACAGCGGCACTTGGTACAAAACCCAGCCCCATGGAGCCGAGGGATCCGGACACAGCCCGGAAACTATCTGCCTTATGCCGGCTGCAACTACCAATAAAACATTAAAGCAACTGCAATCAATCTGCAATGAGCAGACAGCGCCCGCCTGCCCGCCTGACACTTGTTGGGAGTACACAAGTCAGGGAGCTTGTTGGTTTGTACTTACTGAGCTGCTTGTCAGCCGCCGCTCCTCGCAAAGGCTGGAGTCCCTGATAAAGAGTACTCGCTGCGACTGAGTTAGCACGTTGAAGTGTGTAACTGCGGACAGCACAGTGATATGGAGAGGCACTGTCTCCTGCCCTCTCTCACACACACACACACACAAACAAGTTCCTCCCTCCCAGCTGTGCACTTTCGGGTTGGGCTGAGAGCAGTCACAAGGTGGGAAGTCTCTCGTATGCAGAACAGTACAACACAGGAACAGGCCCTTCGGCCCAAAGCGTCTGTGCCGAGTGATACCAACCTCCGGCTCAGACGAATCCCCAGTCTGAACAAGTCCCGACGCGAACTGTTGTCAGTCCAATCCCCCCAAGGATGCTGCCTGGGCTAGCCCGGCCCGGCCCGGCCCGGCCTGCTGAGTTCCTCTAGCACTTTGTTTTTTTTGCTCAGGATTCCAGCATCTGCAGTCTCTCCCGTCTCCATTAAACTAATCTCCTCTGCCTGCACGTAATCCAAATCCCTGCATATCTATGTGCCTCTCTAAAAGCCTCTTAAATGCCACTAATATTTGCACCCACCACCACCACCACCTGATCGAGGCACCCACCGCTCTCTGTGTCAAAGAAACTTTCCCCTCGCCCCTTAAAGATATGCCCTCTAGACTTTGACATCTAGTCTTTACATCCTGGCAAAAAAGGTTCTGATTGTCTACCACATCTATGTCTCTCATAAGGTAGATAGAAATGCTGGAGAAACTCAGTGGGTGAGGCAGCATCTATGGAGCGAAGGAAATAGGCGATGTTTGTGAAGACATTATGTCTCTCATAATGTATGTTCTTCTATCAGGTCTCCCCTCAACTTAGAGAATTTGCAGTAAAAACAATCCAAGTTTGTCCCGCTGAGTTACTCCAGCATTTTGAGGGGAATCCGTATCTAGGAGCTGCCAGAAGAAGCTATAGATGTAGATATAATGTAAATTATATTCAAACAAACATATGGATAGGCTTTGAAGGGCTGTGGGCTAAATTCAGGCAAGTGGGACTAGCCCAGCAAATTGGACTAATCAACTTGGTCAGCGTCTACAAGATGGGCCGAAGGACCTGTTTTCATGCTGTGTGACTCTTTGGGGTAAAGAAATTCCTCAGTTTGGGCAGCGCTAGAGACCCTGGTTCGATCCTGACTACGGGGGTTGTCTGTCCAAATTTGTACATTCTCCCTGTGACCACATGGGTTTTCTCCAGGTGCTCAGGTTTCCTCCCACACTCCAAAGATGTACAGGTTTGCAGGTTAATTGGCTTTGGTAAAATGGTAAATTGTACTTACTGTGTAGGATAGTGCTAGTGTACACTGGTTGGTGCGGACTCAGTGGGCTGAAGGGCCTGTTTCCATGCTGTATCTCTAAAGTCTAAAGCCTTGTATTTAAGTTTTCCCATGTCCTGGCCTGTACCAGTTGTACAGGGAGCAAGAACGGCCACATTGAGGGGGAAGGAATTCACCCAAGCTTCTCACTGTCGGGCACTTACCCCAAAGATGTCAAGTGGACTTTATTACCATATGCACAAGTACAATGAGGTCCAGGTGTAATGGAAACCCTTGCTTGCACCAGCTTGCATCACAGGTGCTTAGATTCAGGCAAGCACACAAAAACATAAATGATACATAAAATGAGCAAGTGAAAAGAAAATAACTGCAGGCACAACATGAGTGCAAAACACAACGAGGGAACATGTACCTGGCAGTGCAAGAGGCACTCTCAGTGTCACTTGTCAACACAGGTGATGCTATACTGAAGCTATTTCAGTCGTTCCCCACCACCACATCAGTAAGGTGCACGCCGCTCATGCAGCTGATCATAGAACACACATACAGCAAGGAAACAGGCCCTTCAGCCCAACTCGTGCATGCTAACTAAGATGCCCCATCTAAGACAGTCCCATTTGCCGGCTTTTTGCCCCATCCCTCTAAATATATCCTCTCCATCCATGTATCTGTCCTTTATATACTGTTCCCGAACTGCCTCGACTACTTCCTCTAGCAGCTCGTTCCATATACCCACCCCTTTCTGAGTGAAAATGTTGCCCCTCCGATTCCTGTTAAATCCTTCCACTCATCGCCTTAAACCTTTCCCCTCTAGTTTGTGATTCTCTTACACTGGGATAAAGATTCAATGCCTTCACTTTAATTGTGCCCCTCATGATTTTATACACCTCTATAAGATCATCCTTCAGCCTCCGACCCTCCAAGGAGTAAAGCCCTCATCCTGGGAAAAGACTCTGTGCATTCATCCTGTCTTGGAACATAAGAACGTGGGGGGGGGGAGAAGTGGTTGGAGGTGCTCCTTTAAGGCGTTTCCTTTACTGCAGGAAACACAGGAGCAGGTTTGGCACAACAGGCTTCCCACAAACAGTAATTTATAATGAGCACATCTGTTTATGATCGCCGAGGGAAAGGAATACATTAGTGAGAATGTTCCTCCCCCCCGAAGATTCACCTGAAGGACGGGAGCAGTGGCGCAGGGCTGGAGTTGCTGCCTTCCAGCGTCAGAGACCTGGGTTCGATCCTGACTGGGTTCGATCTCCATACACTTACCTGTGGAATTCTCTGCCTCCAGAGGGCGGTGGAGCCAGCACCGCCATTCAATGTGAACATGGCTGATCATCCCCAATCAGTACCCCATTCCTGCCTTCTCCCCATATCCCCTGACTCTGCTATTTTTAAGAGCCCTATCTAGCTCTCTCTGCACCTATTGTCTATTGTCTATTGTCTACAGCTGCTGTCTGTACGGAGTTTGTACGTTTTCCCCGTGACCACGTGGGTTTTCTCCGGATGCTCCGGTTTCTTCCCACACTCCAAAAACGTACAGGTTGCATAGACTATAGACAATAGACAATAGGTGCAGGAGTAGGCCCTTCGGCCCTTCGAGCCAGCACCACCATTCTATGTGATCATGGCTGATCATTGCAGGTCGATTGTCTTCAGTACAAATTGTAAATTGTCGCTAGTGTGTAGGACAATGCTAATTTATGGGGATCACTGGTCGACAGGGACTTGGTGGGCCAAAGAGCCCGTTTCCACGCTGTATGTCTATACTAAACATAAACGAAACTAGGCAAGAGTTTGGTTTGACGATGCTTGAGTTAGTCAGAGTCCTGCAGTGCGGAGCTCCCTCAGCAACTTGCCCCAGGCATGGATCATGAGCCACACCTTCCCCGTCAGAACACATTAGCACCACCAGAGCTGTAGCCAGTGAGTCATAGAGCTCCTCCGCACGGAAACAGGCCTTTCGGCCCAACTTGTCCATGCTGACCAAGTTGACATTCTGGGCTAGTCCCACTTGCCTGCATTTGGCCCGTGACCATTTAAACCCTTGCTGTCCATATATAAATTGAAGATGAAAGACACCACAATTACTGACCTCTCCACCGTCGAAGGGATTCACAGGAAGTGCTGCCTCAAAAAAGCAGCGAATATCATCAAAGGCCTACACCACCCTGGCCACACTCTCATCTCGGGAAGAACATACAGGAACTGAAAACTGTGACCTCCAGGTTGAAGAATAGCTTCTGCCCAGCAACCATTGGTGTCTTGACCACTGAACAACACTAACCTCAGCAACCATGATCTTCTATGGACTGTGTCTTTGGTTGCACTACAGACATTAATTTTTGCATTATTATGGTTATCCAGTATCATGGTTATAAATGTTTAGTATTATTGATGATTATATATTTATCTGTTGGTTACTGTGTTTACGGGCCTGTTAAGCTGTGGCAAGTAAGAATTTGTAGGAATTTCAGCACCTGATTGTGCGACACAGTTGCGCAAGGGTAGAGTTGTTGCCTAACGGTGCCAGAGACACAGGTTCAATCCTGACTACGGGTGTTGTCTGTACGGAGTTTCTACACTCTCCCTGTGAACACGTGGGTTTTCTCTGGGTGCTCCGGTTTCCTCCCACATTCCAAATACATAGAAGCATAGAAACATAGAAAATAGGTGCAGGAGTAGGCCATTCGGCCCTTCGAGCCTGCACCGCCATTCAATATGATCATGGCTGATCATCCAACTCAGTATCCCGTACCTGCCTTCTCTCCATACCCCCTGATCCCTTTAGCCACAAGGGCCACATCTAACTCCCTCTTAAATATAGCCAATGAACTGGCCCACAGGTTTGTAGGTTAATTGGCTTCAGTAAAATTGTAAATTGTCCCCAATGTGTAGGATAATGCTAGTGTATTGGGTGATCGATCGCTGGTCAGTATGGACTCGATGGGCCAAAAGGCCTGTTTGGCACTGTATCTCTAAAGTCAAAAGTAAAGTAAAGTTCATTACTATGTTGTCGATACGTATATGATAATATGTACTGATATTATTTTTGCCTCTTATAATGATTCAGGGAGGATCGTACTGTGCTGAAAACAAAGTACTGGAGAAACTCGGCAGTTCAGGCAGCATCTGTGGAGGGAAATGGACAATGTTTTGGATCAGGACCCTTCCTCACTTGACTGACATGATTTTTAGTGAATGGGAGGGGCCTGGGAAGTGTTGTACAGCAGTGGCACCCAGCAAGACGAGTACATCGCTCACTGTAGGTGGTGAAGAAGACTTTTGGCACGCTGGCCTTCATCAGTGAGGGCATTGAGTGGAGAAGTGCGGATGTTATATTGCAGAAGAAGGATCCTGACCGACTGAGTTCCTCCAGCACTTTGTGTTTTGCTCAAGGTTCCAGCGTCTGCAGTTTCTTCTGTCTCCAGAGGAATGTGATGTTCTACTGAGTGTTGCCATCTTCATATTACTCCTCTTCCAGACTCCCCCTGTGGATAAACTCTGGTACCACAGCACTGCATCGACCATGGCCAACAAACAGGGAGCAATTCAACATAATACATGTATATCTCCATGGAGGAAGACACAGATTAACTCCTGGAAGTAATGGAGTGGAGTGAATGTGCGCTCAAGAGAATTAGCATCAGTGACATATCAGTACTGGAGAAATCAATGGGAGGAGAAGGGGATGATTTCCCAGATCGACTGACAAGGTTCTGCATGTCCGCTGCTCTGGAAGGTTGGATAACATGGGACCCAGAGCCAAATAATTGGATGCCCCATGGCCCTTTTGGTAGGAAGCAGAGGGTGGAGTTGGAAGGCCGTTTTTCAGCATCTGAAGAAGGGTCTCAACCCGAAATGTCACCCATTCCTTCTCTCCAGGGATGCTGCCTATCCCGCTGAGTTACTCCAGCTTTTTGTGTCTATCTTTGGTTTAAACCAGCATCTGCAGTTCCTTCCTACACAGCTTGTGACTAGTGTTGTGTCTCAGAGATCGGTGCTGGGCTCATTGCTGTTTGTCATCTGTATCTAGGCTGGGTTAGTAAGATCACACTTATCGTCAACAGTGAAGATGGTCGTCAAGAATTGCAACAGGATCTTGATCAGCTGGGCAAGTGGGCCGAGGAATGGCAAATGAAACTTAATTGCAATGAATGCGAGGTGATATATTTTGGACCGTTAAACCAGAGTAGGATCTTGTTTAAGAAGGAACTGCAGATGCTGGAAAATCGAAGGTACACAAAAATGCTGGAGAAACTCAGCGGGTGCAGCAGCATCTATGGAGTGAAGGAGATAGGCAACGTTTCGTGCCATTCGCTCCATAGATGCTGCTGCAGCCGCTGAGTTTCTCCACCATTTTTGTGTACCCCAGAGGAACTTCATGGCAGGACCTCGGGGAGTGTCGGAGGGCAGAGAGAACCAGGAGTATACGTTCACCGTTCCCTGAAAGTGGTGCCACAGGTAGGCAGGTTGGGTGAAGAAGAGTGTTGGCACGCTGGCCTTCATCAGTTAGGGAACTGAGTCTGGGAGTTTGGATGTTGTGTTACTGTTGTACATGGCATTGGAGAGGCTCGACGTGGAGTATTGTGATCAAAGTTGGCCGCCCTGCAGTAGGAAAGATGCCATCAAGCTGGAAACGGTGCAGAGAAGATTTACAAGGATGTGGCCATGACTCGATGGCCTGAGCTACGGGGAGAGGTTGGGCAAGCTAGGACTTTATTCTTTGGAGTGCCGGAGGCTGAGGGATGAACTTATAGAGGTATATATAATATATAATTACCCCTGTTTGCTGCCTGTACATAATTAACCACTCCTGACTCTTGATGTTAGGCAGTAACAGGGCACAATAGAAGCTGTGAACTATGTAGAATTGTCAGTGATTCACCCACAAGTGGCAAAATAGTCTCCAAACGATCTATTTATACAACGATACGTAATATCTTTAGAATAAACACGCAGGTTTGTTTTTAAAATGTCTATCTCGTGGCAACGGCAAAGATTGGAAAATGTTGTTGGTGGAATAATCAGATTAAGAGGCTAAATTCTCAGAAATGCTGAAACTATAATGACTAGCAAGTGGCTGAGATTTGTAGCTTGCCAAGTGAGACTGGCTTAGCAGGTGGCCAGCTGACTGTACAGCTTTCTTTGTCAATAAATTCCAACAGAATTTTCAAAACATTAAAATAAGCACAGGCGGAATAAAGCAGATCAAAGACTTAGCTTCTTAATATCACGTTCTGACATAGAGGTGAGGCCGTGCTGTACATTCTCCTCTTTGGCAACCCACCAGTCATTTAAACCCCCACCCTCCCCGCACCTTCCCCATAACTCCCGGGGTGTGGTGGAGATCCCCCCCCTCAAAATAAGGAAAGGGATCCCACGCCAGTAGGCCACATGAGTGGCAAGGGTGGGGGATAAATTTGTGAAATTTGAGCAATGTATGTAGACTGTATTGAACAATTTGTATAGCCTCCAAAAATGGCGGATGAATTTTTTTGCACGGTTCATGTATTGTGTATATTCATTTCCTGAATAAAGTCTATTTTAAAATAAATAAATAAATAAATAACCACCCCTCCCCCACTCTCCATAACCCCCCTCCCATAACCCCCACCCTCCACTCACCCTCCCACACCCCTCCCCTCCTCTTAACCCCCACCCTCCCATAACCCCCACCCTCCCATAACCCCCACCCTCCCATAACCCCCAGCCTCCAATAACCCCCACCCTTCCCGAACCAACCCCATAACCCCCAACCTTTTCACTCAGAGGGCGGTGTGTTTAGGGAACGAGCTGCCAGAGGTAATAGGTGAGTCAAGTACAAAAACAATTCAAAGACCTTTGGACAGGTACGTGGATAGGAAAAGATAAAGGGGTATGGGCCAAACGTGGGCAAATGGGACTGACTTCGACTGGGCATCTTGGTGGTCGTGGACAAGTTAGACCAAAGGGCGTGTTTCAGTGTTGTAGGACCCTATGACAATAATTCTCTTTGGAAAGCTTCTGTTGAACGTGCCTCCACCACCCTTGCAGGCAGCCCGTCCCCAATCACCGCAACAGAGGGCGGCACGGTGGCGCAGCGGTAGAGCTTTCTGCTTCACAGCACCAGAGACCCGGGTTCGATCCTGACCAACGGTGCTGTCTGTATGCACGTTCTCCGGATGCTCCGATGCTCCAACAGTCCAAAGACGTGCAGGTGTGTAGGTTAATTGGCTTCTGTAAATTACCCCTAGTGTGTAGGACATAGAACTAGTGTATGGGTGATCCATGGTCGGCGAGGACCCAGTGGGCCAGAGGTCCTTTACCACGGTGTATCTCTAAGCTAAGCTCCAACTTGCTTTATTTCCAAGCCCTCTGGCCCTTTTGCCAATCTCTCTGGTTACCAACACTCCAGTTTCTGCAAACACGTTGTCTTTTGCTTCATCGATCAAGTTCCCCCTTGGTTGTCAATGCCCCTATCAAGTATCCTCTTAACCTTCACTGCTGCACGTCACATAAGCAAGTTCTGCATTTACAAAGCTCGCTAAACAAGGTTGGTATTTCTAGCACTTGGGACACTGTTCAAGAACAGGAATTTCTGGCCTGCATACTCAAGATTCTTCCGTGCCATCACTTCTTTGATTGCCCTTCTCTATTTTCGGTTATATCTGCTAATGCAACACTCAGATTTGGGCTGTTGCCATTGAGACGATGCTTTGACCTTCTCCAGCTTTGCAAAGTCAATCTAAGGCGGGAAGAGGAACGTACCAGCAGTTCTCGGAAGTTAAAGCGAAAGTACGCAGCTGGTGTTTACCGCTCAAACAGGTGACTGGAGCTACGTACCAAGGCCAAGAATGTCCACCCATCTGACAATCACCCTCCACGGATCACTTGCCAGACTTTGTCCTGCCCCCACCTCTCTCCTCCAGCTTTCTCTCCCCTTTTCAAATCAGTCTGAAGACCCAAAGGATCACCTGCCCATTCCCTCCACAGATGCCGATGACCCTCTGAGTTCCTCCAGCACGTTGTTTCATGCTCAAGAAGTAGAACATGCTGCCTTAATCCATTGCCATGAGAAGGTAGGAGATTTATTGGAGATTTGATTCAGTTACCCTTAGGAGGAAGTAGCGGGGTAAAGGGAAGGGACTTCCTCAATCCTCAGTGATTGAGAAGGAACTGCAAATGCTGGAAAAATGAAATGCAGACAAAAAATGCTGGAGAAACTCAGCGGGTGAGGCAGCATCTATGGAGAAATGGAGTGGGCGACGTTCCCATAGGGAAAGGACAGAAGAATTGGGCCGATGGGCCACAGGTAATGTATGCTTTACATGAGTCCCTGGCAATGTCTACCTTCAACATGATAGTCTGACCACCAAACCAACCCTCCCTTAGTCCCCTAGCCAGGTTTCCCACCCTCAATGTTGTGGGGGTCACCATCAATGTCCTAGAGGTCAACGTCAACCAGAAACTTGACCGGATCAGGGATCCAGACCCTGTGGGTCAGAGGTCGGGTATCCCTCAGTCAGGGACTCGCCTGACATTCCAATATCATCAAAGTTCACACCACCCTGGCCACGCTCTCATCGTGCTGCTATCACTGGGAAGAAGGTACAGGAGCCTGAAGTCCGTGACCTCCAGGTTCAAGGGCAGCTTCTTCCCAATAACTTCAGGCTCTTGAACACTGCACAACGCTAATCTCAGCAACTAAGATCTTCTGTGGACTATCTTGGGTTGTACCACAAACTTTATTATGGGCACCTAATATTAATACCTAAAATGCATTTCGTTGTTATTCATTCATTGAATCTATTCTTGATTTTTTGCTACTTTACGCTTTAGATTTTAGAGAAATAGTGCGGAAACAGGCCCTTCGGCCCAACAAGTCCACGCCAACCAGCGATCACCCCGTACACTACCACCACCCTACGCACGGGGACAATTTAAATTTTGACCAAGCCAATTAGCCTACAAACCTGTACGTCTTTGGAGCGTGGGAGGAAACCAGAGCATCCGGAGAAAACCCACGCGGGTCAAAGGCGAGAACGTAGAAACTCCATACCGACAGCACCCGTGGCCAGGATCTAACCCGTTTCTCGGACGCTGTAAGGCAGCAACTGTACCTCTGCGCCACCATGCCGCCCTTAAAGCCTTCGTGACTTCAAACCAACTCAGAGCAGTCTCCAGTCAATCACCTATCTTGTCCTGAAGGAGGAAACTTCAGCAAGTAGTTTGCAAACATTTCAAAGTAATGACCAAGTTGTCAGTTCTACAGTCACTCAACCAAAGCATAAATATTGACCCATGTTCAGTGGAGATCTTTAACAGCTTCATATAATAACAATGGGTCTTTCATCCATAACTGGGATACCGGAAGGAGCCATTGCCTCATCTAACAATTCTCAAGCAAAACTAAAACCAATTGTTGTTAGTCTGCATGAAAGACATAGAGCTGTACAGCAGAGAAAAGACCCTCTGGTCCACCTTGTCCATGTCGACCAAGTTGGCATACGAGGCTGATTCCATTTGCCTGCATTTGGCCCTCTAAACCCTTCCTATCCATATGTCCCCTCAAATGTATTTTTTAAAGTCATAAAGGTATCCTCTTCTCCAGCTTCCTCTGGCAGCTCATTCCAGATATGGACTCTCCTCTGTGGTCCCTCTTAAATCTCTCCCCTCTCACCTTAAGCCTATGCCTTTTAGTTTTAGAATCCTCTACCCTTGGTACCCTTGGTAAACGTGTATCCATGCACCTCATGATCTTGTAGACCTCAATGAGGTCACCCCTCAGTCTTCCAGGCTCTGGAGAAAAACATGCCAGCCTACCCAACCTCTCCCTATAACTCAAGCCCGCAAACCTGGGTAATATCTGGCATAGAAAGGAACTGCAGATGCTGGTTTAAACCGAAGATAGACACAAAATGCTGGAGTAACTCTAGAGGGTCAGGCAGCACATGTGGAGAGAAGGAATGGGTGATGTTTCAGGTCGAGACCCTTCTTCGAATATCTGGTGTATCTCTTCTGCACTCTTTGCAGCTTATAGACGGGTGTAGACGGGTGCTCACAATACTCCAAGTGTGGTCGCACTGACCTCCTTGAGGAATCTCGCTACGACTCTAATACAGAATTTTGGCACACGCACATACACACAAACTCACACACACACACACGTACACACACACACACTCACTCACACACACACTCACACACACACACACATACGCACTCACACGCACTCATACACGAACTCACACACACAAATGCACACACACGCGCATACACACACTCACACGCACTCACACACACACATGCATTCACATGCACACACTCACACACATGCACACACACGCATTCACACACACACACACATTCACACACACACACACACACACACACACACACACACACACACACACACACACACACACACACACACACACACACACACACACACACACACACACACACACACACACACACACACACACACACACACACACCCCGGGCTGAAGTATTTCCCAAATTGCCACGCTGACCTCACTTCTGACATACTTTGTTGGCCGTAAGTTCGTTGAGACTTCCTGCAGAGGTTGGAAGATGTTACACAATGTCTCTTAAATTAAATGAAAACTTCTGAACGTGACGAAGATTTTCAGCTCCCTGTAGCCGGTCACAATGTGCTGCAGAATCTAATGACAAATCTCTGAGCAAGCTGATGATGAAGAGAGGTTATATCTGATGAGCCAGGAACTAGCTCACCAAGAAATGCGAATCCTGGCTCAGCATGAACATGGATCATTTGAGGTATCATCAGCATATAAACACATGTTTGGAAGATGAGCCTTCCAGAATGAGTAGTTGTTTTATCTGTCAGACATCACTGAGACCACCCCAGGGAGGTTGTTCGTCAGGCAGATCGTAGTCTCTGGTGAAGTGGGCTGCGTGCCAGGCATTGATAGTAGACGTTGTGGGCCGAAGGGCCTGTTCTTCTGCGGTACTGTTCTACATTGCATGGAGGAGGAGGGCTGTGGTTATTGGAGGTCAATTGACACAGATCTGGGACATCCCTGGGCGGCACAGCAGTAGAGTCGCTGCCTCACAGCGCCAGAGACCCGGGTTCGATCCTGACTACGGGTGCTGTCTGTACGGAGTTTGCAAGTTCTCCCTGTGCTCCGATTTCCTCCCACACTCCAAAGATTGTGGGTTAATTGGCTTCAGTAAAATTGTAAATCATCCCTAGTGTGTGTGTGTGTAGGATAGTGCGATTGTACGGGGTGATCGCTGGTCGGCGCGGACTTGTTGGGCTAAAGGGCCTGTTGCCGCGCTGTATCTCTAAAGTCTAAAAATGTTCTTCAGCTCAGTGTCTTGGCTGAAGGAGTGGGTATCTCTAAAGTCTAAAAATGCAGAGCAGCAGTGGTACAGTGTGGATGGGGACGGGAGATGTGAAGGCCATCCTTCCCCAGGCCTGACAAAACCCTCCCCCTTTCACTCAGTACTTGGTTTTGGGACATTTTCTCCACACAGGGATATAACTTGTTGATGTCACGCGTCTGAGGTTAGACTCCCAGAGTGCAGATCACTGACACAGGGGGTGGAAATCGCAGTCTGCGTCTGTCCCCACGAGAGATGATCTCATTGAAGCAAACACAATCCTTACAGGACTCCAAGTGGGAGCATGTGGAGATTGTTATCCCTGGCTTGCTATCTGCATCGAGCTGCCAGAGGAGGAGGTGGAGGCAGCAACAATAACATCGTTTACCAGGCATCTGTCCAGCAGGTACTTGGATGAACAGAGCAAGAGGAGATTAATGTAGGTAAATGCGATTGGTGTAGATAGACTCAATGGTGTCAGTATAGACACAGAGGGCCGAAGGGCCTGTTTCCATGCTGTACACAACAACATAGAACAGTACAGCACAGGAACGGGCCCGTCAGTCCACAATGTCCTGTACAAGTTGCCAAGATAAACTAATTTCAATTGTGTGGGCATTCCAGTTTCCTCCCACATCCCAAAGACATGCAGGTTTGTAAGTACAATGACCAATGTAAAATTGCCATTGGTTTGTAGCGAATGGCTGATGCTGGATGATAAGGAAAATGTGATAACATGGAACCCGTGTGAACAAGTGGTCGATGGTCGACATAGACTCGGTGGGCCGAAGGGCACATTCCCATGCTGCATCTCCCAAAAAATCTCATCTCTGCCTCTCCATGTGGCCCATGTCCCTCCATTCCCAGCAGATGCTGGAATCCTGAGGAACTCAGCGGGTCGGACAGCATCCCTGGAGAGAATGTTAGCGGTTCAAAGTCAGGGGTCATCCTGGGCGGAGAGGAGAGGAAATCTCTTCAGAAGAATGTGTTGAATCTCGGGAATTCTCATGGCTGCGAGTTCTCACACCCATTGCTTGCGTGAGTTTAAGACGACAATTTTTTTTTAACGTTGGAGGAATCAAGTCAAGTCAAGTCAAGTCAAGTCAAGTTTATTTGCACATACACATACGAGATGTGCAGTGAAATGAAAGTGGCAATGCTCACGGACTTTTGTGCAAAAGACAAACAACAAAACAACCAAACAAATTATAAACACAATCATAACACACATATTCTTTTACATAATAAATAATGGAAGGAAAAAACGTTCAGTAGAGTTAGTCCCGGGTGAGATAGGCGTTTACAGTCCGAATTGCCTCTGGGAAGAAACTCCTTCTCAACCTCTCCGTTCTCACCGCATGGCAACAGAGGCGTTTGCCTGACCGTAGCAGCTGGAACAGTCTGTTGCAGGGGTGGAAGGGGTCTCCCATGATTTTATTTGCTCTGGAGTTGCACCTCCTGTTGTATAGTTCCTGCAGGGGGGTGAGTGAAGTTCCCATAGTGCGTTCGGCCGAATCAGGAGATATGGGTGTAATGCAAGGGTTAAAACATAAGTTGCATTTCAAATAAAGCTGTTTGCTGGCAGCCCCCATGCCAGCCAAGCAAACCTGAGGAAGACAATTGGGTGCTTTGAAAAATAATATTGCTACTTAGACGACAAGCAAATCGTGCAGCTTCAAGGACATGAAAAATGAAGACATGACAAACATTTCTTCCCAGAGAATCATTTAGCTCAACTAAACAGCCCCTGCTCCCATCTCTAGTTGAAGAAACATAGTGGACTGTCGAAAAGACACAAAGTGCTGGTGACTCATCACACAGCATCACTGGGGAACATGTTTCAGTTCAGAAGAAAGGTCTCGACCTGACTCATCACCAACCCTTGTTCTCCAAGGATGCTGCCTGACCCTTCTGAGTTACTCCAGAATTTTGTGTCTTTCGTTGGTAAACCAGACACTCTGGATCTCCTTTGGAAGTCTCCGAATTGGAAGCCATGCGTTCAAATCTTGCAGAAACCAGAAACTGCAGATGTGTTTAAGAAGGAACTGCAGGTGCTGGAAGATCGAAGGTACACAAAAATGCTGGAGGAACTCAGCGGGTGCAGCAGCATCTATGGAGCGAAGGAAATAGGCAACGTTTCGTGCCGAAACGTTACCTATTTCCTTCGCTCCATAGAAGCTGCTGCACCCGCTGAGTTTCTCCAGAATTTTTGTGTAAGAAACTGCAGATGTTTGTTTACAAAAAAGACACTGGAGTGCTGGAGTAGCTCTGCAGGTCAGGCAGCATCTTAAGAATATTTCGGGATCAGTCTGAAGAAAGGTCCCGACCTGAGACGTCACCTATCCGTGTTCAGATGAGATGTTGCCCGACCTGCTGAGCTGCACCAACACTCTGTGTCTGCTTCAGTTCAAATCTTGCTCCTGGGACTTGTTTGGAGATACAGCGTGGAAACAGGTGCCTTCGGGCCAGTGCGTCTGCTCCATCCAACGATCGTCCTGTACACTAGTTCCATCCTACACACTAGGGCCAATTCACAATTTACAGACGTCAATTAATCTACAAACCTGCACGTCTTTGGAGTGTGTGAGGAAACCGGAGCACCCAGAGAAAACCCACGTGGCAACAGGAAGAAAGTACAAACTCTGTACAGACAGCAATCATAGACAGGATCGAACCCGGGTCTCTGACGCTGTAATGCCCCTGTCCCACTTAGGAAACCTGAACGGAAACCTCTGGAGACTTTGCGCCCCACCCAAGGTTTCCGTTCGGTTCCCGGAGGTTGCAGGTGGTTGCTGGAGGTTGCAGGTAGTGGAAGCAGGTAGGGAGACTGACAAAAACCTCCGGGAAACGCACGGAAACCTTGGGTGGGGCGCAAAGTCTCCAGAGGTGTCCGTTCAGGTTTCCTAAGTGGGACAGGGGCATCAGGCAGCAATTCTATAGCTGTGCCACTGTGCTGCCCCGAGAGAAGGTGTGTAATTGTGTAAAATTAACAGTTTGTGCAGAGGGAGTGAAGTGTTGTCCCTTGATCAGTCTTTAATTTGATGCTAGAAGGTACACAAAATTGCTGGAGAAACTCAGCGGGTGCAGCAGCATCTATGGAACGAAGAAAATAGGTGACGTTTCGGGCCGAAACCCTTCTTCAGACTGATGCTTTAATTTGATGCTGTCCAGCTGAATATAAATCTTCCATTGCTTGAAGGATACCGGAGGAACTTGCCCTGAGCCCAGCAGGTGCATGGTAACACCACCACCTGCAGGTTCCTCGTGGAAATACTTTAGCCTTCTCTCCGTACCCCTGCATCTAAAGTCTGGGAATAGTCATAGTCATACAACGTGGAAATAGGCCCTTCGCCCCAACTTGCCCTTACCGACCAACATATCTCATCTTCACTAGTCCCACCTGCCTGCGCTTGGCCAATATCCCTCTAGTCATAGAATGATACAGTGTGGAGACAGGCCCTTCAGCCCAACTCGCCCACACTGGCCAACAATGTCCCAGCTACACTAGTCCCACTTGCCTGTGCCTGGTCCATATCCCTCTAAACCTGTCCGATCCATGTACCTGTCTAACTGTTTCTTAAATAATGGGATAGTTCCAGCCTCAACTCCCTCCTCTGGTAGCTTGTTCCATACACCCACCACCCTTTGTGTAAAAAAGTTACCCCTCGGATTCCTATTAAATCTTTCCCCCTTCACCTTGAACCTATGTCCTCTGGTCCTCAATTCCCCTACTCTGGGCAACAGACTCTGTGCATGTACTAGATCTATTCCTCTCACGATTTTGTATACCTCTATAAAAAACTCCCCTCATCCTCCTGTGCTCCACGGAATAGTGACCCAGTCTATTCAACCTCTCCCTATAGCTCACACATATAGTTGTCTAGTCCTGGCAACATCCTCATAAATCTTTTCTGATCCCTTCCAAGCTTGACAATATCTTTCCAATAACGTGGTGCCCAGAACTAAACACAATATTCTAAATACGATCTCACCAATGTCTTATACAACAGCAACATGACCTCCCAACCTCTATACTCAAATACTCTGACTGATGAAGGTCAAACCTATCCCATCCATGTACCTGTTAAAATGTTTCTTAAACGTCGCGATAGTACCTGCCTCAACTACTTCCTCTGGCAGCTCGTTCTATACACCCACCACCTTTTGTGTGAAAAAGTTACCCCTCAGGTACCTATTAAATCTTTCCCACCCTCCACTCCTCACCTTAAACCTATGTCTGGTTCTTGATTCCCCTACTCCACGCAAGAGACTCTGTGTGTTTGCCCAATCTGTTCCCCTCACGATTTTGTACAACTTTATAAGATCACCAATACTTCCTAAGGACTTCATACCTCAGATCAGCAAGTGGTAGAATTGACGGGAAGGTGGAGGTTATGCCCAGTAAGCATGAGACAGGGGCAGATTAATGAACACGCTGAGACTGATCTGAAGTGTGACTATTTCAATGCAATGACCACAGAAGAGTTTCACCTGGATATCTAAAAGGAGAGAAGACACAAGGTGCTGGAGTAACTCAGCAGGTCAGGCAGCATCTCTGGAAACCATCGATAGGTGCTTTTTTGTCAACAATCCATGTTCTCCAGATATGCTGTCTGACCCTCAGAGTTCCTCCAGCATTTTGTCCTCTTTTGTAAACCAGCATCTGCAGTTCTTTGTTTCTTGCTGTAAGGAGAGGTTCGACAAGCTGGGATTGTTTTCTCTTGAGCTTCGGAGACTGAGGTGAGACCTGTTATGTTTATAAAATTATGAGAGACAGTAGATAGGGTAGATAGTTGGAACCTTTTTCCCATGGTGGAAATGTCAAAGAGGGGTGGCACTGTGGTGCAGCGGTAGAGTTGCTGCCTTACAGCGTCTGAGACCCAGGTTCGATTTTGGGTAATGTCTGTACAGAGATGTACGTTCTCCCTGTGACCTGCATGGGTTTTCTCCAAGCTCTTCGGTTTCCTCCCACCCTCCAAAGGCGTACAAGTTTGTAGGTTAATTGGCTTGGTATAAATGTAAAATTGTCCCCAGTGTGTTTAGGATAGTGTTAATGTGCAGGGATCGCAGGTCGGTGTGGTTCTACTAAACTCCAGGGCACAGCTTTAAGGTGGGAGAAGCACAGTTTACAGGAGATAAGCAGGGCAAATGTGTTTCACACTAGAGAGTGGGGGGTGCCTGGAGTGAACTGCCAGGGGTGGTGGTAGAGGCACTTACATTAGTGGTATTTAAGAGGCTTTTGGATGGGCAGATGGAAATGCAGGGAATGGAGGGATATGGATCAAATGCAGGCAGAAGAGATCAGTTGAACTTAGCAACATGTTTGGCAGAGAGGGAATTGGAATGGAATGAGGGTCGTCAGAACTACAACACAGGAACAGGCCCTTCGGCCCACAATATCTGTGCTGCACTTGATGACAAGTTAAAACTAATCTCTGCTGATCTATATCCCTCCAGGACAAGCCCCTTGGCCTTGCACCTGTCAGTGAGATCAGCTCATTCTCCAGTCCCTGGCCTGTGCTGAGACAGCATGTACTGACCCTGTCACCAAGCCTTCCCCAGTACCTCAGTGCACAGTACAAACCTACAGTCCGTTCAGAGGGCAGTCTGCATTTGGCTGCGAGAGGAAGCTATAGAAAAGGATTCAATTACCACTTTTAAGACATTTGGACAGATATATGGACCGGAAGATGTTACAGGGATATGAACCAAATGCAGACAAATGGGACTAGCCTCTGGGATGCCTCGACATGGACAAGGTCGGCTGAAGGGTTATTGAGCTCAATGTCTCTAGTCTTCCACTATTATAGCGCTGTTTCTGCACCCTTGTCGTTAAGGTGTACGACTTACTGGAGTTTGGGGGGGGGGGGGGGGGGGGGGGGGGGAGAAGTATAGGAAGAACTGCAGATGCTGGTTTAAGTTGAAGATAGACACAAAATGCTGGAGTAATTCAGCGGGACAGGCAGCATCTCTGGAGAGAAGGAATGGGTGACGTTTCAGGTCTGAAGATGGGTCTCGACCCGAAACATCACTCATTCCTTCTCTCCAGAGATGCTGCCTGTCCCGCTGAGTTACTCCAGCATTTGGCGTCTATTTAGGACCCGAAACGCCACCTATCCATGTTCTCCAGAAATTCAACCGGACCCGCTGAGTTATTCCAGCACTTTGTTCTTTTTCGTAAAGCCACGTCTCCTCCAGCATCTTTGCTCCTCTGTCTCTGTCTCTGTCTCTCCTTGAATCCCCGCACGTGGCGCTCCGGGCTCTGGCGGCAGCGCAGCTGATTGGCGGAACGGCCGGCGCCGGGCCAGTCGCTGATTGGCGGATATCGGCAGCGGGCGGGACTGTGATTGGCTGAGGCCGGCGGTGGCGCTGTGATTGGCGGCGACCGGAGGCTGAGCGGGGCGGTGATTGGCGACGGAGCGGCCGGTGGGCGGGGCTGGGTGGTAGCGGTGCGGGTCCCGGGGATGCGCTACCGTTCCCGGCTCCCGCTGCAACATGTCGGGCTCGGGGCCGCTGCCGCTGCCGCTGCCGCTGCTCATCCTGATGCTGCTTGTGGGTCACTCCCGGGCCCTGGTCCTGGCCCCGGAGGCCGGGCTGCGGGAGATGCTGCGGGAGGTGGGCGAGCTGACCGAGGACACGCAGCGCAAACTGCAGGGAGCCGCCCGGGAGGTGCGAACGGAGCCGGGGCGGGGCACAGGTGTTAGCAGCTGTGCGGGAGGGGGTGGGAGTGGGGGGGGGGAGAGGGGGGTGTGGAGTGGGTGCGAGCAGGAGAGAGAGAGGGTGGGTGCGGAGGAGGGGGGGGGGGGGGGGTGCATGTGGGAGAATAAAGGGCGGAAGGACGGGTGTGAGAACCAAGGGATGCGAGCAGGTGGCAAGGTTGTGCTGGAAGGGGGTGCTCTCTGTAGGGAAGGGTGCAGGGAGGGGTGGGGATGTGTGGGGCATCCAGCAGAGGGCAGGGGGTGTAAGATGTGGCTGGAGGGATGGGTGCAGGTGAGACAGGGTGCCAACGTGGGTGGAACGGTGGTGGAGTGGTGGGGACATGCAGGAGAGGATGACGGGGTTGGAGTCTGGCTGGAGGGTGTGCAGGTATGTGTGGGGTGCAATGGATGGGTGTGTGGGTGCAGATGGTGGAGGGTGGGGGTGTGTTGAGGGTTGTGTGAATGGGTGGGTGGGGGTAGTCTAGGGTGTGGCTGGAGCGGTGGGGTTGTGCCGGATGGTGTGCGGGTGAAGGGTAGGATGGTGGACGTGGGAGACAGTTCACAGTGCCCGTCACCCAGCCACAGAGATGTAATGTTGAGGCTCTATAAGGCGCTGGTAAGGCTGCATTGGGAAGACTGTGAGCAAATGTGGGTGGGTCGGTGGTGTGTGGGGTTTGAGTGGCTGGGTGCTGGATTGATGATGTTGGAGTGGCTGGGACTTGTAGCTATGGTGCAGAAGATGTGGGGTTGAGGTTGGGTTTGGGAGCGGGGTGGATGATCTGGTTACTCTGACCTGCTAAGGGGCCTTGTCTTCTGGCCACGGCCACAGATGGACCTGATGCCTGAGAGGCTGCCCTGGGACCAGGAGTCGGTGCCCAAGGAACATCGCAATGAACCCATCACCCTCCTGGGAACCGAAGACCCATCCACATGGGCTCAGCGGGAATCCGGCAAGGTAGGACCCGACCCGACCACCCCAGGGAGGGCGCTGCCCGGGGGGGGGGGGCGCGCATAGTCGGCAGCCTGGAGCTGTCTGCGGGGGTGTCATACTGCAGATGGGGTGTGGGGTGGTTGCTGCCTCAGACAGAAGCAGGCCATTCAGCCCATCTGAAGAGCTGTACGATCAGCTGCCACCACCCATCAGCAGCACCTGTGCTGGGGAACACTCCCCTCGGCTTCTCTGGCACATTCCCTGCTCCTGGTCACCCTCGTCCTTCCAGTGGAGCAACCCCTGCAGTACCAGTACTGGTGTTCCTGCTCCTTCCCAGGGTCGGGGGTGTTGTCAGTCCTGCCCCAGAGACTCCAGCAACTAATGATGACTGGTCCTCTAACAGAGATGCTGCGGGAAGGGTTTGGTGAGGGAGCGCGTTCAGCAGAGGGGTCAGAGCTAGGGTTGACGTAGCTCTGAGGGGGAGGGGGGCTGGCACTAAAAGAGTGCAGTGGTAAAGGGAGGGTCTGCACTGTTGGAGGTTACTTCAGCTTCTTAGCTAGTCCTGCACAACCATTGAGACACTGGGAGCAGTCCCTCTACAGTGAATACACAGAACCTGTTCCTTTACCCACATCCATGAAACTGCTCAGAGTCATCCTCCCGAACCGTGTTTGAGGAGCCTGTTTATAACGAATGGACCATCGCTACCTGTGGTTCAGACACGCTCGCTGGAACGTTGTGAAAAGAAGGGGTGGATTTTAAAACAGAGAACAGGGTACTGCACCAGAATTCTCGCTATGGCCCACAATGTCCGTGCTGAACCTAGCTGCTGCCAAGTTAAACTAATCTCTGCCCGCATGTGATCCATATCACTCCATTTCCTGCAGTTCCATGTAGAAATTTAAAACCCTCTTAAAGGACCCTTAGTATCTGCCTCCACCTCCACTCTAAAATAAAATGTGCCCCCACACATACATTACAGCGGAGGAACAGGCCTCTCGGCACACAATGTCCGAACACGATGCCGAGTTAAACTAATCTCGTCTGCCAGCACACAATCCATATTCCGTAATTTCCCTGCTTATCCATGTGCCTGTCCAAAAAATTCTTAGATGCCGCTATCGTACCTGCTTCTACCACCATCCATATAACCATATAACCACTTAACAATTACAGCACGGCAACAGGCCATCTCGGCCTTACAAGTCCGTGCCGAACACTTATTTTCCCCTAGTCCCATCTACCTGCACTCAGACCATTCCTTTCCCATTCTTGTACCTATCCAATTTATTTTTAAATAATAAAATCGAACCTGCCTCCACCACTTCCACTGGAAGCTCATTCCACACAGCTACCACTCTCTGAGTAAAGAAGTTCCCCCTCATGTTACCCCTAAACTTCTGTCCCTTAATTCTGAAGTAATGTCCTCTTGTTTGAATCTTCCCTACTCTCAATGGGAAAAGCTTATCCACGTCAACTCTGTCTATCCCTCTCATCATTTTAAAGACCTCTATCAAGTCCCCCCTTAACCTTCTGCGCTCCAAAGAATAAAGACCTAACTTATTCAACCTTTCTCTGTAACTTAGTTGCTGAAACCCAGACAACATCCCTGGCAATGTGTTCCAGGCACTCACGAACGCTCTGTGTGTGTGTGTATGAAAAACCTGCCCTGCACGTCTCCTTTGAAGTTTGCACCACTTGCCTTAAAGCTATGTCCTCTAGTCCTTGACATTTCCACCCTGAGGAAAAAGATCCTAACTCTCTATGTCTTTGTCTGAAGAAGGGTCTTGATCCAAAATGGTGCCCATTCTTTCTCACCAGAGTTGCTGCCTGACCTGCTGAGTTACTCCAGCATTTTGTGTCTTATCTTCTATGCCATTCATAATTTTATATACTGACATCAAGTCTCCCTTCAACCTTCCAATGAGGGTCCCAGCTGCAGTTCAAACGGCTCGCAGTTCGTTTAGCGGGACTACCATCCATCATCTCCAAGCTTCCGGCAGCTGTGAGTAACGCCTTGACTACTGGCTGCCGAGGGGTGGAAAATGTGATTCACATCTCTGTGGTTTCCTTCCAATAATAACAGCAGCATTCTGCAGGCCGGAAAGCCACAGGAATGATGAAACCGAGCCATCCCTAGACCAGTAATGTGAGAGAGGCTTCTCTACAATCCCCCACCAACTAAGTAGCACAGCATGGAAACAGGCCCATCATCCCACCCCCTCCACGCCATCTATGTTGGCATATTGGACATCCCATTAGCCTGCATTTGACACGTCACATTGCCTTCCATAATGTTTGGGGCAAAGACCCATCATTTATTTATTTGCCTCTGTACTCCACAGTTTTGAGATTTGTAATGGAAAAAAATCTTGTGGTTAAAGTGCACATTGTCTGATTTTATTAAAGGTTATTTTTCTACATTTTGGTTTCACCATGTAGAAATTACAGCTGTATTTATACATAGCCCCCCCCCCCCCCCCCATTTCAAGGCACCATAACATTTGGGACACATGGCTTCACAGGCGTTTGTAATTGCTCAGGTTTGTTTAATTGCCTCCTTCATGCAGGTGTAAGAGACCTCTCACCACCTAGTCTTTCTTCCAGTCTTTCCATCACCTTTGGAATCTTTAATTGTTGTTTATCTACATGAGGCCCAAAGTTGTGCCAATGAAAGTCAAATTATGAGACTGAGAAACAAGAATAAAACTGTTCGAGACATCAGTCAAACCTTAGGCTTACCAAAATCAACTGTTTAGAACATCATTAAGAAGAAAGAGAGCACTGGTGAGCTTACTAATCGCAAAGGGACTGGCAGTCCAATGAAGACCTCCACAGCTGATGACAGAAGAATTCTCTCTAGAATAAAGAAAAATCCCCAAACACCTGTCCGACAGATCAGAAACACTCTTCAGGAGTCAGGTGTGGATTTGTCAATGACCACTGTCCGCAGAAGACTTCATGAACAGAAATACAGAGGCTATGGGAATGGATGTGCCGGCTAGATGCAAACCACTGGTTAGCTGCAAAAATAGGATGGCCAGGTTATAGTTTGCCAGGAAGTACTTAAAAGAGCAACCACAGTTCTGGGAAAAGGTCTTGTAGACAGATGAGATGAAGATGAACTTGTATCAGAGTGATGGCAAGAGCAAAGTATGGAGGAGAGAAGGACATGCCCAAGATCCAAAGCATACCATCTCATCTGTGAAACAGTGGTGGGGGTGTTATGGCCTGGGCATGTATGGCTGCTGAAGGTACTGGCTCTTCACTGATGATACAACTACTGATGGTACTAGCATATTGAATTCTGAAGAGTATCTGCTCAAGTTCAAACAAATGCCTCAAAACATTGTCCGACAGTTCATTCTATAGCAAGACAATGATCCCAAACATACTGCTAAAGCAACAAAGGTGTTTTTCCAAGCTAAAAAATTGACAATTTTTAAGTGGCCAAGTCAATCACCCGATCTGAACCCAATTGAACATGCCTTTTGTATGCTGAAGAGAAAACTGAAGGGGACTAGCCCCCAAAACGTGCATAAGCTAAAGATGGCTGCAATACAGGCCTGGCAGAGCATCACCAGAGAAGACACCCAGCAAGTGGTGATGTCTATGAATCATAGACTTCAAGCAGTCATTGCATGCAAAGGATATGCAACAAAATACTAAACATGACTACTTTCATTTATTTGACATTGCTGTGTCCCAATCATTATGGTGCCCTGAAATGGGAGGGGGACTATGTATAAACACTGCTGTAATTTCTACATGGTGAAACCAAAATGTATAAAAATGGTCTTTATTAAAATCTGACAATGTGCACTTTAACCACATGTGATTTTTTTTCTATTACATATCTCAAATTGTGCAGTAAAGAGGGAAATAAATAAATGATGGGTCTTTGTCTCAAACATCATGGTGCTTTTGATAATGGGGAGGGCAGTGCACGTTATGGACCAGGCTCAGTTCACCTCTCAAACTGACCTGGGCATTGGCCCCAGTAGGCTTTTACATGAAAACCTCTGTACACGTTATACACTTGTGGTCCCACCCATGCTGTGCTTGCCGCTGTGTGGGTGATTCCTTTTTACATCATGTGCAGGGATCTAGGTAGATCTGGAGCCATTTGGATCTGTCCCCAGTTTAGTTTGGAGATACAGTGTGGACACAATCCCTTTAGCCCACCGTGTCCGAGTCGACCCCTGCACACTAACACTATCCTACACACTGGGGACAATTTACAATTTTTACGGAAGCCAATTAACCTACAAACCTGCATGTCTTTGGAGTGTGGGAAGAAACTGGAGCACCCGGAGAAAACACGCTGTTACAGGAGGAACGTTAAAACTCCGCACAGTCAGCACCCATAGTCAGGATTGAACTCGGGTCTCTGGCACCACTGTTCCGCCCTTGGTGCCAGCATTGATGGATCTCTCTGTCCCTCTGCAGGAATGTATCGTGGATGAGGACTGCAGGGATGACCAGTTCTGTGAGACCAACCCGCTGGAGCCCAAGTGCCTTCCGCGCAGAGGAAGTGAACAGGTTGGTGGGATCGGCTGCTGCCCAGGGAGAGGGATGGAACAACTAACATTCAAGGGAACGTTAAACAGGACAAAATAAGAAATGAAATATTCAGACAGTGGGATCAGTTCCAGCCTATGATGGGTGGAACAGCCTTAACACGTGGTGCGGTTCCATGTAATCTTCCGTAAACCACTACAGCACATGAAGAGGCCCTTCGGCCCGCCTCATTCATGCCAACAACAAAGTCCATCCAGGCTAGTCCCATATCCCTCTACTCCTTTCCTCTCTACACACCCACCAAAATGCCGTTTAAATACTACAGCAGGTTTGGCCTCCGCCACCTCCTCGGGCAGCTTGTTCCTTCTGTGGAAAACGTACCCCTCAGATCTCCTTTAAGTTTCTCTCTTCCTACCTTAAACATGTGCCCTCAATTTCATGAATTCTCTGCCCTGGGGAAAAGGCTATTGATCCCTCGTAATATTATTATACCTTTATGAACCTGACCAGGTTCAAGAACAGCTTCTTCCCACATTAGGCCCTTGAGCTCTGCACAACACTAACCTTAACAAATATGATCTTCTACGGACTGTGCGTTCAGTTGCACAACAGACTTTAGTGTTACACTATTATGTGGTGTACCAGCTCCTGTGTATGTATATTGTGTAAATAGTGTACCAGCACCTCCTTTAATCTGGACAAAATTACGAGTGTACTTGAAATCCCCCTCGGTAGTTCCGCCCCCCACCCACAACAAAATGCAGTGTCATGACTGAGTGAGGCGGCAGATCTTGACCTCATTGGGACAACCTGCGGGTTGAATTTGAACCCTGCAGCCGGGGCTCTGGAACTCCAACCTGGCCGGAGCCGGCACATCCATTCCCACAGCCGACTTCTGCCACCAAAACTCCTATCATCGCCACCTGCAGCCGGGGCTCTGGAAATCCGACCCAGCAGATCCGTTCCCATAACCGACATCCGAGGCAAATTTGCGGGCTTGTATCTCAACTCCCTAGCAGCCAAGACAGAGCATTCCTGTACTGTTCGACTCCTCTCGGAGGCCGTGACCTCTGTAAGAATTTCATTGGTACATTGGACTATTAAACACTTGAATATTGAATATTCAGCACAAGTAAACCATTGATCTAGTCCCAAGCATCTCCAGTTCACCTGCCTCGTCTCAGCCTCCAGTATGTTTCTTCCCTTCATCATAGAAACATAGAAAATAGGTGCAGGAAGTCATTCGGCCCTTCGAGCCAGCACCGCCATTCATTGCGATCATGGCTGATCGTCCCCAATCAATAACCCATGCCTGCCTTCTCCCCATAGCCCTTGATTCCACTAGCCCCTAGAGCTCAATCTATAGAAGTTCATCTTGTTTTCTCTTGGGATTCTGGAACCCGGCCACCATCTTCCCAACAATTCAATGTTTGAACTGTTTAATTTGTCATGGTTTTTAAATAAGAGATTTTGCCTGTGGGTTAACATTTGGTTTTGAATTTTCCCAGAATTGTACCCGTGACGGCCAGTGTACCCGGGGCCACCTGTGCATCTGGGGAGAGTGTCGAGCGAACGCAGTGAGGGGGCAACTGGGCTCCATCTGTGAGCAACAACCACAGTGTGGTCCACACCTGTGCTGTGCCTTCCACATCGGTGAGTTCCCCACACGCAGACGGGACTCGGCTAACTCCATCGTCCACAGACATGACCCCGCAATGGACCACACGTCTATCGCATGCCAAGTTTGTCGTTCAAAAAAGGCAAAACTTCAATAATCTGCTCCCTGACCATTCCGAAATCCCATTGGTGTCGCTCATTCCTGTCATCCAGTCCCTGAATCCTGTGCTGCTTTTAAACTCCTCAAGGCCCCCGTTTCTCACACTCCCTTTAAACCTCTCAGACCCCATTTCCCAAACTCTCTCTAAACTCCTTGGGGCCCTATTTCCCGTATTCACTTCAAACTCGCCGGGATCCCCTTTAAAAGCACTGGGGCCCCATTCACCCGATTCCTTTTAAACTTTGTGGGATCCTGTTCCCTGCCATCCTTTTAAACCCGCCAGGTTTGCTGAAGTGTTTGTTACTGTGTGATATTTCAAAAGGTGAATTAGAGGTGCATTGGAGTGTTCATAAGAAGCCACCTGATAGACTGGACGATCAGCTAGTCCTCTGTGCACCAGATGCACAAAGTCTTGCTGCAGTGGGAATGTGTGGCTATCGGCACAGAACATGAATTGGCTTGATGTCACCTCGGAGGGCTATGGGTGGAAGTGGCCAGGGGGGCGGGGGGCGGGGGGGGGGGACGAGAAGAGGGGGAAATAACAGGAAAACATGGGATGGGAGGAAGTGGGGGGGGGGGGGGGGGGGGGGGGGCATTTGAGCCTATTCTGCAGGTGAAAAGGAGACAAGGGTATCAGATTTAACTGAAACAAATATTTTAGATGTGAATACATTTTAATTTGATGACTGTTTTCATCTCAAAAAGACAAACTCTCATGAGCTTCAGGCCCTGTTATAATTACAGGAACAAGGAAACTCATAATAAACGACTCATGTTGAATGGTTTATTGCCCAAGTGGCATTCCTGGACAGTCAGAAGCACTAATTTAGATCTCTTCATTGATAATGATAATTCATAGTCATTAAGTTGGAAAGGGTACAGAAGAGACTCACCGGGATGCTGCCTTGACTTGCCGGCTTGAGATATAGGGACAGGTTGGATAGGCTGAGACTTCCCGCTTTTGCGCGTAGGAGGCTTTATTAAGGTGTACAAGACCTAAAGTGAACGCTCAGTCTATTTTCCCCCAGGGTAGAGGATTCTACAACTGGAGGGTAGAGGCTGAAGATGAGAGGGGAGAGATTTAAGAAGGACCTTTGGGGCAATCTTTTCAATGAGTGGGTAGTCTGTATCTGGAATGAGGTGCCAGAGGAAACTACAGAAATGGATACGATTGCCACTTATAAAGGACATTTGGACAGATGTTGATAGGAAGGGTTTAGGGCTGTAGGTCAAATGCAGGTAAATAAGGCTGGCCCAGTGTGCCAACTTGGTTTATTTAGTTACTTTAGAGATACGGCATGGAAACAGGCCCTTCGGCCCACCGAGTCCGTGTTTATCCCGTACACTAGCACTGTCCTACAATTTTACCAAAGCCAATTACCCTACAAGTCTGTACGTCTTTTAGAGTGTGGGAGGAAACCAGAGCACCTGAAGAAAACCCAGGCAGTCACAGGAAGAACGTACAAACTCCCTACAGACAGCATCCACAGTCAGGATCGAACCTGGGTCTCTGGCACAGTAAGGGAGCAACGTTACTGCTGTGCCACCGTGTTGCCCTCATGGTTGGCATGGACAAGGCTGAAGAGAATGTTTTAGTGCTGTGCAGCTCTATGACAATGAATATTATTTATTAATTAAAACATCACTAATTATGGTCACCTGGTGCGCAAGTGCTAACTTTGATTGTCTGACGCTGCATTGCCGGCAGGGTCTCACACTGTATTGGTTTTTGCTCAGACCTCTTGTTTCCTGTCTGCACCCCACTGGCTGAGAGAGAGCGGCCATGTCACGACCCTGCCCACCAGCTATTGGACCTCGTCACCTGGGAGATGGATCCGGACGGGGCGTTTGACCGCTGCCCCTGTGCCAGAGGACTGCTGTGTCTTCCAGCAGGGTAGGAAGCTTTGCTTGTTGGCCAGGTCAGCACTGTGGCACAGCGGGTAGAGCTGCTGCCTCACAGTGCTGGACACCCAGGTTTGATCCTGTCCACTGGTGCTGTCTGTGGGGAGTTTGTACATTGTCCAGTGTCCCTGGGTGCTCCGATTTCCTCCCGGGTCCCTAAGATGTGTAGGTGGGTGAGTGGTAGAATCTGGGGGCGGGAAAGTGGAGACAATAAAATGGGTGGCTATAGGTCAACACAGACTTGGTGGGTCCAGGACAAGGGGTCACAGTTTAAGGATAAGGGGGAAATCTTTTAGGACCCAGATGAGGAAAACATTCTTCACACACAGAGTGGTGAATCTCTGGAATTCTCTGCCACAGAAGGTAGTTGAGGCCAGTTCATTGGCTATATTTAAGAGGAAGTTAGATGTGGCCCTTGTGGCAAAAGGGATCAGGGGGTATGGAGAGAAGGCAGGTACAGGATACCGAGTTGGATGATCAGCCATGATCATATTGAATGGCGGTGCAGGCTCGAAGGGCCGAATGGCCTACTCCTGCACCTATTTTTTATGTTTCTATCCCTGAGACTGTGCGCAGAGAAGAAGAACCCATCAACGGGTCACAGCTTCTGACTTAGTGACCCCTGGCTTCAAAACACACTGAAACCCTGACCCAGTGCCAACTCAAGGCATGGCATTAACCTGGGGGCAGCTGCACTGCACTATATCCCTCAATGTGGTCCAACACATCATCTCTGGCCAGCGACATTTTAGATAGATTCAGCATGGAAACAGGCCCTTCAGCCCACCGGGTGCATGCTAGCCACTATCCGCCTATTTATGCTATTTCTACCATCATCATTCCCCCCCATCATCAACACCCCCAGATTGCATCACTCACTCACAATACACAGCAGCCAATTACCCCACTGGCACATCTTTAGGATGGAGTCATGGAGTTGTGCAGCACAGAAACAGGCCCATCAGTCTGAAGAAGGGTCTCGACCCAAAAAGTCACCCATTCCTTCTCTCCAGAGATGCTGCCTGTCCCGCAAAGTTACTACAGCATTGTGTCTACCTTTGATTTAAACCAGCATCTACAGTTCTTTCCTACACACAGAAACAGGCCCTTCAGCCCAACTTGTCCAACCAAGATGGCATTCTGGGATAGACAACATGCTGGAGTAACTCAGTGGGTCTAGCAGCATCTGTGGAGAAAATGGATGGGTGACACTTCAGATCAGGATCCTTCAGACTCAATCACTTTCAAGCATTCTAGGCTAGTCCCATTTGCCTTCATTTGACCCATTTCCCTCAAAACCATATTGTTCCAAATTAAACATTGTAGCTGTGTCCACATCTACAACTTCCTCTGGCATCTCCTTCAGAATACAACTACCTTCTGAATGTAAAAGTTGCCCGAGGTCCCTCTTGAATCTCTCCCCTCACCTTGCTTGCGGGTGTAAGGGCTGAGCAGCAGTGATGTGCTTTATTTTTGTGAAGGCAGTCCGTGGATAAATGTGAAGTTATCCACTTTGGTGGGAAAAACAGGAAGGCATATTATTATCTGAATGGTGTCAAGTTGGGAAAAGGGGAAGTACACAGAGATCGGGGGGGGGTGGTTCCTTGTTCATCATTCACTGAAAGTAAGCATGCAGGTACGGCAGGCAGCCAAGAAAGCTAGTGGCATGTTGGCCCTCATAACAAGAGGAATTGAGTATAGGAGCAAATAGGTTCTTCTGCAGTTATACAGGGCCTTAGTGAGACCATACCTGGAGTATTGTGTGCAGTTTTGGTCACCAAATTTGAGGAAGGACGTTCTTGCTATTGAGGGAGTGCAGCGTAGGTTCACTAGGTTAATTAGGGATGGCGGGACTGTCAATATGTTGATAGAATGGAGCGGCTGGGCTTGTATACTCTGGAATTTAGAAGTATGTGAGGGGGTTTTATTGAAACATAAGATTATTAAGGGATTGGACACACTAGAGGAAGGAAACATGTTCTAGATGTTGGGGGAGTCCAGAACCAGGGGCCACAGATGAAGAATAAGGGGCAGGCCATTTAGAACAGAGATGAGGAAACACATTTTTACCCAGAGAGATGTGAATCTGTGGAATTCTCTGCCAATTTTCTAGATGCTTTCAAGAGAGTTAGATAAAGCTCTTAAAGATAGCGCAGTCAGGCGATATGGTGAGAAGGCAGGAACGGGGTACTGATTGTGGATAATCAGCCATCACAGTAAATGGCAGTGCTGGCTCGAAGGGCCGAATGGCCTACTCCTGCACCTATTGTCTATTGTATTACACGGTAATTGCTGAAATCTTTTCCTACCCCTCATTCTCAGGGACACCTTGATGTCCGTGTGCAAGGACCGCAAGCAAGCAGCGGTCACTAAAGATCTCCCCGACAAGACGGAAATGGAAGACCTCCGTCTCTCAGCATGGGAGGACCCCAATGACAGAGAACATCACCACACGGCGGCAGATAAAGACGAGGAAGCCGAGCTCAGGACTGCAGTGAGTGCCATGTTGGGTTCTATCAGGGAACGCCACGAGTGGGAGAATCCAGAAGGAAGTGAAGAATATGGAGTTGAACAGGTGACAGAGCTAGCGGAGGTGAGGGAAACAGGAGCTGATAGTCACAGCTAAACTTGCCCTTCCGTCCAAACTGGGTCTTTGAACCCTTGCTGCACAGTAGAGAAAGCAAGAAGCACATAGAGGCTGTGTTCCACAGAGAAACTGTTACTTTAGCAATCGCTTGAAAAACATGTAGATTCCTTGGTATTTTTAGGAACATCTTTAGTCGGTTAGTGCTCTGGTAACAGCCACTAAATTCAGCACCAGTTCAAATTCTTTGACATAAGATTGGGTCGCTGGTGATGGATTTGGAGCATCAAAAGCAGGCTGTTTGATTCTTGCTGCAGTCCAGTGAGACATAGGGAGCAATATGCTGCTTCATCTGCACTAACCACACAGTCTACTTCAATGGGCTCCAAGTATGTGCTTAGCCCACTGGCAGCAGCCTGTTGCTTTTTCTAAAACATATTTTGTGTAACATATCTGTTATCAATAAAAAGAACATCATCCGGAGGTCGCAGTGAGACCTTGCGTCATTCATACTTCTGCAAACTATACAGCCCAGAATGGGGTGCTCAGCCCATTATCTCAGTTGCTGCTTAGTAACTTCTCAGGGACACCAGAAGCAGCCATTTGTCCCGTTATTTTTCTCTACTCCCAGGAGAGCAATGCCACGAGTGCCCGGCAGCGCATCTTTGGGATGTGGAGCACCTGGTCTTGGAGAAAACAAGGGGAAACATCAGGATAAGATCAAAGGAGGGCCAAGGCAACAACACTGCCACCTATTCCTCTATTCTATGTGTTTTTCCACCTTTAGTCCACTCCTTAGGGTGACACAGTGGTAAAGCTGCAGACTTACAGCACCAGAGACCCAGGTTTGATCCTGACTACGGGTTCTCTTTGCACGTTGACTACGTGGGTTTTCTCCGGGTGCTCCAGTTTCCTCCCACAGTCCAAAGAAGTACAGGCTGTAGGTTAATTGGCTTTGGTAAAGATTGTAAATTGTCCCTTGTGTAGGATAGTACTAGTGTGCGGGTCGATCGCTGGTTGCCGCGGACTCGGTGGGCCGAAGGGCCTGTCTCGGTGAAAGTCTAAATTCCTGCTATTTCTCCCACAGCCAATCTCCCCAGGAGTTGCTCTTCCTGAATTACAGAGAGAGAGCTCAGCTAGTGATCCAAGATGGTCTACGCAAAGGTGAGAGAGGGAAAGTTTAAAGGAGATTTACAAGGAGTTTGTTTTACAATGGTGGGTGCCCAGAGCAAGCTGCCAGAGAGGCAGTGCAAGCAGATAAGATAGCAACATTTACAAGGCATTTAGACAATCATGCACAGAATGGAGTGGTTTGACCATGGGAAGGGAGATGTGCAGTTGAAGATAGCATGGACATGATGGGCCAAAGGGTCTATCCCCATGCTGTACTGTTCTGTGCACAACATATGCAGAATTTTAATGTCTCACAGCACACTAAACTAAAGCTAGTGTTAACCTTTATCCATCCCCTTACAAAAAGAGGCCAATACTAAACTTGCTTTCTCACTGTGGGCGATAAAATGGCAATCAAATCCTTCAAAGTCTGCTGCTGCCTTGCCTGATTTGAACAAGTCCGTACATCACTGGAACATGCTATAAAGCACAGTAACAGTCACACCTGCGGTGTACTGTGGTGCCAGGCATCATTGTGGTTCTGGGTGTTTAGCACTAGGAGTGAATGTCCTGTTGTACCCAGTGCAATCTATCCCCAAGGGGCGCCTTCCAACTACTCCAGTACCCAACCATTGTCGGGGCTGAACTCAATGTTACTCCAGTCACTGTCATTCCTGGCCCCTGCACATTCAATGCACACATTTTCCAGTTTGAACATTAAACATTAGAGTTCTCCAGAACTAATCTGCTCTCACTCAGTCTGAAATGTAAACCAAATCCACATTCATTATGAGTAAAAAAAACTGCTGGGGAATTCAGTAGTTTAGGCAGCATCTGTGGAGGGAAATGGACAGATGATATTTCAGGTCAGGACCCTTCTGTCTGAAGTTTGCAGCTTGGTTCAGTAGTTTCCAGCATCTGCAGTTTATTGTGTCTCCAGACACTTGTTGTTTGATTCTGGGTTTGAATGGAGCCAATGGTCTAAAAACCACTCAGACAAAATACACCATGACCATAGACAACTTCCCAGCACTACAAAATACTGGACACAGGATCAGATGAGAAAATATAAGCTTCAATGAACAGCGCAGCCTTTCTGGTCTCTCACCTGCAAATCTCCTCCACTCCAAAGTACTGACAATTATCCCCACAGTACAGACCCAGAATCAGACACCATTATGGTGCTGAATTAAGGCACAAACAATTCTAACCCACTAAAATGTTTCATTTGTCAAGTGGAACCATGATGCTGGTCTTCTGCGTCAGGGTATTGAGTATAGGAGTTGGGACAAAACACAAAGTCCTGGAGGAACTCAGTTGGTCAGGCAGCATTTGTGCAGCGAATGGCCAGACAATGTTTCAAGCCAGTATCCTTCTTCAGACTGGTTGGAGTAGGAGGAAGAAAACTGGAAAAGAGTTGGGGGCAGGACAAAATCCAGTAGGGGAATACAGGTGAGGGAGTTCGGACTTTAATATTACAGCCGTACTATATATTGGACATGTCACAATCGGAGTACAGTTCTGTACCTGCTCTCGGTAGGATGTTATTAAACTGGAGGGGGGCAACAAAAAAAAGATTGATGTTAGTGGGTCTGGAGGTTGGATGTGTTGAGTTATTTATCCCTGGAGCATAGGAGGCAGAGGGGGGACGTTATGGAGATTTATAAAATCATAAGGGGCATAGAAAAGATGAATAACAGGTCTTTTCCCCACAGTCGCAGTCTAAATCCAGAGGCCATATGTTTAAGCTGAGAGGCTAGTTTTATTCCACACAAGAGTGGTTGGTATGTGGAACGAGCTGGCAGAGGAAGTGGTGGAAGAGAGTACAATTACATTTTAAACTTCGGCAACTTTGTAGGCATAGACGAGTTGGGCCGAAGGGCCTGTTTCAATGCGGTGTCCCTCTATGACTCGATAACCTCACAACGTGGAAGTTTACACATAAAATATAGACTTGAATAGACGACCGTGGCTTTTCACAACAGGCAATACCAGCTATTAATATCACCATACAGCTTGATTCTATGGCCATAAAATGCAAACTTGAGAATGAAAATAGAATGAATAAATGTTTTATTGGCATGTTACTCATTTATGAACAGCATCGGGTATGAAAAAATATTCACCAAAATGCATTTTTGATGATCCATTTGCCTCATTAAAAACTGGGAACTCCTGCGAAGTTCAAAGGAAAACAGTGGTGGAGGGTTTGCATGGGTGGAGGTTCCACTTCCCTGAACAGTGTTTGACCCGATTCCAACCTTTCAACATGAGTATTGTTTCAACTGCTTCCTTTTCTTTGAGCTGATTGAAATAAATTCACACTTAAAGAGAACGAACTTCCCTATTCTGTCAAGTGAATTAAATACAGCATAAAATGATAATCAATCTACATTTCCTCGTGGAGTAAGATTCACAAACCAATGAAACCATTTGACGCTGGGTCACAAAAGGTTCAGCATACATAATTGAAACCCAAGGTGGATTTAGGAGACGATTAAAACCAAGGTAATTAACAAAGGCAGAAAAGTCATCAGTGTCCAAATATCAACCAAACAGACAAGAAAAAAAACCCGAAAAAACACAGTAGTGAGCAGCCCTGTAGGAGTGCACCACAGGCGGGGTGTAGCATGGTGTGTGTACCTGAGGCAAACAGGGTGGGACATCTCCACCCTGACCGTATCCGCCAAGCTGCAACTCAACATCGGCCAGCCGGATCCTTAAAACCAAAACCGGGGACCAATGAAATAAGTTACAATCACGTCTCTGACAGCACACAAGGGCACAGGTTCTTAAAAACCACAAGCACGGAACTCCAAGCCAAGCAAAAGTCGCGGAGAACACTCATTCATTTGGTTCCGAACCATGCTCTTGCCTCCAGTTCTAATGACACTCCCTCCCTATCCCATATATAGTACGTCTTATTTTATAATTCATCAATGAGAAACGTGCTCAGACGTGAATAAAATAAATGACAAATTCTTCGGACTGCACAGCTTTTATTCAGCTACAAAATCCCTTTTGCGAAGGGGGTCTAGCTTTTCCAGCGAGTGTGTGCATAGCCCAGGTTATATTCAATCTCTTCCTTGTGGTTTGCACACCCTTTTGAAGTTTACAGCCCAGTAGACTACAGTGCACAACATGATTCAGCGCCAGTCTTCCCCATTGGGCTTGTGATTGGTGGGCATTGTGCCATTCAGTGCTGGTGTCATTAGGTAGACCTAATAAAGAAGGGGGCAGCCACAGAAGTTCTACGCAGCAGTGGTGATTCGGTTCCGTTTGATCAGCAGGACTGAGCTGGGCCAAGCCAGGCAGGGTGTCAGTCCTGGCTGGAGTCTTTACTGGGGCCGCTGTCCAAATAGATCTTCAGTGCTTTCTCCTTGCGGGGAGAGTAGTTGACCCGGTGGCCCAACTTCTGCAGGCGGCTGCTCTCTTTCTTCAGTAGCCCGCTGCGTTGCTCTTCCGTCAGGTCCATCAGCTGCTCCGTCTTGTCCCTGGGGAGGGACAGGGGATAGTCAGAGGTGTGGAGAGCACGCTTTGAAACACAACAGGGAAAAGTTGGGACTCGTTTATGTTGACCAAGATGACTTCTCTTTAATTAAAACTACCTCTTTTAATTAAGCAGTTGAACGCATGGTCTTACAAACCAGTGTCAAACACTGCTCTTGTTACCAGTTACTTTTGTTCCCACTTACTCTCAAAATCTGCATTGTCACACCTGAAATACTCTCCAGTCTGAGCTCTGCAGTATGAAATGATCACCAGGCAGATAAGGTTCAAGGGCTTCCTTGAAGGATTGCAATGTAGTGGGGATCTCCACCTTTCAGCCACCCCCTGCTCTGCCTGTGGAAGAGTCTGCAGTCTCCACACTGGCCTCATCTCCCAACCCACAGAACCAGACCGGATGAAAGTCACCCTCGATCCCGAGACACTGCCTGAGAAGAAGAAACTAGCGTGACAGCAAATGCAGATACAAACTGCTGTTGTGTAATAACCTTGCAAACTGAAATACATTTTTATTAATACTTTGTACATAGTTTTTACAGTGATTTGTTCCCATGTGCTCACTCTATAAACTAAAAAACCTTTCAACTTGGCATCAGCGAAATCAGGATGTGAAACTGGGTGGCACATCAACATTGGGGTTCGGTCCAGATCACCAACACTGCCTGGAGGGGTGGTGGAGAGAGTTACACTCACCACAGTTTAGTCGTATCAAGTGAGCTTGAGAAAACATAGAAATCTATTGGACGAAGTCAGGCTCTTACAGAGAGGTGCCTGCTGTCCAGCACCGACAGTGTTCATTGTATATTGTGGGCAAGAGGTGTTGAGAGGATAGATGTAACAGTGTGGGGTGCTGCATCATCCTGCACCACTCACTGAACCCAGGTACCTGTAGAAGATGACTGCTCCGTCGTCACAGATGTAAAGTGGCCAGACATTCAGGGTCGTCACTTTGGGATTCCAGTCCAAATCCTGGTGAACCTCCAGCACTGAAATGTCACAGGGAAATGTTCCCCTGCCCTGCGCAACACAGGATAGAGCACCATTAATAATTATCAACAATGCCTGCTAATTAATTTAATTAAACACATCGGCTTCACAACAGCTCACTGCCTATTCATGAGAGAAGCCTGCTGTGGATGAATCTGCAGCAGAGGGAGTTGGAGTAGATAATTCCTACAGGTAATTTAGCATTTACCATGGTTGTGCACCTCTTCACAGTTCCTTGTGCAATACAACGGTGACATCATATTCCACAATTACCAAAAAACAAAAATCAAACAATTTCTTTAGTCTTAATTTAGTTTAGAGAACCAGTGCAGAAGCAGGCCCTTCGGCCCACCGAGTCCATGCTGACCAGCGATCCCTGAACACTAACACCATCCTACACACACTAGGGGCAATTTACAATTTTACCAAACCAATTAGCCTACAAACCTGTACATCTTTGGAGCGTGGGAGGAAACCAGAGCACCCGGAGAAAACCCAAGCGGGTCACAGGGAGAAGATACAAGCTGTGTGTAGACAGCACCTGTGGTCAGGATTGAAGCAGGGTCTCTGGCGCTGTGAGGCAGCAATTCTACCGCTGCACCACCGTGCCAAGTCAAGCATGTTTAATTGTCATATGTGCCAGCAAATAAAACAATGAAATTCTTAATTGCAGCAGCTTAACAAGCCCACAAACGCAATAACACAGATAAATGTATAATATTCGATAGTACAATAAATGAGTCAACTTAACACTGGGCAACTATAATATTGCAAAATCAAAGTCCGTAGAAGATCACAGTTTCTGCCTTGGTTAATGTTTGATTTAATATAAAAGCATTAACAGAGATAACCTGAAACGCTGTGTATTTTCAGCATGCTTTTAATTAGGTTTTCCAGCACTTTTGATATGTTTTAAAGAACACTCACCTTGGCAAATTCTATATTTTCCATGGGAATCTCACTTATTGCGTGTAACTGTGGGAGACAGAACAATTGGATCATCATCCAAGCAGAACCGGGCACATTACATCAGAACCACACCATGCACGAGACTACTCTGCTTTAACCACCTACCTTGATTATTCTGCAGTGAGCCCCTCAGAGTCACAGTCATAGAGCTACACAGCATGAGAAAAGGCCCTTCGGCCCACCTTGTCCATGTATCTTGGGCATATCCCATTTACCTGCATCTAAACAGCCAATAGGTGAATTGCTCCGGTGATGAGAGGGAATGTGTTGCAAACGAAAGGAAAATAAGGAAGCAGTGAAAGTGATTTATGGCATTGCTCTGTAGGAAGCTGGCATACACCCAACGGGTTGAATGACCACCTTCTATGCCATATTACATTTATGCCATGTCTCATTTATGCCTATAGGCAATAGACAATTTCCCTCAAGTCCTCTAGTTATTCTTCCCAGTGCCAATCCAATTCTCTTCTGAAAGTGATTACTTTTTCCCATCACCCCAATAGGCAGTGGGTTGTAAGATCCAACAGTGATCATTTTAAGCTCCAGCTTCATCTGTAAATTAATATCCAAATCCAAAAAATAGTGAGCCAAGCGAGTTGTCAATTGTGTGAATCTGAGATGACCAGTGTGAAGTAGCATAGACTGACCAAGTTGATGCTGAACACTCATGGGTCACAACATCAAGCCTAGCTTAAAGTCCTGTCTACACATTACGTAGAGTCATACAGCACGGAAACAAACCCGCTGGACACAAACGTCCATGCTGACCAAAATGCCCTGTTTTAAGCTAGTCCCATTTGGCTCATAACCCTCTAAACCTGTCCCATCCATGTACCTGTCCTTTTAATTGTCGATCATGTTCATCATTTATAGGAGCAGAATTAGGCCATTTGACCCAACAAGTCTACTTTGCCATTCAGTCATGGCTGGTCTATCTTTCCCTCTCAACCCAATTCTCCTACCTTCTCCCCTTAATCCATTGTTATAGTATCTGCCTCAACCACTTTCGCTGGCAGGTCATTCCATATACTCACTACCCCTCTGTGAAAAAATTGTCCCAGATTCCTGCTAAATCTTTCCCCTCACACCTTAAAACGATGGCCTCTGCTTCTTGAGTTCCCTACTCTTGGTTGTTAGAACAACAGAGTGGTCCACCCAATCGCAGGGGCTGCGCAGTGAAAGATTTACCAGAATGCAGCGTCAGATGGATGTAAAAGCAAGTGACCGACCTTCTCCTTCAGCTCCTCAACACTGCTGCTTTCCAGGACAACCTCTTGGAAAGGGTCGAGCTTCATCTGCGACGGCTTCCATCGTCTGGTCAGTACTGCCAGCTGGGACAGGGATTTCATCTTCTCAGCTTCTGCGAGGAAGACCGACAGAGTTAGAACAAATAGTGAAGTGGCAATTATTTCCTGCGGTGTAGAAACCGCTCAGTGGTGCTGCATTTGTGGTCACTCACTGGTGAAGTGAGGGCAAGCTTCCCTTCAGTTTACTGATCCACCCCATTCTCACCTGTGTTACTGGCTTACTGTCGCCTCTGTCCTACAGCCGCTGCCTATAGGACGGTAAGAGAAGGCCACGTGATTCTTCCGGGAAACTGGCCTTTCGGCCCAACACATCCCTGCTGACCAAAATGCCCCACCTAGGCTAGTCCCATTTGTTCCTCTTCCTCTAAACCTTTCCTATCCATGTGCGTGTGCAAATATGTTTTAAACATTATTGTACCTGCCTAAATTACTACTTCTGGCAGCTCATTCCATATACCCACCACCGTCTGTGTAAAAAGTTTCCTTTCGGGTTCCTACTTTACACATCTCTATGAGATCACCCCTCAGCCTCCTGCACAAGGGATCTTCGCTGCACTCGTTCCAGCTTAATGGCATGTTTTCTGTAGCGATGTAGAGTTATTCCACTCTATACCAAGTATAAGGCAAACATAATACCAAAGGGCCATTGAACATACTTGATTCTACAAATACTTTGGCAGAAATACTTGGTTCTACACATACTTTAGCAGAGAGTCAATGGCCCACAGAATTACTGCCCAAGTTTCCTACCCTGCGTTGTCATGTTTCTCCACACAGACCTTCATGCCCCTCACGTGTCAAATTAAAATCCTTAGTCTCACAACTCCCCGGCCTGAAACTCTTCCCAACAACTCTCCAATGCTGCAGCTTCTTGTACACGGCTCCCTGTATGGAGGACCAGCCTTCAGCTGCCTCAGAGCTCAAACCTGGAATCTCCTTCCCCAAGCAAGCTCACCATTAAGTGCTTCAAGGAAAACTTCCCAGTTGCTGGAGATGTTGATGTCGTTCTCATAGACGTGATAGTCCAGAAAGATTGTTCCAGGATTCTTCCAGGTTTTCTTCCTCAGTCTAAACCTGTCAAACATATGATGAGAGACGGTCAGCCAGTGTACTCAGGGATGATGCAGGACCGTAATAAGTCCACTTAATAATTAATTGTAATTGATCAGATTAATTACATTGTGCTGCAATCTCTTCAGGTCTACACTCTCTATTCATCCAACGACTCCTGAACTAGACTTACTAGCACTGGGATACAGTCCTTTTCAGACAATGACATGACCACGTTGCAATCGTTCATTGGGGCACGATTGTGGCTCTGGTTCACATGAAGTACGTGATGTCTTGTGTTGGCAGATTATGTTCAGGTCCGCTGGCATAGTTTCCAGATTGCACTCCTTGTGCAGTGTTGAGGTCACCCCTCAGCCTCCTACATGCCAAAGGAAAAATTCCCAGCCTATCCAACCTCTTCCTATAACTCAAACCCACGCCCAGGTAACATCCTGGTGAACCTCTTTTGCATCTTTCCCAAATTAATGACATTCCTCCTCGAGATGGGCAACCAGAACTTCACACAGTATTCCAAATGTTGTCTCGCCAATGACGGTCTTGTCATGTCACTCATTGCAAAATTCTAAGCCGGGGGGGTATATGGATGTAAATCTGGCAGATTAGCAAAAGAATTACAGACGGGAGAAAACAAAATGGACCAGATGACAATGTACTAAATGGTTTAGAAATTGGCACTCTGCTTTAATGTGTTTCATGCCAACCATACCTGTCTATGCTGAGATCCAGCCCACATTGCTCTCTCAGCTGGGGCAGCAGCTCCTCCTTTGACTGACGCACTGTCATGCCTTTAGCAAACACAGCATCGAGGAGAAATTTACAAGGCTGCAATACAAGAGCAGAGTACAGTATAGGCACAACAATCTTTTACACAAGTATGATTCTGGTGTTAAGTTCAATAACGACCAAAGAACATTCAAACATGCATTTCCAGACTAAACTTTAGGTTATCAAGAAATATTTACAAAGCAACTGGGACCATCAGGCTCTTGAATAGAATACAACATTAATCTCAGGAACAGTGATCTCTATGGAATGCATCTTTGCTTGCATTACAAATTTCAGTTTTGCCTTGTTATGGTGTTTACCTAGTATTACGGTTATTTATTTATTGTGTAGGAAGGAACTGCAGATGCTGATTTACACCGAAGATAGATACAAAATGTTGGAGTAATTCAGCGGGACAGGCAGCATCTCTGGATAGAAGGAATGGGTGACATTTCAGGTCGAGACCCTTCTTCAATTGAACATTGTTTATTTATCTGTTCAATTGTGTCACTGAGCTGCTTAAGCTGCAGCAAGTAAGAATTTAATTGTTCTGTTGCCAGTACATATGACAATGAAACACCCTTGATTCTTGACATCATGGAGGTACATACATCCAAGTACTGTCCCAATGTCCAGAGGAATCAGATCTTTGAAGTGTATTTGTTCAAGCAGAAAGGAGTGCAAGTATGTGCTGCCCATCCCATGTTGTCCAGAGGCGTTACTTCACAAAGTAGAATGCAAGGTAAATATAGCCAAAGATCCCCTTTGCATTAGTGAACCCAAGGCTTTTATAGAAAAAATGCAACTATCTAAATGCTGTTTATCATTCCACAATATGCTTGGTTTACTCGGGGATTCAAACTTGCTGCTCATTCAAGACCAAAATTATTGAGTAGCTGTCGTGGAGCGGCATCATTCACTTGCATACGGGTTCCCTTGCCTGCGTACAGAGTGTTCAGTGATTTAGCCGTGGCGAGGCTGGGGTAGTTTGCCCCCTTTGTTACTCTCGCTCTTCCACTCCCCGCCCGACTGCATGCCAACAACCAACGCCCATCATTGCCTGGTGAGGTAGATGGAGCTCTCAAGGACAGCCATGATCCGCAAGGTTTCAAGTGCAGTCACAAGTTGCATCATGAACAGACAATATTTGACAGCACTCGCCAGTGACACTGGATTGTGATTTAACCAGGGACAGTGCGGCTCCCAAATGTAATTGAAAAATAAACTTGTGAAAAACTCTCCCACTCCTTCCAGGGAAAATACTTTATGTATTTGCACAGAAATTTACCTTGACTCAATTTTTACTACCCCAGAGGGAATTGTAAAATGAACCGGCCAAGGTTGCATTCACAAGCTTCTGACACACAGATGTAATAGGTCCCACAAGTTAAATTTCACTGCATTTCAAAACATAGTTTATGAGGTGCTTATAAGACCACCAAGTACAGCCAAAAGTACCAAGACATAATCCAGAAATCACAACCTTTTCAAATTTTATATGGTCAATTAAGATCGCAGCAGAAGTAATTAAATCTGCTTCAGCATATGTACAGAAAGTTAATCCAGCCAAATTTAATTAGTGTTAGTTAGGTTCAGTGCCAAGTTGCCCCCCCCCCCCTCCCCGTTCTGTGGCAACATCAGAGACTTGAGCATAAAATTGGATTCTGGTAATTCAGGGGTTTGCTCAGGCTTGTGACCGAGGTTAGAGTCAGGAGAAGGAGCAGGCCTTACCTCTGGATCATTCACCAGGAGTTGGAAGACTTTAACACGATATTCTCCTTTCCGTAGAGCTCGTCCAAGTCGAATGGTTATCTGTAGGTTTGTTTGAAACAAAAAAATGGATTTTACGCCATAATTTAAAATTAGACGCTACCAATGTCTGCATTCCGCAAAGTGCTGGAGGAACTCGACAGGTTAAACTGCATCTGTGAGGGGAATGGACAGATGATATTTTTGGGTTGGAACCTTCATCAGGGTGATGATGTTGAGTTCCTCTAGTATTATGCTTTGCTCAAGATTCCCGCATCAGCACTTTCTTGCATCTCCAACGTCAGCATTAATAGGCTGACAAAAATTGTAAGCCCATGGGGTTCTGGAATCCAAAGTCTGAATGAATGTGCCTTTAATTAAGTCATATGCAAGGGAAGAATTAAATGGCCTTCAGAAAGCTGTGCTGTGTCACCTTAGTTAACATATGAGGAAGGCGCTCCTGCTCCCACACCAACATTGCATCAGGACAGTGTGCGACTTAGAGGGGAACCTGCAGGCAGTGAGCCTCCATGCATCAGCTGCCTTTGACCTTCCTGTGGTACAGGTTGAGAATTTGGAAAGTGCAGTTGGAATAGGCCACATCCAATGCACATTACAATCACAGTGCAGTGTGATGGAACATTATGGGAGGGGGCTTGGTTTTCTATTAGCAGCTGCTTTAGCCTGGCTGATATTCAGCAGGTTCAGCTCTACCATAGCCCCACTCATCCCGGCAAGGGGAAAGGCAAGGCCTGACCTATTTAAGACCGAGGCAATTGTTTTTTTTACTTGGATCTTTGGAATGCTCTTCCTCAAAAGGCAGTGGAAGAAAAGAATATCCAGCTTCCATCTGGTTCTTATAGCTAGTCCTGTCTGGAAGGTTTTAGTTATCAGGAAAGACTGGATAGCCGGAATAGAGCGCAAGAGACCAAGGGGGTGGTGACCTTAGACAGATGTATAAGATCATGAGGAGCATGGATAAGGTATAGCCACAGTTTTTACCTCAGGGCAGGGGAGTATAAAAGTAGAGGGCGTAGGTTTAAGACTTTAGCGGGGACATGAAGGGAAATTATTCATACAGTTTCAAGGTGGGTAAATGCAACAAGTTGCCAGAAAAATAGCAAAGACGAGAGCAATTACAACATATAAAAAATACATTTATACAGGCTGTAACCTGGGGATGACTCAGATCATTCCCATGTTACAACTGAGTTCCGTTCCTGAGAACTGTTTGTAACCTGAACAGTTTACAGGTCAGATACGTGGCCGTGAACAGAGTTCCCATGTGCAGAAGATGCCTGCAGTTCCCACGGCAGCCAGCAAATTCATCCCAGCCGTCTCCCAAACACCACTCCTATGTATGGGCTGTACTTCTGTCGGGGGTGCACACGCTGTTAATGGACAGAAATAGTCTATAGGGATATATAGTCTAAATGCAGGTGAATGGAACAAACTCAAGTAGTCAACTTGGTCATGGACATGTTGGGATGAAGGCCCCTCTTCCCTGCTGTGTAACTAACTCTGTGAATGACAGGGAAATTTCAAGAGGCTTTAGCACCCTGTTACCACGTCCATTTCATCTATTTTTATGGTCTGGGTTATTCGAATGAGCACAGACAAAAAGCTGGGAATCGAAATGGTTTGGAAATAATGGCCGGTGCTGCAAATGTTTATAAAGCTGGGAACTTAAACTTTAAGAGCTCCATTTTCAATGCAAGGTCAGCAACCTACTGTAAGCATTAATTATCTCTCCACAAATGTTGCCGAGTAGTTGTTCTTCTCTCCCTCAGCACACAGCATTCACTGCTTCTAAACAAGATGGATGCAACACTAGAGGACAAGGCATTCAAGAGTCTTGGAAGGATCTCGAAGTCTGAAGAAGGGTCACGACCCGAAACGTTGCCTATTTCCTTTGCTCCATAGATGCTGCCTCACCCGCTGAGTTTCTCCAGTATTTGCGTCTCCCTGAGAGTCTTGGAACATCGCTTTGTGAAGACTTAATTTGTCAAATATAAAACAGCTAAATGCAACTCAAAAAATCTTGACTCCACAGAAACCAAAATTAAATCAATTTCTCACCTTGTTGTCATCAGAGAATGACGAAAGTGTTTCATTTAATCGGACACTTTCAAACTCCTGGCTATTAGCATAGACTCGGAATATCTTAAACTGGGATGATGGAACTCCAATGTACGGTTCTAACTGTTGCTTGAATGCAGCCAGCGTGATACGCTTGTCAACAAGCACCAACAAATCTGCAAGAAGAAAATCAGTATAAAAAACATGACATCCAAACAGTAATTCTATTGACACTCATTTGATTGAAACCTCTGCGTTCATGTGCACATTACTGAGCGTTTGCGTTTCTGTACAAGCGACAAGAAGTGCCGGAGCAGAACAGGATGTTAGCTGCTCACTGCCATCGTCCGTCATCATGAAGGATTTTAAAGTCTGTTGTACTGCTCTATCTACTGATTTTGCTAAGTCGTGTCAACACTGAGACAAATGTTAAATTGGAAAATACTGATTAAAGGAACTGATCGGCTCAGATTTGGTGATCAGGGTTGGGCAGAATGCATCCCTCACCCTTCAACATGAAAATGCTTTGGTCTGCACCGTGCCGATTATGGTGCAGGGGTGACAGGCATCTGGTTCTGTGAAGATCTCCATCCAGAGCTTTTTTTACAGACAAAATGGTGAACTGTACACATATCATTCCTTGCTGCTGGTGTCTATGGCGGATCATCGTCCGACAAAGCTGCTTAACTTGTTCAAGAACCTGACCACCTAAATTAATATAAATTCTTTAAAAACGTTAGAAATATTTTTGTAATAGTATACAAATTCTAAAATCTAGTTTATAACTTTTTAGAGATGCAGCCATGTGTGTACCATCACAAAAAAGCATTGTCCAGACCAATGGACTATCACAAAATGTTGGAGTAACTCAGCGGGTCAGGCAGCATCTCTGGAGAGAAGGAGTGGGTGACATTTCGGGTCAAAACCCTTCTTCAGACTGATCAGTCTGAAGAAGGGTCTCGCCCCGAAACGTCACCATTCCTTATCTCCAGAGATGCTGCCTGTCCTGCTGAATTACTCCAGCATTTTGTGTCTATCTTCGATTGAAACCAGCATCTGCAGTTCCTTCCTACACCATCTTCTTGATGAAGGAGAATTAATGCTGGTGCAAAGTTTGGATGAAATATATCAGTTAGAATAGTTCAAAGCAGGTACAGAGAGAGAGAGAGAAAATGGAGAATTAAAAAAAATATTCAAATTACTAGCTGCAATGTAGATACTGCAGAAGTTCACCAGTTCCTTTTCTGGGTCAGAGAACATCAGAGACATTGCAATTATAACATTAGTAACATTGAGCCATTAACGACATCCTTAGACCATCCCTCAATGCTGCCCTTAAGTAGCTGTTTTAACTTTCTATGACAAGTTGAATGGAGGATTAATGAATGCTTAAACTTCATGAGATTCACTCAAAGTTGAGGCCATAGCCTCTTGGTTGATAATTCTTGCTATTGACAGAGTGCAGCGTAGGTTTACAAGGTTAATTCCCGGGATGGCAGGACTGTCATATGCTGAGAGAATGGAGCGGCTGGGCCTGTATACTCAGGAGTTTAGAAAGATGAGAAGTTATCTTATTGAAACATATAAGATTATTAAGGGTTTGATCACGCTAGAGGCAGGAAACATGTCCCTGATGTTGGGGGAGTCCAGAACCAGGGGCCACACTTTAAGACTGAGAGGTAAGCCATTTAGAACGGAGGCGAGGAAACACTTTTTCTCACAGAGAGTTATGAGTCTGTAGAATTCTCTGCCTCAGAGGGCGGTGGAGGCCGGCTCTCTGGATACTTTCAAGAGAGAGCTAAATAGAGCTCTTAAAGATAGCGGAGTCGGGGGATATGGGGAGAAGGCAGGAACGGGGTACTGATTGGGGATTATCAGCCATGATCACATTGAATGGCATGGTGCTGGCTCGAAGGGCCGAATGGCCTACTCCTGCACCTATTGTCTATTATGTAATTCACAATTAATTGGGAATCTCTTCCTCTCCACAGATTGATGGACGGTGAATGGTACCAAACCTGCCTCGGTGTGGCCGCAAAACATGGGTGACAAGTACACTGGGTTCTCAGCTGGTGTATTTAGAAGCTTCATTTAATGCACCAATGCATAATGCTGGACTTCCTACTTCAGGTCAAGCTGGTGCTTTTAACCTTCATATTTCCCACGAGGAGAGGTTTAACAGACGTTACCATTATTCTCTAGAGTTTGGAAGAATGAGAGCAGGAGAGAGCTCACTGAAATTTACAAAATTATTTTCAGACTTTGCAAAACAAATGCAGCATGATTCCCATCTGAGGTATCCAATCTGAATAATTTCAGGACCGAGAAGAGAATTCTACCCTAAGAGGGTGGTGAATGGTTAGAACTCTCTACCCTAGAGGAATGTGATTGAATCCCCTGACTTTCAATCTGAAGGGTCTCGATCCAAAATGTCACCTATTCCTTTTCTCCAGAGATGCTGCCTGACTCGCTGAGTTACTCCAGCATTTTGTGTCCACCTTTGGAAGGTGCATACCAGATGCATACCAGTGGCTCAGTCATTGAGTTTTGTTCAGAAACAGATAGTCATATTTCTGGTAATTAAGGACATCTAAGGATAGAGGAACAGTGCAAGAATGAAGGGGGAGAAAAAAAAATCAGCCATCATCTTGATTCATTGTTGACCACATTAAGGGTGATGTAGCCAATTCAAGTCCTGTCTCCAATGCACATCATCCGCAGTGAGATTCTATCATAGGGATACAGTTTTGTAAGTAGCTTGAGGTTGAAGCAAGTTCACTAACTTCTCTCCAGCACACACCTGGTGAGTTTTTTTCTTAATGCTTGACTTGGAGACTAACAGTCACAAAATGAACTGAGCCAAAATGTAGGGAGAAGTCATTCTGAAAATCTGCCAGAAGCAACAAGACAATGTTTTGATTGGTATTTCTCCCATGGACTTATTCTATTTAATTAGACTGTAAGGAAGTTAAGAGTGTTAATCCATCAGTTTATTTTAAACTTTCACATTCTATTGGTGTGTTAAATGTGGATATGGTGAAAATGTGCAACCCAGAGGAAAAAAAATTATAGTATTATACTTCTGACATACAATAATAAAGCAATGAAAAATTTCACCTCTAAGATCACTAACCGCACCTCTCATTAATTCAGTCTGGCAAAGTGGGTATCATGGCCAATAAATACACAAGACAGGAATGAAATTTATGGATTTTGTCACAGGCCATTCAGCCCAACAGTTCTGTGCGTGTGTTTACATACTACACAAGCTTCCTCTGAGCTATCACCATACCCTCTCCTCCCCTGTCCACTCTTCCAGACATCTGCTTAAATCCATCTCTGCTATTCACCTCAACCACATGTTTACCGTTCACAAGAAAGAGAGGCTTTCCCTTGCTGTATTTATATTTATGTTACGCTTATATTTATGGCTTCTGGTTGTGGTCAGCTGCCTTGTGTGGGTTCATGTCTGACAGGTCCAGCTCCAAGTTAGCATCCTCGAACAATGGACTTCTTATTTTACTTCATGGTTTCCACAGTATGGTGTAATAAACTCCAGATGTAATTAAGGGCTGGCAGCCACACTGGAGATGAAAGGGAGCTTTCATTGCTGTGACTGGAATTGTTTACTGTACATTTGGTCAGCGACCAGATGACCCTATTCTATCACTCCAATGTGTGACATTGGGTTTAGCTCAAGACCCCATGATCAGAAAATAATTCACATTTTAAACACCATAAAGTAATTTAAAGCTTCTTTTGAACTGCCACTTACAATCATCCCTTTTTAAGATAAAGACAACATTGTATGTGAGGGAGGCTGATGAATTGCTCAGCATAGTAATATTTTTCAGTGTGGAAACAGGTCCTTCAGTCCACCGAGTCCAGGCCGATCAGCAATCCCCACACACTAGCACTATCCTACACACCAGGGGTAATTTTTACCAAAGTCAATTAACCTACAAGTCTGTACGCCTTTGGAGTGTGGGAAGAAACACAGGCTCCTGGAGAAAACCCACACGGTCATGGAGAGAACGAACAAACTCCATACAGACGGCACCCGTAGTCAGGATTGAACCCGGGTCTCAGGCGGGTAAGGCAACAACTCTACCGCAGCGCCACTGTGCGTCCTTAACATTATAGAGATTTTTAAAATACTTGTCCTTGTTAGAATGGATATAACATAAAGGCAAGAAAACTACCTTAAATAATTCTGGACAACACTCAGGGGTGGATACCAGGACCCTGGTAAAGTGATGGTTTTTGAAATGGTTCCATTCAAGAAAAATTGTAGATATTGATATTAATCTCCTTATGACAGAGATTGTTAAAGGAGGATATTGTACAGCTTTGGTGAAATCTCCAGCGACAGGAGGATTGGTAATCAGAGGATGCAGATTAATGCCATTTAGCAAACGTCAAAGATGAGGGCAGTTATTTTGTTATAGTCATGGCCCTGAAAGCCCGAAAGAGCGTTAGGAGCAGATTCCTCAACAAGTTTCAAATAGGAAAAGACTTCCGAGTGCTTGGAGAAAGGGCAGAAAAGTAGTAGTGCCAGCAAATACCAAGTCCAGGAATGAGGGATAGAATATCCATGTGATTTTTTATGGAGGAGCAATCAGGAAATAGTCTTACAATTTTACCCTGGTTTGTTTCCTGTTAAGTGCTACTTGTCTAATGATTGTTCTATTTCACTGGACAATATTTATTATGTTTTTATTTACAACGGGTTTAGAGTGATTAAGATCCAGAACTCGGGATTCTTAAAATATTTTTCAATTGTATTCATTCAGAATAGTTTGCGGCATCTGTGATTCTACAATGTTAGGTTTCATAACAGAATTCTCAGAGGGTAAGGGAGATGTTCACTTTATTACAGGAACACCAATCTAATTTTGTTTCACAGAAAATGTATTATTCCGTGCCACATACAATTTATGCCTATAAACAACTGGCTTCAAGTAAACACTAGGTCAAGTCAGAGTTTAATTGTTTAGGAAGTAAGGCAGATCCTTATGCAATGTGTGTGGCCGGTGAACCTCGTCTACTGTATCAGAGGTTGAGGGAAGATCTGATAGAAGTGTATAAAGGTATGAGAGACATAGATAAGGTACACAGTCAGGACCTTTTCCTCCAGAGTAGAAATATCAAAGACTAGAGGACATAGCTTTATGGTCAGAGGAGAAAGTTTAAGAGACATGCGGAACATTAAAAAATGTACACAGAGTGGTGGGTGCCTGGAGTGCATTACCAAGGGTGGTGTTGGTGAGGGACGATACGATAGCGGCATTTAAGAGGCTTTTTGATAGGCACATGGATATGCAGGGAATAAAGGAATATGGATCTCGTGCTGGCAGAGATTAGTTTAACTTGGTATCATGTTCAGGCAGCTGAATTATATTGTTCTAGCCAGGAATTATGGCGAATTTTCAATTGAGTGTTAGAAAAATCTAAATAAACTTGGATTGTGTTGAAAACATTTGGAAATAGCTAGAATCAACAGGGAGTATTATTGGGAAATGCCGACTGATTATTATACTGTCCTTAAAGATAAAACATAGTACAGCTGCCAATCAACATTTACCCATGTAATTAGGACATCTCATCATTTACTTATTAAGCAATGTTATCTTTTACTTCCTGACAAAGATCCACAAGCTCAAAGACCTAAAAGCAATGATACATTAGATTGAAAATAAGTACAATAAAGTGGGCATATAATGGGCGTCTATCACAGTGTTTAGTACAAGTTATGAACTGCACTTCAAGCCATTGCAGTGATAAAACACCTCCAAGCCCTGACATTAAATAATAAGAATTAATTCACACCAGTGTTTTGGCCTGGAAAATAAAGCAATGACTTAAGCGTTTAAAAAGAATGACTTCGCAGAATGATAGAGGAGGGGGAGGGGAGGGGGAGGAGCACAGAGATTGCCGAAGGTTCAAGAATGCAATGTGCCTAACTGAAATATCCATGGTCTGCTGACTCTGTAACTGGCAATATTACACTGAAATAAAATGCAGTACAAACAATTGCACAATCCTAGGAGATAGAAAACAAACACATGGACATGACGATTTAAATTTAAAAAAGGATTAGATGGAACAGACTAAATATTTATTTTTATGTATGCAAACTTATTGTAGGAGGAATTGTGTTGAGCAGTGTGAAAGATACATATTCTAGATGCGCTGGGATGCATCCTCAGTGATGTGACCTGGGGCATTGGATATTTCAGATCTCACTACATCAGACGGCCTCGCCCAGGCGACCCAGCCGGGGTTGATCAAGCCCCGACTTGCGTCCCCAGCAGCACCCACCCATGGATCAGCCCTCTTAATCCAAATCCAGAGCAATATCCAGAATCCGCTGATTTTAAACTGGTTCACCGCGAATCAACATTTATCTATTGAAGTACTTCAAGATTTCCACCACCGTCTCTGGAGAAAGCTGGCTCCAATCTGGATTCCTCTTTCATGATGAAAGAACCCTATTCAGTTTCCCCTGATATCTTAAGACCTTTAATCACATTACTTAGTAATTTACAGTTTGCGTAATTTCTTCTCATAATCTAATTTGGAGTTTGCACGTTGTCCCAGAAAATCGATCATGTGGAGCTCAGAAGTCCTCTCAAGTCTCCAGCTATTGTCTAACCACAACTTTGTACAGTTGCAGTCTAATGGGCCTGTCCCACTTAGGCGACTGCAAGAGATTATGCGGTCGCCACATAGTCGCCACATGTTCGCGGGTGGTTGCCGGGGAGTCGCCTTCATGGTCGTGACGAGTTCCTGCATTCTGGGAACTAGTTGCGGCATCATTATGGTCGCCGCAAATTTTTCAACGTGTTGAATAATTAGCAGCGACCAGAATTAAGTCGCCATGGAGAGTAGCGTGGATTCTCGCGCAGTAGGTGTGTCGCAAGGAGGTCGAAGGTTGTAGTAGGTTCTCGTAGATTGTAGCCGGTGCTGACCGGTGAATTTCATTGGCTCATTGGGAGAAAAAAACATAAGCAGTAGTTTTCAGAACCAAGGATAACCGACAGGTAATGTTACTGTTCACCAAGCTTCACAACCGTGTATCTCTGGCTTCTTAAAAGTTGCCTCCACTCCTTCTCCCCCCCACCCTTTAAAGGACTTACGTTCACCTTCCCGTACACTGTGCTTTCACCGTCTTAATTACAGCGCCAACCTTCCTGTTCATCGCGGTGTGTATCTGTATCACATTGGCTTTGCACTGTGTGAATTTCACTCAGACAGCGCTCCCCCCACTTGCCCTGTCCGCCGCCTGAATAACGGGCTGGTGAAGGAAGCGATGTCTGTGTGTATCTGTGGGTGTGTCTGTGTGTGTGTGTTTGTGTGTGTGTCTGGGTGTGTGTCTGTGTGTGTGTCTGTGTGTGCGTCTGTGTGTGCGTCTGTGTGTGCGTGACAGTCGCCTGAAAAATCACCTCTGTGGGACAGGCCCATAACTCAGTGTATGAGGGTTCTCTAAAAGCCAGCATTCCACTAGCCTTTAAGAAATGCTCGACACCTTTCCATGACATTTCAATGACATTTAATCCTCTTTACTTTATAAAATAATTTTATTCTGATAGATTCTGTTCCAAAATGGAATGTAGAATGAACAAATAACAAAGATCAGACTGTTCCAACCCAGACCATGAAAGGTTGGCACCTCCCTGTATCCCTTTGATCCAATAACTGTTCCTTTAGTCTAGTAAGTGCCGCTAACACTACTCTACTTAGAGGAGTATTGGGTCAATGAAAAAGCTCAGCAACTATAGACGAGTATCAAGTAGACATAAAAGTACATGCGTCTGTAATTCAGGAAGAATAAATACTTTTGGCTTTGGCTTTGATTTTGACATCGGGAGAAGAATGGAGAGCAGGGAAGAGACAAGACTTTGCCTTCCATCACAGTGAGGAAGAGATTCACTGTGATGGATGTTTGTGTAAATTGTGTTGGTGTGTGTCCTGGTTCTTTTCTTGTATGACTGCAGAAACCAAATTTCGTTTGAATCTCATGTGAGGTTCAAATGACAAATAAATGGTATTGTATTGTATTTTGAGTGGACAGGGGGAGTCTGCATGAATTTGCGCAGATTGTTATTCCGAACCATATATATTTAATTTAAGTTGACCACAGTAATGAACAGAGGAATCTCTAACTGACATTATTGATAAGAATTGGAGAAGGCATAATATCACATCTCATTAGAGAGCATCAGCTGAAGTTTGTGCTTGGATAACAAAAGCTTTATTAATCTGGTTCAAAGGGGGTCAAAGTAGAGTATATGCTCAAGCGTCTTTAAAAAAAAAAAAAATAGTTGGATGATGGCATCAGAAGTCATTTATTTATGTATGACGCAAAGCGAGACTGCAGTAACTGCCACATCTCTTTGCAATTACTACAGGCATAGCTTTAAAGATAGAGAGGAAAGGTTGAACGATTTATGAGCACTGAGAGTGGTAGGTACTGGAAACATACCGTCAAGTGATATTTAAAAGGCATTTATACAGGCACATGAGGGAATGGAGCGATACAGACCATGTGCAGGCAGGTGGGATGAGTTTAAACTGGCATTGTGGTCAGCGTGGACACAGTGGCCGAAGGGACTGTTTCTGTACTGTCCTATACCCTATGGAACTCATAATAATGACAAATGGACATAACAAACGGTTACAGTACAGGACACCATTTGGCCCATCAAGTCTTTGCCAGTCCTTACAAGATCAGTCACATACACAGAAGACACAAAATGCTGTCTGGCAACTGGCAACATCTCTGGAGGGAAGGAATGGGTTGGGTTTCAGTTCAAAACCTTTTTTCAGTCTGAAGAAGGGTCTCAGCCCGAAACTTCACCCATTCCTTCTCTCCAGAGATGCTGCCTGTCCTGCTGAGTCACTCCAGCATTTTGAGTCTATCTTCGGTTTAAGGCAGTATCTGCAATTCCTTCTGACACATTTAGTCACTTAAGACAGATAAGTTTGAGGTCATTTATCATGGAAAAAATATAGCAGTCTAGAATAATTTTCAAATCATGAGAAACTAAAAAGTGTTGACATTCAGAAAGTCTTAATTGTACGTGGATCACTAATATGTCACAGATAGGTGCAGGAACTATTAAAAAGGCTTAAAGAACGCTGGACACAATTAGAACACAATGTTGTGGCGTTAGGATTAGATAACACCTCCTTAACATTTGTTTTTAGTCGTGGGCAACACATTTTAGGAAGGGTATACTGACCCAGGATGGAAAGCAGTGCATATCTTTCAGAATGTTGCTCAACCCAAAGATTAAAATACAAAGACCGAGTTAGAAGATGAAAGTGTGATGTGATCAAAGCATTCAAGACATCAAGGAGAACTGATAGAGTGACAGAAACTGATTATGCTGGCAGAGTAGCGTATGGAGTAGAGTCGGATACTTCCTTATCTCTGTGTCTCCCTCTCCCGAATCTGAAGAAAGGTCACAACCCGAAACGTCACCCATTCCTTTTATCCAGTGATGCAACCTGAGTTACTCCAGCATTTTGTGTCTATCTAGGGTATGATGGACACAGTCTGACACTTGATGGCAGGAAACACTTCTACACAAATTGGGAGAAATCTAGAATTCTCCTCTGCAAATTGCTGAAAATGCTGGGCTAATTATTAATTCTGAAGCTGAAATTAACCAAATGTTATTAAGGGATTTAGGGTAAAGGCAATTACGTGGAGAAATGTCTAAGGTTGGTGATAAATGCTGCAAGAGCACAACGAGTTACATTGCCTGAAGTGAAAACAGAAAATGTTGGAAATATTCAGAACAAATAACAATTCTGGCCAAAGACCTTTCTTCAAACCCCAAAGTGTTTTCCAAAGCTTCAGAGGTGGTTATTAAATGTAAATTGACACACAAGGATTAGTCAGCAAAAATGTCAAGAACATTGTTAAGGTGGGAGAATACCAGAATTATTGCCTAACCAGTTGAAGGCATTTCTGTTATAAATACTGTGTGCGGATTCAGCTTATGGAACAGTCTCTTAGAAAAATAACTAATGCAGAAAAGTGGAGGTAATTAATTAAATTACTTTGAAAGCTTGATTCTCAATAACCTATTTGTGTCCAAGCCAGCCATAAAAATAAATACCTGCTGATGCTGAAGTGCAATTCAGGGAGTGATTATGCTTGGACAGCACCTTAAAGCAGTCTGACCACTAAAGCAAATTCTAAGAAGTGAAGGCGTATTTGTCCCGTGCAGTCTAAACGTCTGTGGCCCACACAGTTTGTTTAATGCATCAAAAGTATTTTGAACGATTTCCATAATAACTCTTGATGCATTGAAGAACAAAAACAGTTTTGAGGTTTAAAAAAAAAAAAAATGGCATGAATATAAAATAAAATATAAAAACTGTTTTTCTATCCACGGGTGCTACCTGATCTGTTGTGATACTGATATTTTTATAGTTTTTATACCTGCATTCCACGGTAAATATCTTTATTTCAGTGTAGATACACAGGACCATCACTCACCGAGTCCACGCCAACCATTGATCACCCGTTCACACTGATTCTATGTTGTCCCACTTAACCTACACATTAGGGGCAATTTTAACCTACAAACCCACACGTCTTTGGGATGCGGTAGGAAACCGAAACACCTGGAGAAAACCCAGATGGTCACAGGAAGAAAGTGTAAACACTACAAAGTCAGGACCGAACCTAGGTCTCTGGTGCTGAGAGAAGGCAGCTTTACCTACTGTGCCACTGTACTGCCCATTTACAGCGTTTTGAGTCTGAATTTCCCTCATTGGTATTGAAGAAACTGTGGGATTGCCACCTACCTGCAACTGAACTTGCTGCAACCACACCTATCATCCCAAAATCTTACTCCAGCGTCAGCCTATATCTGTCACAAACAATATGCCTTCAGTTATTGCCTTGGCTCTCCAACCACATATTACCCTACAGGATCACTTCTAACTTCAACATTCTCATCACCAACCACACAAGGACCGAGTATCATCTGGGTAGCAAAAACACCACGGTCACATTTGTAATTTCTTGGCTCCAGTTCTGCCATCAACACAATAACTCCAACTAAACTCCTGGATGCAGGACTCAGCACACCTCTCTGCAACTGGATACCTGATATCCTGCCATAATACTGCAGTCACTAAGGAAAGGCAACCAAGAATCCTCCTGGATAATTTTTAGCCGTCCAAGGTTGCATTCTCAGCCTCTTACTACATCCCCCACACACTCACAACTGTGCGGCCAAATTCTGTTCTATCTCTATTTACAACTTTGCAGACGACATCACTGGATCTTGAACAATGACAAGACGGAGTACAGGAAAGAGATAGAGTACTTAGTAACACGTTTTCAACATAACGTTTCTCCCAATGTCAGCAAGACAAAGGAACTGGTCATTATCTTCAGGAAGCAGGGTTGGGGTGCACACCACAGTCTGTACCAATGGTGGAAATGGTTCAGGTTCCTGGGTGAAAGCATTACCAGCTATTTGTCCTGGTCCAACCACATTGACGGTATAGCCATGAAACCACACCAAAGCCTCTGCTTCCTCGGAAGGCTCATGAAATTCTAGTGACCTACAGATTTCTACAAATGACCATTAAAAAAATCCAAACAGGATGCACCGCAGTTTGTTACAGCTCTGCCCAAGAGCACAAAAAAAATTGCAGAGTAGTAAACACAGCCCAGTCCATCGTGCAAATCAGTCTCTCTCCATCTACACTTCACGCTGACTGATGAAAATAGCCAACATTATCAAGGACCAGCGACCTTGGTTCTCTCCCCTCTCCCATCAGGCAGAAAAAAGAAAAAGCTTGAACCACATCCCACCAGACTAAAGAACTGTTTCTCTGTTGTTATCAGACTCTTGAATGGACACTTCATAAGGGAAGAGTTTATGGCCAATTAATATCTGGACTTTATAGCTGCAACACCACATTCTGCATTCTGTTTATTTTCTCTTTTGGCACTACCCATTGTACTCAAGTAAGGGATGATAGCACTCATGTAATGGCATGATTTGCCTGGATAACACACAAACAACGTTTTGCCACTGTATCTCAGTACTGCCTCTGTATCTCAGTACATGTGACAATAATAAACCAAAACCAATTGCAGCTCTAACTTGAAGGTAAGGAGAGAAGACAGTGGCGTGAAGATTGTTGGCAGTTATCACATCTCTACTGAGTGAGCAGATTATCTTTAGGAAAAAGTCTTTGGACTTCAATTTTTAAACAGTAGAACCATTTAAACAGCACAGTAACGGCAACATTGAATACAGCATCCTTCTTAATCCACTTACTCAGTAATTCTGGCATTTTTAAATAAACCAGCACAATTCCTGTGGCATTACTCATGGCAAATTTTACGTAAGCAGGATTACCAAATGTACAATTTTATTATTCTACTGCCAAGATGTGTAATGTGGGTGATCGGTTGTCCGTTGCTAAGATGTACATATGAGGTTCATTTGTTCTGTCAGGAGAATTTTCTCCACAGGTTAGCAACTGCTTTAAGTATCCGTGCCAACATCAAAAAGCTACAGGAAATTACCATTTTTCATTCATTTTTTAACATCCACATTACGAAGAGCAGAATGATTGCTTATACTGACATCAGAAAGAACAGGCTTTAAACATAATCTTAGCTCCAATATTAGTGGGTTTCCAATTTCCTTGTCTGAACTACGTAATAATGGGAGTAAATAATGCTGTGGCGCCAGGGAGGGATGGGGATGGGTGGTGGTGGGGGGGGGGGGGGGGGGGGGGGGGTGGAGATAAAGAGGCAAAGTAGTGGAGGAGGATGGAGTGAGCAGGGAGCAGCAGATGAAGGAGCATCTGCAAACAATTTGCTAAAGGGTGATGTGGTAGAAGCAGTTATGATAGCAATGTTTATGGGACGTTTAGAAGGGTTTATAATCAGACAGGCAGTGGAGAGATACGGACCACGTGCAGGCAGATGGGATTAAATAGATCTGCATCATGATTGACACACAGTGAGCTGAAGGGCCATTTCCTATGCTGTACTGTTGCAAGATAGGGAGGAAAAGCAGCCTATTTGGCCCCTTGAGTCTGCCCCACTGTTAATATCATAAGATAGGAGCAGAATTAGGCCATTTGGCCCATCGTCTGCTTCACCATTCAATCATGGCCGGTCTATCATTCCCTCCCAACTCCATTTCCCTGCCTTCTCCCCATAACCCCTGACACCCGTACTAATCAAAGCCATCACAGCCAATCTTACAGCCTGGTGTCACTTTCCTGCAATAATCCCAGTTCACTCCACTCCGTTAATTCAATGTTAGCACATCTGCAATCAACCTCTTCAAACTGTTTTCTGCCTTTCTCCTCTTTTAAGAAGCTTAAATATTTAAACTTTCATCCAGTTTGACTGCTCTAATATCTCCTTATATGGTGCAAGGTCAACTTTTGCTTGCTAACTATCACTGCTGTGAAATGTCTGGGGTCATAAAGTGCCTCGGACCATTTCCTTATTTTGAAGGGCACCAGGGACGTACAGCACCACCACCTGTGCGTTCCCTCCTTTGCCACCTACAACGATGCCAGTCTTTTTATCATTTTTGAGTCTAAATCCTAAAAGTTGGCAAAGACCACATTTAGAGTACCGAGCGCAGTTCTGATTGCCCAGCTATAGATATTATGTCATTAAATTGAGATGAGTGCAGAAGGGATTCACCAGGATGTTACCTAGGCATGTGGGCTCGAGTTGTGGGGAGAGGATGGGACATTTGGAGGGGAGGAGGCCGAGTGTTGACATTGAAGTGCACAAGATCACGAGGAACATGGATAAAAAGAACACTTACTAGAGGATTCTAAAACAGGAGGACATAGACTCAAGGTGAGGGAGAGATTTAAGAGGTACCACAGGCTCTGCATTTTGGTGCAAGAGGAAGCTGTACAAGCAGAGACAATTACACAATTCAAAAGACTTTTGAACGTGTATATGGATAGGAAGGGTTTAGAAGGTTATGAACCAAATGAGGGCCAAGTGTGACAAACCCAGAATGGTTAAGATAGACTATGTGAACTGAAGGGCCTGTTTCCATGCTGTACTGCTCTATGACTCTTCTCAATACTATTGTCAGACTTTCTTCAAAAAGTACTCTTAGGTTTCAGGCGGCTCACTACCAAGCACAATTTGGACAGGCGATAAATACTAGCTCAGTAACACCTATGTCTCAAGAAGTGAATGTAATGAGAGGTAATAATTATAAAAATGCAAATACAAATTTTCTTTCTGGAACAAGTAATAGCACAATGCTACAAGGGAAGGGAGGAGTTTCACTGCATTTTGGATTTAAATTATTGATTATTTAGCAGGTTGGTGGCGTTAGACGACACGTAATTCTACCAGCAGACAACAGAAAAGTTCCTTTTATAAGCACTTAACACAGGATGCAACATACTTTTCTGTCCATCACCTGATCCATCTTCAGATGTGCAGTGCTCTGCTCTGAAGTAAATGTACCGCGCTAATCCTCGGCACTTCCCATTCTCGTCGTACTCGCTGTCTGTTCCCGAGTCCTCCTCCGCCGTGTCCCAGGTCTCCTTCTTCCCTTCGCTAGCCTTCGAGCGGCGGCTGTATGTGATGCTGTGAGAGTCCAGGCCATTGCTCAGGGAAATGGGGGCCGTGTCTGCGTTGCACAAAGTGTCGCTGCTGTGGCTGGAGCTGAGGATATCGCTATCCACGGAGCTAGTGCTCCTGTCGTTGTTTACGTCCGAATCGGACTTCTCCTCAGACTGCAGCGGGACCTCGGCATCGGAGGAGGGAATCCGGTTTTCCAATTCCCTGTTGTCCACAGAGGCCGACAATTCAGTCTCTTGCGACGGGGATTCGATGGTCTCAAAGTCACTGCCTTCAGCACTTTTCATCCCATCACCATTCCCTCCCAAAGTGCAGGACAACTGTTGCTGGTGCTGCAACAGTGAAAGGTTCTTCAGTCTCTCGGTGCTCTCCTCCAAAATGGCTTCCACGGGTTTCCTGCAAGCAGAAGATGTTCCTGCAGACTCACAGCTGCCTTCTAGATTGACTGGGTCTCCGGCAGCTTTTTGATGCAGCCCTTGGGACACTGGTGATTGTTCTGGCAACGACACGTAAAGCCGAATGGTGTTGGCATGCTGGTCCAGTAGATGCCAGAGCTGTGATTCGGTGAACGGTGCCTGATTATCCTGCGTGTCCAAGCTTTCAACAAATATCTGGAACATAAGATGACCCAGGTTGGTTTAGTTTAGTTAATTTAGAGATACAGCACAGAAACTGGCCCTTCGGCCCACCGAGTTCATGCCAACCAGACACAGACACACACACACACACACACAGACGCAAGCACGCACAATTTACAAATTTAACAGCCAATTAATCTAAAATCTCTAAGTCTTTGGAGTGTGGAAACCGGAGCACCCGGAGTAAACCCACGTGTTCATGGGGAGAACACACAAACTCCTTATGATTTAGGCCAGAAACTAGACAGCACCCGTAGTCAGGATTAAATCCAGGTCTCTGGCTCTGCAAGGTGCGTTAAGCACTCTCACGAATCTATAGTTATGGGTTTTTCATGAATTCACTAAAGGAATACTGGTAGCAATGCTATTTTTTTTGATAAGTTTATCACGAACCATTATCGGTAGAGAGAGAAACACAGCTAATTTTGTAGTTGTTTACAGCAGATTTCACTCCACAGATGCTGCCCAGTCTGCTGAGCAATTTCAGCATTTTGTTATTTCAAAGTTTCAGCACTTTGCTGTCTCCGGCTTTCTTGAATCACCCCAGATACTCGGATGATGGTAATCTCCCAAAGCTGTTGAGGAAGGTACTCCAAGATGATCCAACAACAATGAATGAATTGAGATACATTTTGAAGTCAGGACAGTGTGCTACTTGGAGTAGAATCTACAAGAAGTGGTGTTCCCATGACCTGCTGTGTTGGTGATAAGAGGTTACAGGTGGAGCTGTAGAAACAGCTTGATGGGGATGGATGGGATGCACACTTATGGCATGAATATTACTTTAGACTTTTGAGGTACAGCACGAAACAGGCCCTTTGGCCCACCGTCCACTATCCTACACACTAGGGCCAATTTAAAACGTTGCCGAAGCTAGTTTGCAGTGCACAAATTATGTGCCACATCTGTTAATTCAAAATAATTACATTGTCTGTAAAGCTTCTTGCTATTATCAAATCTCAGTAGGATTGCAAATCTGTCGTTGCCTATTATTCATGATTTGGATCATTGCATGTAGTAAAATTCTGAATGCATTAATGATTTGGAATTAATGATTTCTTGATCTTCAAAATACATCAAAATACACAGGTTATTTGAAGTATAAAGGCTTAATCAATTGGTTCCCCAAAGGAAATAAATTATTTAAACTGAAATATCATATTACACGGACTAAAGAATAATGCCGCACATTCTACTGGGAACATGTTCTTATATGCACGTCACTTACACATGAGAGCATGCACATTCAAGCACACACCTGCATACACATACACACACACACACGCACACGCACACGTGTCCTTCTTATATAATACTCAATTAATCTCACAATTATTAGAGGATCTCAGCGGGTCAGGCAGCATCGGTGGAAGGAATGGACAGGTGGCTTTTCATGCCGGGACCCTTCTTCAGACTGAACCCAAACCAAAACATCACCTGTCCATTCCCTCCACAGTTGCGGCCTGACCACTGAGAGCTTCCAGCAAATTTTGCGCAAGATTCCTGCATCTGCAGTTCTTTGATCTCACAATTAGCTACACAACTGAGATGAGGAAAGACTTTTTCCACAGAGAATTGTGAATTGGTGGAATTCTCTGCCTCAGAAGGCAGTTTAGGCCAATTCACTGGATGCATTCAAAAGAGAGTTAGATAGAGCTCTTTGGGCTAGTGGAATCAAGGGGTATGGAGAGAAGGCAGGAATGGGATACTGATTGTGGATAATCAACCATGATCACATTAAATGGCTCGAAGGGCCGAATAGCCTACTCCTGCACCTATTGTCTATCTATCTATGCAAGTATAGTAGATAGAACTGCTGGCCAACAGCTCCAGTGACTCGAGTTCAACCACAGTCTCCAATGCTGTTCGAGGGAGTTTGTGCGTTCTTCCATTGACTCCTGGCCTTCCCCTGGATGCCCGAGTTTCATCCCATGTCCCAAAGAGCTGGGTTGGTTGGTTACTTTAAATTGTCTTTAGCATAGGCCAGAATATCAACAGGAATTAATGAGCACATGGGAGAGAAAAGGTTACTGAGAAATAAGTGGGTTATTGCTCTGAGAGCCAGCATTGAGTCAATGGGTGAAGTGGCCTGAATCATAAGGACAATAATTTCCCTTCAACAAAATGGTATCTTATAATCTGTATTTAATCAGCTCATATAGCTTTTTAACACCAAAAGGTTTTAACACTACTTGCTTCACTGTTATTAAATCATGCATCACCAGCCATTCAGTTCCCTCGGGTCTTCTCTAAAAATATAATGTAATCCTTTTATAAAATTAATCTTGTACGCTCACCTTGTTACTCCTGAAGAATCCTTCAGCCTTCAGCGTTTTGCTGGGCACATGGAGCAGCCGCAGATCATTGCAACAGCGCTCCAGTACGATGCGCATGTGTTCAGCAGAGAGTCCTGTTGCCTGCAATTCAAAAATGAGGCAAATGGTGTCGATTAGGGAACAGCTTTTCAAAAACAAGCAATTCAATGTAAACGCTATTTTAAAAAAAACATCTTTACTAAAGGGCCACAACCCCTTTCCTCAATTCATTCTCTCTATCTAAACTGAACCACTGCATTTGGCATCCTATTTGATCTTAAGTAGTATTTATTTTTGTTTATTTCCACCATCCCGACAACATTTGACTGAGCCCTTTCCTCAGCTCATTTGTTCATATGTTGCAACTCGAACACCCAGGAACAAAGTCGATCACAGCGAGTGGGAGTTAGTGCCCGGTCTATCACAGGTACTGACTGCCCCTCCCATCTCAGATACCTGCAGCAGATGTTGAAGACAAGGGTTTCCTCTAACATGCCAAAGGTGTGTGGGTTGACAGGTTAAATGACCACTGTAAAGTGTTCTAGTGTTAGGCAGTGGTAGGTTCTGGGGGTGTTGAGAATGTGAAACTATAAAAACAGGATTCATATAGGATTAATGTTATAGCCTACGGAAAAGCGAACGCTCAGTCTTTTTCAGAGGATAGAGGATTCCAAATCTAGCGAGCATAGGCTTAAGATGAGGAGAGATTATAGAGGGATCTAATGAGCACCTTTTTCATTTTGAGGGCAATACGCATCTTGAATGAGCTGCTAGAGAAAGCTGGTGAAACGGATACAATTATGACGTTTAGGACATTTGGACAGGTAAATGTATACGAAGGATTTAGAGGGATATGGGCCAAATGCAAGGAAATGGGATGAGCTCAGTGGGCCAACTTGGTCGGTATGGACAAGATTTAGTTTAGTTTAGAGATACAGCTTGGAAACAGACATTTGGGCTCACCGAGTCCTCAACGACCAACGATCACCCGTACACTAGTTCTATCCTACATACTATTTACAGGAGCCAATTAACCTGCAAACCTGCAAGGTCTTTGGAATATGGGTCGAAGCCAGAGCACCCGGAGAAACCCCACGCAAACTCTGTACAGAGAGCACCCGAGGTCAGGTTTGAACCAGGGTCTCGGGCACTGTAAGGCAGCAGCTCTACCGCTGCGCCATTGTGCCGCCCTTGCGCACTGTCACAATCAGTAAGTTCAGCCCAAATGTTCTCAGAAATGTTTACTGCCAGAAAGTGCTACCAGGAGACTAAACATTCCTGCTTCTGAAAAGTTTTCGACATGTTCTCAGAATAACATTACAACACTAATAAATATAAGATAAACTGCAGATTTATGAGTTAGCTTGCCTCGATAATCTTTATCAGTTACAGCAACATGTAGGACATGCCAAAGTGTCCAAGCACATGACCACTAAAGCACTGAATGATGCATTTATTGATGTTAGAGCCGAGAGCTCCACACTGTGGACAAACACTTATTCAACATGAAGTCAGCACTGGTGAATACTGCTCCGAGTGGCCAAATAACACTCTCACATACATATAAACAAATCGAAAGGAACCAACACATGAAAGTTTGCCGTGAAATTTGATAACTAAGAGGCAACAAGGTGTGGCAGGAACCTGGGAGAGAGATTATCTGGAAATAGAACAAGTCTTTTGCATTTTTCACTGGGAGATAGGATCTGGCACAGCATGTAGACAGCGATAGTAAGGGCAGACACAAATTGCTTGAGCAACACAGCAGCAGCTCGAGAGAAAGGGAATGGGCGGCATTTCGGGTCGAGACCCTTCTTTCTTCCTACACATGATCGTGAGGGTAACTGGATTGAAGAGTGGGTGGGAATAGAGAGCAAGACAAAGGTGCGAGAAATTTAGTTGTAGCTGGCCGTATATGATTGTGGGTGGGTGGTGTGAAGAGAAGCGTTATGTATGGGTCATGTGTAGTTGACACTTGGTCGGGGCACAAGACCTTACGAAACAGAATCTGTCCCGCTGGTCCGATCATGACCTCAATTCAATTTTGTTCACTGTTGTCCATCAATTTCCCTTCAAAGATGCTGCCAGACCTGCACAATTCCCCAAGCATTTTTGTGTTTTGAATCCCAGGTAGCATCCTGGTGAATCTCCTGTCACCAGTGCGGCAAACATATCTGCAGCTCAGTTTTACCTCCATTGTGATTAATTCAGAAACTTGATAAGTTCTATGTGGTACTATTAATGGGAGGGGGGGGGGGTGGGGGTGGGGGTGGGGGAAGGAAGGGGTGAGCATAAAAGCAAACTTGCGCTTAAAATACATGTGCCAATCGAGTACTGCTTATGAATCCGTCTGACGAAGGGTTCCAAACCAAAATGTCGCCTGTCAATTTCTTCCACAGACGCTGCCTGAACCGCTGAGTTACTCCAGCAACTAGTCTAATGCTTATAACTTTGTGTCTTAATTTCAGGTCCCTTGCTTTACAAATCACTCACTCAGCAGCTACGTAAGGGAAAGACAGGAACATTGCAATCATCCACCTCGGTCAGAACTGAAAACAGATTAAATCAACTCACACACATGCATAGCATGAAGGGGCATTGGAATTACAAAACTGTCATCATTGGTCAGCGTAAATGGCCCAATATTAATCTTCCCTGATGTCTGTCAAGTTTGCAGCACTTGGATCTTTTCCGGGCTCCTGAACCAAAATTTAGGTTCCTTTATTCTCTCAAGTGGGGATTTCTCCAACCCATTTTATCCTGTTGATCATTTGTGTGGTGTCGCCAATTAATTAGGTTTTCTTCTCTGTTGAATAACTCCACACATTTAATCCATGGACACCTGTGATCAAATACTCTATTTCCAGACAAGGTTACAGAAATTTAGCTGCTGTTTCAGATTAAAGATGAAGTTTTGACAAGATACTTTCGTCGGATGCTGCCTGACCTGCTGAGCAGTTCTAGTATTTTTTTGATTTCCATTTCAGATTTCCAACGTCTGCAGGTTTTTCTTGCGTTTTCTTTCCAGAAGTCTTATCGTCTTTCCGAACAGCATTGCCCATTTCCAGTATTTATGATTACAGATTGCGCAAGAAACAGATCTCGTCAATTTTCAAGTTTCTCCTGAAGACAACACTTTCACGGCAGAAATTAATCGAGTCAATCTACACTGCACTGAATCCAAGTATGTCGTTCGAGTCAGAGGTCAGAGGTGTCCAAATGTCTTTTAAATGCCCTTTCAGTTCGTATACCCAAGCTAGTCACAATACTGTAGCAGAGTACAATGTTATTTTGTTCACATCACTCCAAACACCTCACAATAAACAATTGCCATCCTAATTGATTGTTTACCTGCATGTTTATTTTCTATGTCTCATGAACCAGTACTTACGAAGATTCTGTACACAAAACACTAGTTTCTCACCATTTTTTTTCCTATTCTTTGTACCAAACCATAAACACATATTTTCCCACAAAGTCCTCCATCTGTCTTCTCCACCATTCACCTGTTTACAATCAATCGCAAACTCTTAACATCCTCTGTAGAGCTCTTTTCCAGCTAGTTTTAAATATCATTGAAACAAGGTAATTTGTATTACCTTTCAATTCAAACATTAATACATAGCGTCAGGTTTGCGATTACAGGACTCTTGGAAAATGTCAACAGGATTAAAGAAAAGTCAAAATGAATGATTGAAAGGGAAATCATGGGGTTTTAGGGTGTAAATGGTCAACTAGATATGGGTGGGGGTACAAAGAACCACATTATCTCTATCCTTTCAAATCCATATGCCTATCCAAAAGACTCTTAACTGCAATTATCATCACAGCAGCACATTCTATGCACATACCACCCTCCATGTAAAATGAATTGCCACGCACATCGTCCTTCACATTTGCCTCTGATACCTTAAAGCTATGCTCTCTAGTTTTTTTTTTATTTTCTATCCTGGGAAAAAGGTTCTGATTGTCTATCCTATCTACCCCTCATACTTTTACACATTTCCATTAGGTCTCCCCGCAACCTCCAGAATTCCAGAAAAGACAATCCACGTCTGTTCAACCTCTCCCTGTAGCTAACACTCCCTAATCCAGGCATTATTCTGGTAAACCTCCTCTGCACCTTTTCCAAAGCCTCCACATCCATCCTGGTGAACAAAACTGCAGGCTATACTCCCAATACGACCTAACCAAAGTCGTATAAAGTTGCATCATGACTTCCTTGACTCTCATGCTCAATGCCCCAACACATGAAACTAAGCATACCATATGCCTTCTTCACCACTCTACCTACCTGTATTGCCACATTCAGGGAGTTATGAACTTGAACTCTATGATCCACCTGTACATCAATGCTGTTGAGAGTCATGCATGAATTGTATATTTCCCCCTTACAATTGACCGCCCAAAGTGCAACACCTCACACTTGCTCAGATTAAACTACATCTGCCATTTCGCCACCCATTTCTGCAGCAGATTTAGATCCCTTCCTCAACCTGCAACCCCAGAGATGTTGGTGTCGTCAGCAAACGTATTAACCAACTTGACCCATTTACGTCCAAGTCATTTATATATATATCACCGACAGCAGAGGTCCCAGCACAGGTTGCTGCGCAACTACAATTGTCACAGACCTCCAGCCTGAATATTGTTCACCACAAACTTCTCCATCGATCAGTCTTCTATCAGTAAGCCAGTTCTGAACCTATACGACCAAGTCGCTGTTAATCCCATGCATTTTAATCTTTTGCATCTGCCCACCATGAGGGACTAACAAATGCCTTACTAAATTCCATGTCAACCCTACCCTCATAAATCCCATCAGATCCTGGGGATTTGTCCACCTCAGTGCTGCACTTACCCTCAACACACCACCACCTCCACACAGAATTTCTCCCAACAGGCCATTCCGCTAATAGTCACTTTCTTTTTATCGGTTGTGTATCGGTTCCTCAGCCAAATACCTGCTTTTTAAATGCCCCGCATTCTCTCGAAAAAAAGCTTATTTTTAATGAATACCTGCTTTTCATTTAACTGTCCCGTTGATATTTCAAAATGTTTTCTCTCAAAAACGTCTCACCAACTCTCTCCTCAATTTTTGAAGATAAAAAAAATCTCCCAACATTTGTGCACCTTCCCTTCCTTTAGTTGCCTGCTGTGTCTCTTCCTCAACCAATCAAATGAATGTTTTATAATTGCCCTGCCAATTTTCCCTTAAGAGTGAGGTCCCAAACTTCAAACCTGCCTCTCTGCAGACATTGGACTTTTTCTCCACAACTGTATCACTACAATGCTGAAAACCATATTCTGCACTCTGCCATTTTTTTCTCTTTGCTCTACATGTGCGTGGTTTAATTTGTAGTCACGTATGGTCTGATCTGATTTAATTGGATAGCACGCAAACAAAAGCTTTTCATTGTATCTCTGTGCGCATGACAACAATAAATGAGTATCAATATCATTTCATACTTGAGCAAAAAAAGCTGGAGTAACTCAGCGAGTTGGACAGCATCTTGAGGACCTGGACAGGCGTTTTTTCAGGTCAGGACCCTTCTCGAGTGCAAATTTGGTCGGTGTGGGTACGGCGAGTCGGCTGCCCTGCCAGCAGCTTGTTCGTTATTTCGACTTTTTTTTGTTTTTTTTGGTGTGTCTAATGTTAGTTTAGGTGTCTCTTGGTGTGTCTTGTGTGGAGGGTGGTGGGGGGGATTGGGAGGGAAAGGGGGGTAACCGCTTTCGGTTGTCTCCTCGACGGAGAGTCGACTTTTTCCATGTTGCCTCCCTCGCGGCCTAACAGCATGGATTGGAGCGGCCTTTCCCGGAATCGGGGCCCGGAGCATCAACAGTAGGTGCAGCGCGGACTTGCCGGGGGTCGCCAGAGAGGAATGCTCCGATCACTGGTCTGGTGACTTTGGCACCATGGGGCTGTGGTCTGCGGAGCTCCTAGCCGCGGGCGTGGCGTGGACTTACCATCTGGAGTCTGGGTTCCCTTGCCGGGGATCGCTAGAGAAGAGCTCCGACCGCCGGCGTGCAGCCTAAAACATCCTGAAGCCGTGGTCTCCGGTAGGAAAGTGCCGATTCGGGGTCTCCAAGTTGTCTCGGAGTGTGTTTGACTGTCCTGACATCAGAGTTTTGATCATCCCAACAAGAGGGTCTGTACATTGGGCCATCCGTAGTGGCGACCACGGGTGAACAAAGGAGGACTGGCTGAACTTTCTTGCCTTCCACCACAGTGAAGATGTGGTGGATGTTTGTGTTAAATCTTATTGTGTATTGTGTGTTCTTTTTCAGTGTATCGCTGCTGACAAATTCATTTCATTGCACCTTCGGGTGCACGTGACGAATAAAATCGACTTTGACTTTGGACTAGGATCGTGCCCCGAAACAGCATCTATCCATTTACTCCAATATTGTGTGTTTTGCTCAAGATTCTAGATCCGCAGTTCCTTGTTTGACTATTTTATACTTACTGCTTGCCCTTCTCCCTTAAAAATCCTTATTACCGCTACTGCCGCCTGACAATAAATATCTCATACCTATCTTTTTCTGTTAGAGCTACATAGGTCAGATGACAACTAAATGGTATTTGGTGTTGGTTTATTATTGTCACTTGTACAGAGTGAAAAACTTTATTTGCATGCTATTCATCAAAATCATATTTATACACGAGTATGATCAATGTACTCATTGTTAACACTGAGTGCTGGGTCACATTTGAAACACATCAGTATACTGCTAATCATATAGAAACATATTCTCTGTTTTGTGCCTTGAGCAAACATTGCTTGCAGGTTGACATTCAGTCTAGCGTGACAACAATGTGTTGTGGGACTCTGTAGATCCAATACAAATAGTAAAACAAACTTCAGAACCAAACGGGACACAGCTCTTACCTGGGAAATGATCTGTTTGAACTCGGCCACAGTTTGGTTGAGGTAGGCCCGAACATTGACGGGTGGAGCCAGGGTTTCTGTCTTCAGGTCAACCACGTGCACCTTCACCATCACTTCTGAACAAAACAGTAATGGGTGAACATGAGATGGGCAAAGATGACAATGACATGTTTGTTCTGCCACTGGCCTTTGCTAATACCATTTTATGGCCTCTAATGGCTATGTTTCAGCTACAAAATCAAGCAAAACAAAATGATATCTTCAGTGGCAAAAGTTCAATATTATTTGATAAATGTCCTTAACTTATGCAGACTGCTGAATACACAATGCCTCTAAAACACATAACTTCATCAGCATTCACAAGGCTAGAATTGTGCTGGTCTTTCCACCTTGTAATCTGCAATTTTAACTTCAAAGACAAGCGAGCAATATTTTTTGGAACTACCCAGAGAAATTCAACTGATGCATGTCCATTTTAAATGACAGGTACATATCTTAAACTTCCACCACTGCTGCTCAGGGATTACACAGTCTCCACCTGTCTAAATGGACACAGCAACATGAGGTACGTATGGAGATCTGTAGGATTCCAAATCCTATTTGCTCCCCTTATTTGCAAAAAAATAAGCAACTCCACACCAAAACATTTACTCTTACACGAGTGTGAGATCCCGAGCTGAGAGCTGGAGCGTGGAAAATAGTTTTACTACAACCAACCCCAAGGCTTCCTCGTGCAGTCTCTGCTGCTAACGGCATTGTGATTACGGTGCTTGCAGTCACAGGAAGAATAGATAAACATAGCAAGGAAGCCACAGGAAAGGGTGAAACATTACTCGCTGCCAGAATGTTTGAGTGTCACTTTACCTCAAAGACACTGTGCTCTGAAGCTGCTTAACTATAAGTCACTAAGTGACACATGGCGCAAGGTAACATGGGGCATTATTTTTGCTCTGCTTCCTTCAGTTACCGGTACTTATAACATACAATACATTCACAAACTCGAGCCTCTAAAAAAGCACAGGTATTTTTTTAAAAACTTTCAGGATGGATTTCATCCGGATGTACCCGGCTTGCAGGCATGAGTTATTGGTAGAAGTGGGATAGGCTGGGATTGGTTTCTTTGGAGCACAGCATTCTGAGGGGCGACATTGTGGGGGGGGGGGGGGGGGGGGCACAAGATCACGAGGCCATGGATAAAGTGAATGCTCAATCCTTTTTCCCCCCATGGTAGAGGATTCTAAAACTTGAGCGTATAGGCTTACAGTGAGAGGGGAAAGATCTCAGGGGCAACTCTTCCACTCAGAGCATCGTCCATATCAGGAACAAGCTGCAAATAAAGCTATAAAAGCGGATACAATTGTGACTTTTAAGAGACATATGGACAGATGTATGGATAGGAAGCGTTTAAAGGGTTACGGGCCAAATGCAGGAAAATAGGACTAGCCGAATATGCTAACTTGATCAGTATGAACTAAGTGGGTTGAAGCATTAATTTCCATGCTGTCCAGTTCTATGACTCCATGACCTCTGAAGTATTAGTTTCTGGATATCAATAAGAATCTCTACTTCAAACTGGGCCCAACTAAGAACCAGGTAAAACTTCCCTTCTAACTTTGATTGGCAACCTATTTCTGACAGACCATGTCGATACCGTGAGGTGTTGGGACATCAGGTTTCTGGATGTGCAAGGAATGTACACAATAATTTTCATGAAGTGGATGGAATTACATTGAAACCAGATGACCTGGCAACATGCCATACCACCCTGACCAGTATTTTTCAAGCAAGGTCACCCTCCGATTTTCTCATGGTATACAACAAAAGATTCCAATCTCAGCACATTTGCCTGATACGGGTTCAATCGTCTGCAGAATAAAGTCTCAGCTCACGTCAATGTCCAAGCAAAGATTGATTGCACATGAACTAAGTGACACGCTCTGCATTTGGCCCTTAACCCTCTAAACGTAACGTGTGATAAATCAAGCAGCTTTTTTTTTCCATTTCCGGTTTTAGATCATCTTTTGGAGAACCAGAAGTTGCCCCGGTGATGTTTATCCAAGATCTGGATAAGATTTCAGACCTACTGAATGCAATCTATATAACCTATTGTTCCAAACTTAATTTAAAAATAAATTTGTTCAAGAAAACTGTTTGGGATCTTAGTGAATCCAACATAATCATACATCCCATATTTGCCTTTGAGACTGAGGTAGGAACAGTTCTCTGCAGTTCTTTTGGTGAAAGCTTTCACACAGTGCTGGGGGGGATGAACATCTGGAACTTAGACAGTGGTGAAAGACTAGCAATATACAAGTGCATGGTTTGAGGGGAAACTTAACAGCATTGATGTGCAGAGCAATCTTGGAGCCCAGGTTCATAGCTCACTACAGGTGGCAGCACAAGCAGATAGGGTGGTAAAGAAGGCATATGGCATGCTTGGATTCATTGCTAGGGACATTGAATCTGAGAATCAGGAAGTCTTGATGCATCTATATAGAACTTTGGTTTGGCTGTATTTGGAGAATTGTGCGCAGTTCTGGTCGTTCCATTATAGGAAAAATGTGGAAGATTTAGAGATGGTGCAGAGGTGGTTTACCAGAATGCTGCCTGGAGTAGAGAGTTTCAGCTACAGGGAGTGGTTGGATAGACTTGGATTGCTTTCTCTGTAACATCGGAGGTTGAGGGGAGACTTGCTGGAAGTTTATAAAATTATGAGAGAGCTAGATAGGACAGTCAGTTTTTTTTTTCTCCCCAGGTGGAAGAGTCCAACACTAGAGGGCAGAGCTACATGGTGAGAGGAGAAAAAAATAATCGAGATGTGCGGGGCAAGTTTATTTTTAAACAAAGGGTGGTGGGGACCTGGAATGCATTGCCAGGAGTGGTCTTGGAGGCAGATATGATAGTGGTGTTTAAGAAGCTTTTAGTTAGGCATCTGGATTTTCAGGGAATGGAGGGATATGAATCACTTTCAGGCAGATGAGAGTAGTTCAGCTGGGCATCATATTCGGCACAAATATATTGTGGGCCCGTTCCTGTGCTGTACTGTTCTATGTAGAATGGATTAAGATGCCTGGCAAAAAAACAGAGGCAGCATAAGAAAAATATTACAGGTGACGACCTGGATCCACTGGTTGAAAAGGACTTTGAAAGTTATTGTTGAATCGCCTCCAATGTTGGTGAGAAACCTTCACAAGGTGGTTTTGGATAGGCCGTTACTTCAGGCCTGGACTCGAGTGCTTATCTACTGCTACATTTCTACGAAATTTCGTTCAGACAATAAAGGAATTCAATTCTATTCAATTCTAAGCAATTTATCAGCAGGTCATGCTAAAATAAAAATTGAATTTGAATACGTTATTTTTCTACAAGTATTTTGAAATGATAACATTGTTTTCACTTTCATAAACACAACACAAGAAACGTACCTCCCGACTTGTACGGTTGAAAGTTCTGCTCCGGCCGCCTCGTCTCCAGCAGCAAGTCAAACATGTACGATGACTTGACTCCACCCAGCAGCATCCCCACAGGGGTCTCCTCTTCTCCCTCGTATGAACGCTCCAGGTAATCGTGAAACTCGTCGTACTTGACCAGCCGGCAGCAGTCGAGCGGAAGCACACCTTCTAGTTCCATCAGCTTCAAGAAAAGGCAGAGGAACAGAAGTTGTTATTCACTGTTAATGCACTATTAACTATGGTGTAACCGTCTTCATGTGCATCACCAAATACTGTATTAAACCTCTACGGGTATACAGTGGAAAGCACACTGACTGGTTGCATCACAGTCTGGTTTTGTAATTCAAACACCCAAGAATGAAGGAGGCTGCAGAGAGTGGTGGACAATACCCTGACATCCTCACTATAAAGGGATTTAGAGGAAGTTTTGCCTCAAGGCGGCAGCTAACGTCAAAGACCATACTGGCTACGGTCTCAACTCACTGCTCCCATTGCGAAGAAGCTACAGGAGCTTGAAAACCATTACCCCCCGGGTTCAAGAACAGCTTATTCCCATTAACCATTAAGCTCTTGAACCACACTGCACAAGCCTATCTCTGCTCTAAACTACTATGGACTTTGTTTAGGTAGCACTACTTCGACTTCATTATGGTCAGTTTACTGCATATTACTGATAAATATACAATAAAGAATGATACAATAAAGTATTTGTTGTGTTGCTGAATTAATGTACCTGTAAAGGCACCACAAGTAAGAATGTAATTGTTCTGCTCCAGGTACATATCTAATTCATGGTTCAATGGTGCTTTATTGTCAAATGCAATTAAATTATTTTTGCATACATCACACACGTCATCATATTTTAGTGCCATTTGCAAGTCCAAAGTCTGGTCCGGGTCCCGACCCAGGTAAGTCCCAGGCTCGTGCAGGGCCCCTTCCGTCGCCCTTGACCGGCAAACTGACGTACCTCTCCTCACCTTTGGGGTGCCTCCTGCAGCCGATCTGGAAGGTGCTGGAGGCAATACCCCGGTTACTCTTGATTCCTGAACAGCCCAGCGGTGTTTGAGGTAAGAAATAGAGAAAGTTTCCCCAAACGGAAAATAAATTTAGTTATTAGCTCTGGCAAAAGACTGGTTAGTTTAAGCTCTTTCCTCATCTTCATACCTTGTACGCTATCTCCACAGCTTCCCGTAACGTTTTGTCCTTGTGGACCTCCAGTTTGTTCTCCATCATTGTCTGTCTCATGGGGTGAATGCAGAAAATCTTGATCTGTAACAGAAAAATTACATGAACCATGAGAGGATTGACCAATGTTCTGTGTTTTTGAGGATCTTAGATCAGCATTGGCCAACAGAAAATGCTGCTTAATGTAAGATGAGGCTGCTATTAAAAGAAAAAAACAGTAAATGCTGGAGTAACGTAGGTCAAACAGTATCAAGGGAGGGAATGAACAGATGACCTTTCAGGTCAGGACGCTTCTTTAGATGGGTCCTGACCTTCTCAAAAACCCTACTCGAGTACTGCAGGGGAACATTCTTCACAGGTTTCCATTTATGTAAACCCATCTCATACCACAGGCTCCCAACACCACAAATTTGAAAGTCCTCTTTATTATATAACTCCCAACATCCTCATTCCAGAGCTGCCAAGTTTTGTTAGAGCATTTCAGTATTCTAGTACCTGAAAATCAGTATTTTGCTGAGGAAATCAGTATTTTTACACGGTGCCATATTGTTGAAAAAAAAATTGTTTTTTATGTGCAGTCATACCGATGTGAGAGTACAAGAATACATAACGTTGCTACCAATTGACATGTCTTCTACGCACCTTACTTGACAGTGCATTCATTGCCATCTCTTTGTATACTCAGCTTTTAGCACCAGATGATGATGTAGAAGCCATTTTGGAAGCCTCCCTCTCCCTACCTCGCTCCCTCCCTCTATCTCCCACCTTCCATCTCCCCCCCTCCCCTCCCATCCCTCCATCTTTCCTTCCAACCTTCCCACTTTTCCTCCTTTTTTTCTCCCTCTCTCTTATTCCCTGCATCCCTCTCTCATTCTCCCTTTCTCTCTCCCCTCTCCATCCTCTCCCTATCCCTCCCTTTCTCCCCCTTGAGCCCACCCACTGTTCTGTAAAATCAAGGCCAATCCCAATGTAACTGCAATCCCACTGGTAACCTTTCACCAGTAGGCTTAACCAGAATTCTACCATTGCCTGAAAAATAATCAAAGGCTCAACTTCCACTGAGAAAGAATTCCAAAGACTCATTGTTATACGAGAAATTTCCTGAGCCGTCAGTGACCCATAGTGCTGTGGCCATAGCGCATTGTGTAATGCCCAAAGCGCTATGTTTAAAGCCCATAGCACTCCAGCCGGTAGCACTATATTTAGAACCCACAGCGCTTCATTTAAATTCCCATGCGTTAAACTGACAGCGCTCTGTTTAAACCTAGAGCGGGACAGGCAGCGACTCTGGAGAGAAGGAATGGGTAACGTTTCTGGTCGAGACCCTTCTTCAGACTGAACAGAACGCCGTATTTTAAATACGTATTCCATAATACAAAATCGTACATCAGTATTCTAATCGCATTTCCGTACAAAAAACGGAAAATCCGTACTACTTGCCAGCTCTGTCATTCCACTCCCAACTCCTCCAATCCCCTTGTCCTGCAAAACCATGCATTCTTCCAGTCCTGGCCTCCTGGTTATCTTAAATGAATCCAGGCCACTCATGGCTATGTTTTTTATTTTGCATTCGACGCAAGCTCAAATTCCTTCCCTACCTCGCGTTCCTCAAAGGCACTTAACATCTCGCCCTTTGTTCTAGCTTTTAGTCAACAGCCCAAATATTTTGTCACTCAGGGTGAAAATTCAGTTACTAATCATCTCTGTGACAAGCTTATATTTCATTATGTACAACTCAACACTAATGACAAATAACATCCATAAGCTCGGATGCAGTCCTGATCTGTTAATCTATCTCCTATTCATTGTTGAACTTTTTCTCTCTAACTGTAATGCTACAATGCCGTATCTCTCGCTCTATTTTGCCCACTGGCATTTTTCTTTTGGCATAACATGTTGCACTTGTGAGGAAGTGATTTGAGGAAGAACATTCTTGCTATTGAGGGAGCGCAGCGTAGGTTTACAAGGTTAATTCCCAGGATGGCAGGACTGTCATATGCTGAGAGAATGGAGCGGCTGGGCTTGTACACTCTGGAGTTTAGAAGGATGAGAGGGTATCTTATTGATTGTTAAGGGATTGGACACGCTAGAGGCAGGAAACATGTTCCCGATGGTGGGGGAGTTCAGAACCAGGGGCCACAGTTTAAGAATAAGGGGTAAGCCATTTAGAACGGAGACGATGAGACACTTTTTCTCACAGAGAGTTGCGAGTCTGTGAATTCTCTGCCTCAGAGGGCGGTGAGGGTGGGAGATTGCAACCATCACGTGGTCCGCCCTGTTTTGACGAATGCAATCAATCTGGCGTGCACAATCAAGTAAGATCAAATAGAGCAAGTTGTCGTACAACTTTAGGCTGTGCACGCCATATGCAAGAAGAAGGCAGTGGAGGCCGGTTCTCTGGATACTTTCAGGAGAGTCTAGATAGGGCTCTTAAAGATAGCGGAGTCAGGGGATATGGGGAGATGGCAGGAACGGGGTACTGATTGGGGATGATCAGCCATGATCACATTGAATGGTGGTGCTGGCTCGAAGGGCCGAATGGCCTACTCCTGCAACTATTGTCTATTGTGCAGGGCTTGATTGAACTCATGTGATATGATTTGACTGAATAACAGTAAGATGATTTTCTTTGCGCTTCTCGGTACATGTGACAGTAGTAAAACAACACCAATACCAAATGTGAAGGTCTTAATTACTGAAACACTGTTCAGCACCGACAGGATAGTGTAGCCACCTGAGCCTCTAGATTCACACTAGCACGGTTTCACTTTCAATTATTCATCAGCGTGTTTAAATAGCTACTCAGGTGTACAAAAGCAAAGCCAAGGCGGATGGGCAAAAAAACGGTTTTGTCAGCAACACCTGCAACCAGTAATCAAATATTTAGAAAACGGCAGTTACACATTTAAGAACAGGGATGAAGTGGAGGCATTATAAAGAGGCTGGTTATAGTTATTGACTGCAAGGGGTTGGCTTAGGTTATAGGTTAGGTGAGGTTAGACAGGTTGGGAGGTTTTCTTTGGCACGTAGGAGGCCAAGGGATGACCCTATTGAGGTGTATAAGATCACAAGGGGCATGGATAAAATCAATGCTCAGTCTTTTTCCCCATGGCAGAGGATTGTTAAACTTGAGGGCCTAGGCTGGAGGTGAGAGGGGAAAGATTTAAGAGGGACATCAGAGGCAACGTTTGCACTCGGAAGGTCGTCTATACCTAGAATGAGCTGCCAAAGCAAGCTATAAAAACAAATACAATAATGACTTTTTAAAGATATTTGCACAAATAATGATACGGAAGTCTATGGGTGAAATACAGGGAAATGGGACGAGCCCAGAATGCCAACATAGTTGGCAGGGACAAGGTGTGGCAAATGGCCCGTTTCCGTACAGTATAGTTCTTTGACTCTAGAGTCAACGTAGAAGTATTTAAACTGGAATACAGTGCACATGGAACAGGGGATTCAGTAATGTTTGCTGTGAATGGTATTGCCAAAGCTTAAACTTCCTCCATCCTATGACCTTCGTGAGATCTCCTGTTTCAAATTGCTTGTACAATCAACAGTTATAGTCATGGAGGTATACAGCACTGAAGCAGGTCCTTTAGCCCATACTCATCCATGAGGTCCAAGTGACCTAACTAAACTAGTCTCACTTGTCTTGCATGATCCATCATCGCTCCAAACCTTTCCCACACATGTACCCATTCAAGCGTATTTTAATTGTACTCGTCTCCACCATTTCCTCTGGCAGTTCCTTCCATGTACCCACTACCATCTGTATGAAAAGGTTGCCCCTCACTTCCTTCCATTCCCCCACCTGCATCCATATCTTCTGCTGCCTGCATTGTACAGAGCTCCCCCCTTGCGCCTCCATCATATTAAAATCTACTTATGATCGGTCTTTTGGTTATTTACTGAAGTTTTTTGCGTAGTTTGATATTTTTAAAACCACACTTCCATCAGTGTTTCCCACAAGCAATATATTATGTACTGCTGTGATGTTCTCTTCAATCAATAACACAACACTCCCTGCACTCTTACCTTCAGCCTTAACATGCTTGTAGCACCTATACAACAGAGCATTGAGCTGCCAGTTGGACTCAGCCCTCCACCATGTTTCTGTATTAGCAATAATATCTCAGTCCCATGTACCTAAATCAATGTCCTGAGGTCATCTGCCTTAATTGAAAGATTAGCAAAAAAATGATTTGTTGAAGTTGAAACAGACAAGATGTTAAGTTTAATGTGACTAGTATAATACCTTGCATGTATTGCGTTCAATTTCTTTCTGTCTTTTTTCTTGCTCTTCTGATTCCTTCTCCTTTTGGACCAGGTGTTGAATATGCTTTGGAAAATCATGCACCTCCAAGAACTCTACCAGAGAGAAAAATTAATCTCTACATCCCAAACACAACAATGGCTAAACATTCAAGATGTACTAGTCACCTTGCAACAAAAATTAAGTTTTTAAAAGATTATTTGCAGCAAACAAGGGAATGTAGAGCAGCACGAAGTGGGCCTTGCGATGTCTCGCTGGATGGGAAACTCAATCCCTCGATATATCCCCAAATTTCCAAACTACCTTGTAGCAGCCCTTGTACTTCAAAATATCTATATTATTTAGTGTCTCTTTCACTTCTCTCTACTTTCATTTTAAGCTAATGCCCTTTAGTTTTAAGAATGGTCTACCCCGAGAAAAAGACTGAGCTTTCACTTTATCCATGCACCTCATAATTCTGCACACTTCAATAAGGTAACCTCGCACCCTCTAATGGTGCCATGGAAAATATCCCAGCCTAACCAACCTCTGAAATGCACCTTCTGAAAATGCAATGACTGTTTGTAAAGCAGAAAGTTAGTGATTATCTGCAAACAGCAAGCTCCGTTAGTGATTACCACGTTTGCACTTGGTCAATGACAAATATTAGTCTGAATTATGGAGGTCAAATGCAAGGGGAAACTATACAATTAATGGCAAGACCCTAAACAGCATTGATGTACAGAGGGATCTTGGGGTCTAATCCATAACTCCCAGAAAGTGGTAATACAAGTAGGAAGAGTGGTCAAGCTGTCTAATGGTATGTCTGCCTTCATGAGTCAGGGCATTGAGTAAAGAGTCAGGCAGTCATGATGCAGCTCTATAGGACTTTGGTTAGGCTGCATTTGGAGTATTGCGTGCAGTTCCGGTTGTCTCATTATAGGAAGGATGTGGATGCTTTGGAAAGGTTGCAGAGGAGGTTTACCAGAATGATGCCTGGACTAGCAGGTATCAGTTGCAAGGAGAGGTGGGACAAACTTCATTTATTTTCTCTGGAACACCAGAGCTTGAGGGAAGACCTGATAAACGTTTTCTTTTATTATGCGATGCTGGATACAATAGATAGTCAGAACCTTTTTCCCCGCAGGGTGGAAATATCAAATATTAGAGGGTGCTGCTTTGTCGAGAGAGGTAAATGTAAAAGGAAATTTGCTGGGCAGGTTTTTTGTTTTTGTTTTTTTGTTTTGTTTTTTTTTGTTTGGTGAGTGCCAGGAACACACTGCCAGGAGTGGCAGTGGAAGCAAACACGACAGTGGCATTTAAGAGACTTTTGGATAGGCACGTGGATACCCAAGGAATGGAGGAGTATGTTCAGGCAGATGGGAGTTGGTCTTGGTACCGTGTTTGACACAGACATTGTGGGCCCGTTTCTGTGCTGTGCTGTGCTATGTTCCAACACCAAACTATTACCCTGCACGACTCAAAATAATTGTATGGGATCATTTGTGCCCACCAAAAAGGCAGGCCTCAGTTTACTACCGCATTTGAAATAGCTTCCCTCGCAGCACAATTCAATCAGATATCTGGCCAGTTCAGGCTCGCTTGCCTTTTTTGGGAAGAACATTAAGTACAAAGGTTGGAACATCATGATGCAGCTGTACAAGTTGTCGGCGAGATCATACTTTGAGTGCATATCCTGGTTGCCCTGCTAGGAATGTCATTAAATTGGAAAAGGTTCAAAAGAGATTCACCAGGATGTTACCTGGGGTTTGCAGACTTGAATTCATAGGGAAAGGTTGGATAGGCTGGGACTGTTCTCCTTTGGAGCATAGTCGACTCTGAACTGACCTTACTGAGGTATACCAGATCATAAAGTACATGGATAAAGTGAACAGTCTTTTCCCCCCAGGGTACAGGTTATAGAGGGGATAGGGAAGATTTAGAGGGCCTTGAGCCAAATGCAAGCAGATGGACGAGCCCAGAATGTCAACTTGGTCGGTAGGGCCAAGGTGTGCTGAAGGGCCCGTTGCTGTTCTGTTTGGCTTTATTACTCCAATAGTTCAGGCTGTCCAATAATTTACATTTCCATTCTCTGAGATTGACTGATGACTGAATGAAGGGGGCTAGGAATTGTGCTTCTCTCATCAAGGTCAGTACAAACATGGGGAACCATCCGTGTGCAGAGATTAAACCTTCCAACAAACAATGGGAAAATACTTAAGAACATCCTTGCTGTAAACACCAAAAGTGACTCTGGGCTGCATTAACTTTACACTTGCATAAAATAAACTCACTCACTTGCATTCTTCGTCGACTCCTTTTGTCTGTAAATTAACATGTACGCGTTGGTTGAGCTGGTGAGAGAGAAAGTCAGCTGTTAACACAATTTATTCCTAGCTCAGAATTTCCCACATTCACTAGCAGATATCGTTCCAGCTTTATCCCTTACTAAATATCTGTGCACGCACATTAGATGCACATTTGCTTTCGGCACATTTTGAATTCCTTACAAATGCACTCAGAAATCTAAAATAAAAACAAGGAAGAGAAAATCTCTGCTTAAGAAAATGCATCTCTGTTCACATGCAATGAATACAGCTCGGTAGAAGATGGCACAAGAGTAAAAACATTCATTCTAACAAAATGATCAATGTCTAAACAAAAGTCTAAAGACTAAAATATTGAGTTTTCTAATAAATAGCTTGATTTTTAAATTAAACCTCAAAATCTTCACTTTGATGTTTCTATTACAACAGCAGTGTGTGCAGGTAGCACAATTAACACAGCCCAAAGAAGTGCCAAACACGATTTGACAATGAGGTAAAAAAAAAAAAAGCTGCTGGTGAAACTCAGCAGATCAAGCAGCATCTGTGGAGGCAGAGGTTGATGTCTTGGGTCAAGACCTGGAAATCACTATTGGGACCAAATCAAAATTACAACCTCTACAGCCCCACACATTTCAAAGTTTGGTACTGAGTGCGTAAAAACATGGGGCACGAGGCGAAAAGAGTTTTAATAAATGGGAAAGTCGGCAACAAGGCTGAGGGAGGAAACTCCGGACGCTAAAGCTAAGGTGGTTAATGGCATGGCTGCCGATGATGGCCTGATAATATTCAGGAATGGTCGAGGGCTGGAACTGAAAGAGCTTCAGATTCACATTGTAGGTTTGTATTACTGACAAGGAAAAAGTGAAACAATGAAACCATGGTGAATTTGTATTGTTTTCTAAATATTGAGGAAAGGCAGTGAAAGAGGCAGATTGAATTTAAAAATTGTTTCCCAAAAGACAGGGAGGAACTGAAAATGCTGAGTCTAAGTATTGATCAGGAAGGATATAAATAATCACGGCTAAATGACATTCAGAAATTCCTGTTGATCTTACGGTTCTTGAAAACAGAAACCAGGGCAATAATTTACCACAACAGAATCTGCCAATGTTAATATTTACATCCAACAGTCCCAAAGGTCCTCAGTGAATCATGTTTAGTGTATGCCATATAGTCACCTAGCAAAGGCGCTGGAGTAATAGCCTCTGGTCACTGGAGAGCCGCCGTAGGTTTTCCGAATATCATCTTGAGTAATCTGAAAGATAACAAGTTTCGTTATTACAATCAATTAAAGTAACCAGAAAATCTGGCTATCCAAGGAGAAATGTCGCATCTGGAAGTTGCTTGAATTTGGGAACTTTTTTTATACAGTGCTCTCCATAATGTTTGGGACAAAGACCTATCATTTATTTATTTGCCTCTGTATTCCACAATTTGAGATTTGTAATAGAGAAAAATTGCACGTGGTTAAAAGTGCACATTGTCAGATTTTAATAAAGGCCATTCTTATACACATGTAAAAATTACAGCAGTGTTTATACATAGCCCCCCCCCCCTAATTTCAGGGCACCATAATGTTTGGGACAAGGCTGTGTCATGTGAATGAAAGTAGTCAAGTAGTCTTGTTTAGTATTTTGTTGCATATCTTTTGTGTGCAATGACTGCTTGAAGTCTGCAATACATGGACACCACAAGTTGCTGGGTGTCTTCTCTGGTGATGCTCTGCCAGGCCTGTATTGCAGCCATCTTTAGTTTATGCTTGTTTTGGGTGCTAGTCCCCTTCCGTTTTCTCTTCAGCATATAAAAGGCATGCTCAATTGAGTTCAGATCAGGTGATCGACTTGGCCACAGAAGAATTTACCATTTTTTAGCTTTGAAAAACTCATTTGTTGTTTTAGCAGTATGTTTGGGATCATTGTCTTGCTGTAGTAGTTTTGAGGCATTTGTTTGAACTTGTGCAGATGAGATGCGTCTATACACTTCAGAATTCATTATGCTACTGCCATCAGCAGTTGTATCATCAATGAAGATAAGTGAGCCAGTACCTTCAGCAGTCGTACATGCCCAGGCCATAACACCCCCACCACCGTGTTTCACAGATGAGGTGGTATGCTTTGGATCTTGGGCAGTTTCTTCTCTCATCCATATTTTGCTCTTGCCATCACTCTGATACAAGTTAATCTTCGTCTCATCTGTCCGCAAGACCTTTTTCCAGAACTGTGGTTGCTCTTTTAAGTACTTCTTGGCAAGCTGTAACCTGGCCATCCTATTTTTGCGGCTAACCAGTGGTTTACAACTTGCAGTGTAGCCTCTGTATTTCTGTTCATGAAGTCTTCTGTGGACAGTGGACATTGACAAATCCACACCTGACGCCTGAAGAGTGTTTCTGATCTGTTTGACAGGTGTTTGGGGGTTTTCTTTATTATAGAGATAATTCTTCTGTCATCAGTTGTGGAGGTCTTCCTTGGCCTGCCAGTCCCTTTGCCATTAGTAAGCTCATCAGTGCACTCTTTCTTCTTAATGATGATGTACACAGTTGATTTTGGTAAGCCTAAGGTTTGACTGATGTCTCTAACAATTTTATTCTTGTTCCTCAGTCTCATAATGGCTTCTTTGACTTTCATTGGCACAACTTTGATAAACATGTTGATAAACAACAATAACATTTTCCAAAGGTGATGGAAAGACTGGAGGAAAGATTAGGTACTGAGAGCTCTCTTATACCTGCATTTAAGAGGCAATTAAAAAAAAAGAGTAATTACAAAAACCTGTGATGCCATGTGTCCCAAACATTATGGTGCCCTGAAATGGGGGACTGTGTATAAACACTGCTGTAATTTCTACATGGTGAAACCAAAATATATTAAAATGGCCTTTATTACAATCTGACAATATGCACTTTAACCACATGTGATTTTTTCCATCACAAATCTCAAATTGTGGTGTACAGATTCAAATAAATAAATGTTGAGTCTTTGTCCCAAACATTACGGAGAGCACTGCGCATGGTTTGTTTTTCAGAAATCTGTTGAAATTTTTGTTCAACGTTATTTCAATAGACAGTCAGACCTTGAAGGGTTAGTGCAAATGGTGTCGGAGTGAAAGATCAGCTATGTCTAAGCAATGCAGTCAGTAAAAGCAAGAGGGACTTGGAAATCAGACCGAGGAGCAATGCTTAATTTGTGCATAATTGGAACAATATGTAAGGCAGTCCAAAACAACACAATGAGTTGCTTACCCTGCTCACATGTTGATCATTGAAACTATACCACTGTCCGTCACCGAAAGATTTTATACAGGCGTAGTAATGTCCACCAGCAGCGCTCCCTGAATGAACCATTACCGAGAAGAGTTCGTAGATCCAACCATTCTGAAAGTATAACAATGGCAAAAAATAGAGCAGGGAATTATCTTAAATAACTAATTTGGCAATATAATATAATTGCCTTTCACCTTCAGGCAACACATTCTAAATCGCAGTACCCAGCAGAATTCTCCCCACCCTCTGGTACTATCACCAAACAGCTAAAATCTTTCACCTAGTTACCAAACTTTTCTGAAACTAATACCAGTTCCACCTTACTCTACAGATGCACTTTAATGCATCGACATCACTGGCAACCCAAAGTTGTTGCCTTCATAGTGATGCAGTGCAATTGTCTGCCAGAATCTGCAGAGTGGTGAACAGAGCTCAGTCCATCACAGGCTCGTCATTTTCTTCCATCTTTGGAGCGTTGTATCAGGAATGCCTGACATATAGTCAAAGATGCCTGCCAACCTGACTGCTCCCTTTTCTCTTCTACTTTCTGGGAGAAGATAAGGATCTTGAAAGCTCAGAAAATTTGTTTCTATTACAAATCTCAAATTGTGGAGTAGAGGCAAATAAATAAATGATGGGCCTTTGTCCCAAACATTATGGAGGGCACTGTATCTTGAATAAACTCCATCTGCTGTTTCTCAGCCCATTGCACAAACATATTTAGAAGGAACCAATATTTAATTCCCATTGTAATAAACCCCAGAGCAATGTTGCTGATCATACCATGTACCTTTTCGTTCCCTGCCTTTGATGTCTTATCACTGGTACTGTTGCTGTCCAGGCAGATCCCTTCATCCACAACATCATCGTTTGAGAAGTCATTGCTCAACTGGTCACTGTGACAGCTCCCTTCATTTTCAGCACCACTGTCCGTGCAGCTCTCGGTCTGAGGAGATTTCTGTAAAACCAAAAATGTCCTGGGTCAATCACAGAATTCGCCTGACGTAGGTAAAGGAAGTATTGGCCATCCTTGCGCAAAGTATAAATTATCAATACAGATATGATCAGAATAGGCCTGATGATAATATGTACATCATCCCCACTCCCTTCTTCCAACTTTCCCTTCAATTCGCTTCCTATCTTAGGTGTGTGGTCTTCACCTATCCTTAACTCTTCTTCACCTATCCTTAACTCCTACTGCCCATTGTTTGTCAGTCTATTCATCTTGGTTTAATATGAAATTTCACGTGGCTCTTTTGACACTCTCTTTCATTCTACTTTCCGTATTTCTTGATCTCTTGGACAATTTCTTTGTCTATACCCTTCGTGATTTTAAATACCTGTTGAAAGCGAGGAAACAGGCTCTTTGGCCGACCAAGTCCATGCCGACCAGCAATCACCCATACACTGGTTCCATCCTACACACGAGGGACAATTTTTACAAAAGCCAATTAACCTACAATCCTGTACATCTTTCGAATGTAGGAGGAAACCAGAGAACCTGGAGAAAACCCATGTGGCCACAGGGAGAACGTACAAACTCCGTGCAGACAGCACTCGTAGTCAGGATCTAATCTGGGTCTCTGGCACTGTAAGGCAGCCACTCTACAGCTGCACCACTGTGCCACCTTTCTGACCTCTATCAAGTCTTCTTCTAACCCCCCCTTTGTTTCAAAAAGAATATCAGATTCAGTCATTTGCTACATTGCCCAAATACACATCCCTTAAAGCATTGGAATTTTTTATCTACACCCTCTCTAAAGATTTCCTAAAGTCCAACACCCAGAACTGAACACAATCGTCCGCTTGTGGCCTATCCAGCATTTACAAAATGATTCATCGCAGCTCCTGTGCTTTTGTATTTTCTGGCCATTTATGAGGCCTTGTATTCAATTAATATTTATGGGGTTTAGGATCCACATGTTTGTTTGTAATCAATTTCTCAACGAGCGCTACCAACTGTTCTTCTTCCCCCTCTATTTTCTACAATCACTTCCCACTCTCGTCATCATAACATCCCACTGTGTTTCTCAGAACATAACTGCTCCCTATCTTCCCACTCCATCGCCATTAACATCTTTATACCCATTATTACATCAATTCACTAAGGATACAAGGAAGTCATCTGTGGATTGTGAAATTGTGCTCTGCATATCCACAACTAAATTACTGGTGCATATTAAAACAGTAGTCTTAATACCAATTTCTGGGACTCTCCACAGGAAACTTCCTTTGAGTCCAGGAAAGAATCTCACTATTATTTACCCGCAGAGATTTGGCATTAATTTCCCCACCATTCCCTTTCATGAAATTTACCTAGACTAGCTGAAATACATTTTAAAGCACTTCCATTATTCCAATTTAATTGGGCTGGCTCTGTTCTCTCATTTACACAATTTTCTCAAAACATTAAGTTCAATAGAATTAAACTAGATCCTCAGGCAAAAGAAAACATCAAATCGCCATTGAAAAGCAGCAAGACCAAGCGCAGAGTGAATCAGAGCTAACGTTTCGGACCAACAATAATTCTGATTGAAGGACATCAATCTGAGGCATTAACTCTCTCTCTTCAATTTCTGGCCTGCTGAGTGTTTCAGCACCAGTTGTGGTGGCAGGTCCCTTAACACTGGTTGCGCAGCTATTCTCTGCAGGGATGTGCAATAGTTGGAAATGATCAGATCTTCAAATATAACCCCCCCTCAGCCAAAGTTGATTGTTGCTGAACGCGAGAAGTTTGGAGAGTCCTGGGAATTTGCTAATTTCCAGTTATGTGCCAGAAAAAGGGCGATATTTTTGTGCATTCAATATAGGATTGTAAACACAAAATCAACTGAGATGTCCACCTTGGTGCTATTGTTCCTCTTAGAACTTCTCCCATTCGCCTTATCACACCATCAACAATTTTTTTCAGTTCCTTACAGAAACAATACAAATACACAGCCTATCAGGCAAAACTTTCAGATCAAAGACTCATCTTTCACCTGATCTGAACGTAAAATATAATCCCTCAGCTCTCTTTTAAATCTTTCCTATCTCACAACTCTGTGCCCTCTAGTTTCAGGTTTTCCTACCCTTGGAAAAAGATTAATAATAATAATAATTAAATTTTTATTTATGGGCGCCTTTCAAGAGTCTCAAGGACACCTTACAAAAATTTAGCAAGTAGAGGAAAAACATGTAAGCGGAATGAAATAAATAGTAGAGACATGACTAGTACACAAAGTAAAGACAGAATTCAAATCAAAACACAATATGAGACAATTCAAGCACAGATGAAAAGGGAGGGGGACGTGGGGCTAAGGATAGGCAGAGGTGAAGAGATGGGTCTTGAGGTGGGACTGGAAGATGGTGAGGGACACGGAATTGCAGATCAGTTGGGGGAGGGAGATCCAGAGCCTGGGAGCTGCCCTGGAGAAGGCTCTGTCCCCAAAACTGCAGAGGTTGGACTTGTGGATGGAGAGGAGACTGGCTGATGTGGATCTGAGAGACCGTGAGGGTTGGTAGGGGGAGAGCAGGTCAGTGAGATATGGGGGGGGGCCCAGATGGTGGAGGGCTTTGTAGGTGAGGACCAGGATTTTGTAGGTGATCCGGTGGGAGATGGGAAGCCAGTGAAGTTGTTTGAGGACTGGAGTGATGTGATGCCAGGATTTGGTGTAGGTGATGAGTCGGGCGGCTGCGTTCTGGACCAGTTGGAGTCGGTTGATGTAGGTGGAGCTGATGCCAAGGAGAAGTGAGTTGCACTAGTCCAGTCGGGAGGAGATGAAGGCATGGATGAGTCTTTCAGCAGCGGGAGGTGTGAGAGAGGGTCTGATTTTGGCGATGTTGCGGAGGTGAAAGAAGGAGGTTTTAATGACATGGCGGATGTGAGGCTCAAGGGTGGAATCAAAGGTCACGCCAAGGTTGCGGGACTGGGGAGATGGGGAGACAGTGGTGCCGTCGATGGTGAGACTGGGGTTATTGATTTTGCTGAGTGTGGATTTGGAGCCTATGAGGAGGAATTCTGTTTTATCGCTGTTGAGTTTGAGGAAGTTATGTTGCATCCAGGTTTTTATAGCTGACAAACAGGAGTTGATATGGGAGGGGGGGGGGGGGGGGGGGGGGGGGGGGGGGGGGGGGGGGGGGGTTGTGGGGGGATTTGGTGCCGAGGTAGATCTGGGTGTCATCGGCGTAACAGTGGAAGTCCAGGTTGAAGTGGCGGAGTATCTGACCAAGGGGGAGGATGTAGATGATGAAGAGGAGGGGGCCGAGTACGGAGCCTTGGGGAACGCCTTGAGTGACTGTGGCTGTAGCAGAGGTGTGGTTATGGAGAGAGATGAAGTGGGATCTGTTGGAAAGGTAGGAACAGAGCCAGCTGAGTGCAGAACCATCAATGCCAAGGTCCCCAAGTCTGGTAAGCAGGATGTTATGGTTCACTGTATCGAAGGCTGCACTCAGGTCGAGGAGGATGAGAATGTTGAGGGAACCAGTGTCAGCAGAGGTGAGGAGGTCGTCAAGGACTTTGAGGAGAGCAGTTTCTGTGCTATGGAGGGGGCGAAAGCCAGATTGGAGGGGTTCGAATAGGTTATACGCAAGGAGGTGGGAATGAAGTTGTGATTGTGACCATCCCCCTTACCAGTGATTTTATAGAGCTCCAAATGCCACCCCTCAACCTCCAATCCTTCATGTAAAAAAGACCCAGCCTGTCGTAACTCACACCTTCCATCCTGATATCATCTTTGATCATTTTTTCTGCACCTTTTTCCGCTTAATAACATCCTTCCTACAGTTGGGCGAACAGATATGTGCACTGTACTCCAAGTGTGGACTTAACAGATTGTACAGTTGCAACGTAACATCCCAACTCCACACATTCTGCCTGGCATGCTGAAAGTTTCCAGCAGATTGCTTCTTTTTCAGATTTACAGCACCTGCAGCGTTTTGATTTATCTTTCATTCCTTTGTCGCTTAAGCTCTAGCTTATTAATACTTGGGGTGTTGGTACACAGTTCCATCAAAGTAGCCAACTCAGGTGTACAGGGAAGTGAAGGCAGCATTTGGCTTGCCAGAGTTGGGATATTATGTTGTAACTTACAATTTGTTGGCAAGTCCACACTTGGGAATACAGTGCATATTTCTGGTCAGCTAAATGGATGAAGGGTATTATTAAACAGGAAATGGTGCAGAAAAGATTCATAAGGATGATACTGGGCAGAAAGTTGGGAGTTACAACAATAGGTTGTGTCTTTTTTTAAACTGAAGGAAATTTCTGAAGGCCGGGGAGTGGTCTTTGGAACTAAATAAAATCATAGTTTAAGACAAATGGTCATAATCATTTTCCCAGGGCAGGGAAGGCTAAAACTAGAGGGCACAGATTTGTAAGAGAGAAAATATTTAAAAGAAAGCCACGAGTCTCTATAACTCAGAGCTGAGAGGAATCCTTTTCCACAGAGGGGTTGATATATGGAACAAGCTGTCAGGGGAAGTAGTTGAGGCAGTACAATTACAATGTTTAAAATACATTTAAACAGGTACATGGGTAATAGAGAGGGATTTGGACAAAACTCAGGGAGATGGGATTAGCTCAGATAAACATCTACTTCAACAATGACGAGTTGGGCCATAGGAGGTGTTTCTGTGCTTTATAACTGTCTCTAAATGAATCCATGCTGTTTGCTTCTATAAGCTTACATTTTGTGGCATGTCTTACAATTTTGTTGAAGAAGAAGAAATCCAACACCTATCATATATCTAACATCTAGACGCGATCCATTTATGAACTCAATTTAGCTTGAGTTTATTTGTTTTTGCCTTGTCCAAGGCTTATCTCAATTCCAAAGTAGATGCAAACACCATCCTCTGTGCTTTCAGTGTTAGACTAAAGAGGGCAGCCCATCGAGCATCCACTTTTACATTAATCCGACCTAACCCATTTTATCTTCTATCACATATCCTTCAACACCTTTCAGATTCTACCAATCATCTATACACAGGAGACAATTTACCTCTGCCCAATAATCTCCAGATCTTTGGGAGGTTGGAGGTGGAAGGGCATCCAAATCAACACCCACACGGTCACAGGGTGAACATGCACACTGCACAGACAGTACCGAGGTCAGGATCAAACCCAGGTAACCGGAGCCATGAGGCAACAGCTCTATTATGTGCACCACTGTTGCATTTCTTTTCAAAGCCTTTGGATGGGTTAAAGGACGACACAACATTTAGCATCATAACACATTTCTTGTAATGGTCTGAATGATTACAGGATTAGGGATCTAAATGCTCCATTTATATTTTATAGAAGCTTTAAATTATTCATCCAACATCCAGTGACTGTCGCATTATGTTTGTGTGAACTTGTTGTGCAGGTGTCGACTGAAGAAGTATCTGACGGGACAGGTAGCGTCTTTGGATAGAAGGAATGGGTGACGTTTTGGGTCGAGACCCTTCTTCAGACACTTACTCAGGCTGCTCGGTCCACATACCAGCACATTGTGAAAAAGTTGCCCCTCAGGTTCTTATAAAATCTTTCCACTCTCACCTGAAACCTTGAGTTTTTGCTTCCCCTACCCTGGGGATAAAGACTGTGCATTCACCCTTTCTATTCACCTCATGATTTACACACCTCTATACAATCACAGCCGCCTGGGCTCCAAGGAATAAAGTTCCAGGCCGCTCAACCTTTCCCTATATCTTAGGCTCTCAAGACCTGGCAACATCCTTGCAAATCTTCTTTGCACTCTTTCCAACTTCATGACATCTTTCTTATAGCAAGGTGGGGAAAAAAACTGAACTCTAAGTGTAGCCTCGTTGACGTGTCGTATAACAAATTGCTCCCAGATATCCTGCAGCTTGGATATTTAAAATAAATAAAAGCCCCGTTTATCTTTATTGCCTTTATTCTAACTGTCCTGCCACTTCTGCAACTGGTAGCTGAACCAAGAACTGGAAATCAGTTCTGCCTCATTCGTGGATTAAGGGGATCAAAGTATAGCTCATGTGGATCTTAAGCAGAATTGAGCTTACTTCATCTTCCACATCTATGAAAGGACTCATGTCCAGCTCGGCAGGAAACGTCATCCGATCATTCAGCTTTATTCGGTGCATGGTGGTGTAGTCAAAATCAAACCGCTTAAGTTGCAGTGTCAGTAAGTATGGGAAATGCAGGAACTTCAGTCCCTACAAAGAATCAAAAACAAAAAATTCAGATTTTGTACAATTAAAAACACCAACAAATTTCCATCACCCTGAACAATTTACCTTGCGTGCATCACATTTTTTCTTGCAGCGTTCACAGAAATATTGGTTGGGTCCATGCAGAGTCTCAGGCTGGACAAATGCTTGCAAAGCTTCTTCCTGGGTGTGGGAACAAGAGCAAAATAACACCTCTGCACACCAACAGTACTCCAATCACACATCCTTTCACCCAACAACTTTAGATTTATAGGATTATGAGGAATGGAAAAGAATGTAATGCAAGGTTTCAATGATATTATTCAGAAGCAGCTGCTCCAGTTGTAATTTATTCGGAGTCAGGTGGAGTTACAATGCCAGGAATGCTCAATTCTTGGCCATGGTGGATCTCTCAGCAACAAGCTGTCATCCCATGGCACAGACTCAGATCCACGACCTTTCTGACGAGGATAGACATCAACTTAGTTTTGTTTGGAGCTACTGCGTGGAAACAGGCCTTCATCCCTCCGAGTCTGCACCGACCAACGATCCCTGCACTACTTAACACTATCCTACACAGACTAGGGACAATTTTACACTTAAACCAAGCCAAGTAACCTACAGACCTGCAAGTCTTTGGAATGTGGGAGGAAACCAAATATCTTGGAGAAAACCTACGCTGTCTCAGGAGAACGTACAAGCTCCGTAAAAATAGCACCCGTAGTCGGGATCGAACCCGGGTCTCTAGAGCTGCAAGCAGTGTAAGGCAGCAACTCTACCGCTGTGCCGCCCACTGTTACAAAAGCTATGTACTTCAGGGCCAGGAATATCTTGGGTCAGTTTTGATCGCCTGCTTTTGGTTGAGATGGAGTGGTGTGTGCTAACACATCAAGAACTTCAGGTTGGATGAAGCAGAAGATCGGCTTCACACATCTAATTGTTCAGCTAGATCAATTCACAGTACCAGACATGAAAGATTAGCATGTATGCTGAATTTTGATTCTTGGCAGGATAACTGCAGAATCTCTAACCCTGCTTCAAGCGAAATATTAACCACAAAATTGTCATCTTGGCTCAGATAACAAGTGTGTAATTAAATGATTGCGGCTCCAGCCTGACTGCAATAAAATATGAGCTAAGCAGTCACTACAGTACCGAACTGTTGAAACACTACCTTCTCTGAATTGCCTCTTTCTTTGGATCCAAGGATATGTCTGGTTGTTCAGCAACTTGACAGTAAATTCTAACCCAAAGATGCGCATGACATATTTTGCCTTGGATTACGTATTATTTGAAGAGGGGCGATCTCATGACATCCAGCTAACATTTACCAATCAACTAACATTGCCATAATAATTCAGATCTTTAACACGATGCTGTTCAGGATCTTGCCATGTGTTTGTCTCTGACCCTTGTCAAACACCAACAATAGTGAGGACTAAAAATATCAGCGCAGCATAGCAGTTAGCGCTGCTGCCTCACAGTTCCAGGGAACTAGAGTTCAATCCTGACATCAGCCGTTATTTGGGCAGGGTTTTCCCAGTAACAAGGTAAAGTGCTCCCATCCCCTCATATAGCCTAAAATAACTTGCTGCAGTAAATTGGTCTCTAGTGTAGATAAATGGCAAAAGAATCAAAGGACTGGGGGGCATGCAAGAGAGAATATGTTGGAAGGAGGCAAAGAAGTAAAGAGAGGAGAATGATGAGATTGCTGCACTGGAAGCAATCGTGGACTCAATTATCTGAATGACCTTGTGTCATAATGATCAACAAGTTACTTCAGTGAAGTTATGCTTGCGATCAAAATAGCATTAGCAAATCCAAATAATTTCCACTGTCCACCTATATTGCATGACCTTTAGTGATGAATACCTACCACACTGTTAAACGCCAGGCTGGAACCATAAGGTCTGATCACCAGTGGGATATCGAGGTACGTATCGATTCTCCAGCTCTCGTAGCCACACTCAAGACACCTGACGTAATCCTTCAATTTTCCTTGGTACAGCTGGTTAATGAGGTCAGCCTGAAAGAACAGGTAATAGATTCATTCAAATGAGCAACAAAGCAGTACGCAGTATGACCAATACCACCACACCAAATTACAAAGCAAAGATGCATGTAACACGTCGTCCATTGAACCCAACAATTAGTGTTTTAAATCAAATTTTGATCTTAAGATGACACTTTGCTTCAGGATAATCATCAGCTCTGGCCCTTCAACAAAAGGTACAAAAGCTTGAAAACACATACCACCAGATTCAGGAACAACTTCTTCAGTTATCAGACTACTGAGTCCTCCCAACCTACCTCAATGCAACCTCTTTCTCTGTAACCACAACATGACAAAGCTGCAACACTATATTCTGTACTCTGGTGTTTTTCTCTAGCTGTGCAACTAGTCCCCCCCCCCCCCAACAAAGGAAACCATTCCCACCCACACTCACTGTGGTCCGTTATAACGAGGATTTACTGTATTTCTTGAATAAGTGGGATATAACTAACATGGACAAAGGGGGAACTAATTAATGTGTAGGAAGGAACTTCAGTTGCTGGTTTACACCGTAGATATAAAATGCTGGAGTAACTCAGTGGGTCAGAAAACATTTCTGGAGAAAATAGGTGACGTTTCGGGTCGAGACCTTGAGACTGAGGGCCAGGGGAGAGGGAAACTTGAGGTATGAAAAGGTACAAACAATGTTGTATACTTGGATGTCATAAAGCCACATAATAGGTTCCTCTCCAAGGCAGCAATATACTGATATCTGTAGAGTGGTATATGATGAAAGGCAGGAGGGATATCATTTTCATCCGAGCAATGAGACTGTAATATTAATTACCTGTTCCGTTTGCTTCCATTTTTGCTCGAGTGCATCAAACATAACTCTGCACAGTTCTTGAACGTCATGCTGCTGCCAGGCTAACAAGAGGAATATGATCTTAATTAGGCCTTAATAAAGCACCTGAAGAACAAACCATTAAAACATTGGGAACACATTCCCCCATACTGCTCACAGTGTGTAGCTAACCTTCACTGCTATCCCAACCAAAGCTCCGGGTCACATCTGTTGTTTCCACTGCTCTTTTTTTACTCGTTTGCAACAAAACAAAGAGTCTTTGGAGTTGGTATGGAATGTTGGTCACCCGATCTTCCTCACATTCTTCAAACTCCCACCTGTGAACACATCCACATGAGCCTAAATTAGTTGAAGATATACCAGCCAAATAAAACTATTGCCAGCAACCGTTAAAAAACATTAGGTCACAAGATTCAGAGCTCAGGGTTTGACAGCAAATGAGAGAATGGCTAAACAACTCCCAAGAGGAAGTTACAGTCTGGGAAGACATCATCCTTCATTGTATCACATACTGGATTATTGACTAAAGATAAATGCTGATTAATAAAATATTTTATTCTTAATTCGATAATACAAATAACAAGTTTACAACATTATAGTCAGGCTAGTCAATTACAGAGTTTCACTATATTTGGATAATAAAATGAAGAATAATGCGTTGGAATAGTGGGGGACTATAACTTTCCAAATATTGACTGGGACTATCACAGTGCTATGATTTTCGATCGGGTAGAATTTAAGTGTGTTCATGAACGTTTTCTTAATCAATATGTCGATGGTCCTTTGAGAGGAGCAAAGCTCAGCCTCCTCGTGGGAAATAAGGCAGGATAAGGTTACTGAAGTGTTAGTGGGGGAGCACTTTGGGAGCAATCATCATCATTCTATTCGTTTTTAATTATTTTTAAAAGCATAAACATACATAAGCAGAAGAGTGTAACGATTGTAGTATAAGAATAGTAGAACACCGAAGCAGTACACAGAGAGTTGCCACTTTTCAAGGGTCATCCTGGGCCCTTCAAGTTTTAAAGATTTTTACGGTACACCTTAAATGTACCTTAAATGGCCATTGCCCTGGAGACAGCACTGGGTTACAGGGGTTGGCCTGGCCTGGTGATCCGTCAATGTCTTCACTGTTGCTCGGCAGTTCTGTGCCACTGCAGGCTGCACTCAATCCCTGCTATGTCCCTCCCTGTCCACTGAACTTGTTCTCTAAACTTCATTAATTGCTTCAATCTTCTCATCTGCCTCACTACTGCTTTGGGTCATCCCCTGCAAGACGAATGTAAACTCTCCTGTGTAGTTCTTACACATCCCCCGGACAGGATATTGATTCTCTCTCCAGTTCAGGTGCAGCCCACCCATCTTATACAGGTCATCTTTAGCCTAGACCCTAAATCATGGATCCCTGCACCAGTTCCTCAGCCATGCATTCTTCTTTTTTTCCACTACTCTTACTATCATGAGGCACTGGAGGTAATACAGAGCTTACTACCCTCAAAAACCTTTTAATTTTTAATTTAAAAAAAATAATAATTACATGTTGTCGGCTTGCAATGTTAAAATTTCACTCTTATTTATGCTCAGCAAATAGCAGAATAAAAGTGAGTGAAGACTGATGTTTTCCCAATTGGCTTTCTTCATATTATTCCGCTCCCGGACACAAGTGCGAAAGCTAGATATTCAAACCGCAGTTGATGAAGCACTGTGGCTCCACACGCCTCCATGCAAATTGCAGCTTTGTAAGACTTTGGTTCGGCCACATTAGGAATATTGTGTACAGTTCTGGTCCCCTCCCACCTTCCTTCCCTCCTCCCTCCAATTACAGGAAGGACATAGATGGTATGCCGAGGGTACAAAAAAGGTTTACTAGAATGATGCCTGGATTAGAGGGTATTAGTCAGGAGAGGTTGGACAATCTTGGATTATTTTCTCTGCAGCATCAAAAGAGACATGATAAAAGTATATAAAAATTATGAGAAACATAGACAGGGTAGACAGAACCTTAATGCCCAGCTAGCAATATATCAGATTAAAAAGCATAACTGTAAAGTGACAGAGGCAAAGTTCAAAGGAGATGTGCAGTGCAGGTTTTCTTTTCAAAAAACACAAAAGATGGTGGGTGGGTATCTGGAACACGCTGCCAAGAGTGGCTGGTGGTGGAGGCAGATATGTTGGAGGCATTCAAGAGCCTTTGGATGAGGGACATGGCTGTGGATTAGGGACATGGATGAGGGACAGGGAATGGAGGGAGATTGGTCACATGCAGGCAGAGGAGATTAATTAAATTTGGTATAATGTTTGGCACGGACACAGTGGGGCAAAGTGCCTGTTCCTGTGCTGGAATGTTCCACGTTCTATCTTTACCCCAGAATCTATAAATATGTCACCTAGGAGGCCAAAGTAACCTATTCTATTGTCATGTGGAGCTCTGTAGAACTGGAAGTTTAAAGGACAGATTCTTGACTCCATGGATAAATCTTATAGATTATAACTGGTACTGCACTTGTGATGAACACTGCAGAGACTAATTTAACAACAATGCATGGAGTTCCTGAGAATCCATAGCACGTGCCCAAAGGGCCTGGGATCATGAAAGTTTCAGGTCTCTATTTCAGTGAAAGTGCAGGAGCAAATTTAAATGAAGCTTGAATTACAGATGGGCGTTTTAATTTTTGTTTTCCACCAAAACAGCACGCTCGTTTCAACATGTCCGATATTTCATTTCGGAAATACTAACTTTAAATTGGACATTACCTGTATAGTGCATTCCTAAATTCTGGAGTCATAAAGAGCGTCTGCAGCAAGCTGTTCAGATAGCAGGTCATGGCTTGATTTACCAATCCCACATATCCTGCAGGAAGAAGAAAACTTTAAAATATTTTGTTTCAGACAAGAACCAGCTTACTAAGCTATGCAAAATAAGCTTTTGTTTAATGAAGCAGTTATTTGTCATGGCTTGTGGAAACCTATAATAAATGGATGAGGTATATTATATATTGCAATGGTGATTACTCCTCAAAACATCTTAATGTATTATCCAGTGGTTGTGAAAAGTGCCGTCTTTGCTCATTCCTGGAAATTCAGAGTGTCAGTCTTTTCCGCGGGGTAGTGAATTTTAAAACTCATATGGCATAGAATTTTAAGGTGAGGATTTAAGATGGACCTCAGGGACAACTTTTTGTACCCAGAGGGTCGTCAAGATCTTGAATGAGTTGTCATAGGAAGTTATCGAAGTGCATAAAATTACAACTTTTAAAGACATCTGTACAGATATATGAATAGGAAGGATTCAGAGAAATGTGGGCCAAATGGTACAAGCGCAGCATGTCAACTTCTGTGCTGTACAGATCTCAAACTCTCTTTGCTAGTTCCAGAGGCAGGTTGTTCCATGTACACACTACCCTTTGTGTGAAAAAGTTGCCTCTCATCAGTTTCAAATATTTTCCTTAAGCCTTTGTGGTGGGCTGAAGGGCACGTTTCCACGCTGTATCTCTAAAACTAAAATAGCTGATATTCAAGATCTATACTTATTTAAAAGATGTTATAAAACCATTGCCACCACCAGATGATGCTCTCACTTTATAATAATAAGTTAAAAATAATAAGTTAATAATTAAAAATAGTGCCAGTACTGCTTGGAGGTTTTTATGTGTGTTTAATTTTAGACAGTGTTGCAAGGGGAGGTCAGCTACTCGGACCTTTGAGTTCTTGGACTAAAACAAAATAGAAATTCATATGATGCATCATCCATTAATAGCCGGGACAGGTGCTAACCCGATCATATTTAAATTGGATTCATAAATATTTTCAAATCAGTGAAGGATTCCTTTATAATTCCAATGGAATTTTATTTATGGAGCGTCTGGGCAGGCCAGGAATTAATTATTTGTAGTGCAGGAGATGGAGGGACGATCTCAGATGTTTATAAAATCAGGACGGGAATAGATAGGGCCAATGCAAAGACTTTCCAGATTTCTGAGATGGAGCTTGTTTATCAAGCGAGATTGACTGGACTCAGCCTTTACTCCCAATTTAAGACAAACGCAACGCGATTTCATAAAACGAACAAAATTCTTACTGGTCTTTGCTTGTAGAGCTGATGTTCCCATTTGCTCGGGTGTCTAGAACCAGGGTCCACAGTATTAACAATAAGGGGTCAGCCAGTCAGGACATAGATGAGGAGAAATTTCTCCACTTAGGGGGCAGCAATTCGCTGGAATTCATCATGTGGGCTGTAGCAACTTAGTCAGGATACATACAAGTTTGAGTTTGATAAACTTTTAGATATTAAGGAAATAAAGTATGTGATTAGTGCAGGGGTATTATGAATAGCGGGTATTATGAATAGCCCTAACTTTAATGAATGGTATTAAACTCTGGTCTTAAATGGTAAACCATGTTAATGGTATTGGTGCATTATTGTCATGTGTACCAAGATACACTAAAAAGTTTATCATTGCAAGCTATCCAATTAAATCATATCATACACATGTACAAAATAACTTCTCAAAATGCACAGCAGTGAATGAAATGAAGACATATTACAAAGGTATGGCTCTGGGGCAGAAGACATCGACTGTGCACTGCTCACTCACCGGTTTCTGACTTCCCCAGGATGGGAGAGTACGAGTAGCTGTGATTACTGTAATCTCCACAGCCCACAGAGCTTTCCCTCAGCTGAGGGCCAATGATCCTCTTCTGCGTGATGTCCTCCTGTCCACTGCTTTCTGCTGTACCAGATTCATCCTGTGAAGATATTGCAAACACAAGTGTCACATCCTCCTGGCCTACAGATGATTAGAGATGTTTGAAGGGGGCCTTAGAAAATAACTAAAGTACTATTAATAAAGTAGGCCCATAATTGAAAATTTGATGAGGTCATTTTTTTTGCAATCAAAAAATTTCTATTGCTCGAGAATTCCGTAATTCAGTGGTTCCTATCTTACGTCTCTGATCTTCCAGTCAGTACTAATATTAATTGATCAATCAATTGGATAAACTGCTGCTAATTAATGGAGTGCCTCAGGCTAAGAGCCATGATTTTTGTGTGGTGGGTTTATTCCCCCTAGGACATGGATGCACAAGGTGAAAAAAAAAAACTATTTTCTATTTTTCCATCTTTCCTGCCGCCACACTCGAACTTTAATGATATTCTTGAACTACCTCAAAAAAAATCCCCTTGGTTTGATTGATATTAGCAACATCAATGTTGCAGATGCTGAATGACCTGCTAATAATTTTGCCTATTACCTCAAGATCTCTCCAGCACCCAATGTGTCACACACACACAACAAACATTCTGAAGTGGCTGTAAAGCTTACTTGTTCATATTTGCAGAGGAGTCTCAAAATTCACTGAAGTGGGACCTACACGAACCAGAAAGCGAATCAATTCTAAATATTATTCAGCTACGATGACAATCTACCCCTTGTCGAGGGCAAGGCCACCTACCGATGCAAATTGGGGCTGCTCTCCATTTTTATCTGTAAGTTGAAGGAAGTTTTTCTTTCCTGGTTCAAATCCAGATTCAGTGAGAGATTTTTCACTGGTGTAATCCAGGGGGCACTGGAACAGAAAGTTTTACATTTACACAACACAAACTAAAATAGTATATATTTTTAAAAGAGCACAGGAACAAAGAGACTACATTGAAAGTTAGACATTGCCCGGTCCATCACAAGTACTGACTTCCCCAGAGGAGGCACTGCCTTGCAGAGGCAGCCAATACAAAGACCCTCAGCACCCTAGCCATGCTGTAATTCACTATTACCATCAGGAAGGTAGTATGGGACCTTAAAAACCGGGATGTTCAAGACCCCCCCCCCCCCACGGCTGAACATGATCCAGGTAGACCGTGGCCTGCAGTGGGTTGCCAAACATGATGCCAAGTTAAATAATCTCCTCCACCAACACGTGCTCCATATTCCTCTACCCCCTGCATATCCATGTGCCTATCTAAAAGCCTCTTCAACGCCAATATTATATCTGCCTCCACCACCACCCCACAATTAGAAACCTTGTAAAGCTAAGAAAGTATCGATTCTGCGGCTTGGCTATTAGCTTGCAGGGAGATTCCATTTGCACTTTATTTCCTTCTCATTTCCCTGATTGTTGTTGCTGGAAGTCAAACTAAGCACGCGATGAGTCTCCAAGGAGGAAGTGTTAATTCTTAAAATTACCTGGTCAGGGTTGTTCAGACCATTGCTCCAGACTAACTCGAAGGTGGCATTGATGTAGCCTGCTTTAGCCGAGACGTCCTCGAACAGCTGTTTGAGTGGAGTTGATGCAGGAAGGTTAAGAGTGAGCCGCTGAGTGACCACCTTGGCATTAGTGGTGTCCTGTATGATACACAGCACCCGTGGTTCATCCGCTGCCGTCTCTGACTGCAAAGATACGGGATTTTGTTTTAATTGAGCAGCAGCGATAATAGAACAAAAGTTCACCACGCATTCAATATGACTGCACCAGACTTGTGCCTCTGCCAGTTACTCCACCAGTTATAATAAAGCAGAAATAACATAACTTATATTTGTCGCCCAAGACTGTTACTGACGAGAATAGAAACAGAAATCCAGAACAAACAACAGAGGTTAACGGAAATCATTTGCCCACATCAGAAACTGTGTAAAAGATGCAGATCTTTAAATCCATGGAGTCCACATTACCAGAATGTGGAAGGCCAGCTCCCCATACTGAAGGAACATCTGCAGTGGAGTTACAGGGTTGGTACGAGGATCACTGCTTTTAGACAAGCTGGAGGAATGGACTCAGAGGTAGCAAAATAAATTTAATGTTGAGAAACATGGTCTTAGATTTGGTAGGGAGGACGAAGATCATGTCATGCAAGCCTTTCAACCCATCTTATAACACTGATGATTTATCCTTCTGTCACCACATTTACCACACATTATTTGAAATTCATATGGTCTCCAATTCCTTGCCACAGGGTGTTTTTTTCCTGTCTAAAGTGCATAATGGAGAGAAATAAATCCTTCAGAAAAAACCTCAACATTGTGGCTCGGATCTTTAGGTCAGTGGCAGACTGAAAAGGATTTAGTGGCTCCAACATCACGCCTTTGCTTCATGGCAATACGAGTTTCACTTTGAAATCTTCTGGAGTGTCCAACAGGTTGCCCAGCCATTCAAACTGAAGAATTCACAGGACAGTGATATGGGAAAATCAATGGTAAGATTAAATAACACAAAGACAAGAAATAAAATTGTACAAGAATGTGAAGGATTTTCACTTGAAGTTAGATAACAATTGTTTTGAAATACAATTCAGATGGAGTTACACTCTACACTTTAAAAAAGGTTTTAATGGATCAGAGATTATCATGGTCGAACAATGATTTTTTTTTTTTAAAACAGTCACGTAATCCCAGGGTCCATTGCTGTTTCTACAACACTCTCCAGCCCAACATTCCCAGCATTGACATTCCGCTGACTATGTTAGGCGGGCTGCATCATTTGTGTGTCTGACACAGTGTGTCCTGAAACAGGCAGACACTCTATTCAGAGCTCTGGAACAGGAAGTCATTACCAGGAAAACAGGTGATGGGATTCAAGGATGTGCTTAAAGCTTCCTTGATGAACTGCAACATCCCGGCCGATTCCTGACAAGCTCTGAAACATGATGGCATAAACTGCAGAAGAAGCATTTAGGATGGAATTGTGAGCCTTGAGCCAATGCACTGAGAGCACAAAGGGGCTAAATGTAAACGACTGACGTGCAACACCTCTCACGCTATGCATCAGCCTGCCGTGCAAGGCTTGTACTAACCCATCGGTGGAAGAGTCTGCACTTCCCACATTGACAGTGATCCCAAAGCATGTTTGAAGTCACCCTTGACCCGGAGTGCCTAAGAATGGTTATTAGCCATAATTGTGCAAACTAGTTCATGTCCTCACCCAGCACATTAAGCTCATTCTTTCTTCCCCGTTCACTATGCAAGCCCCCATTTTCACAACACATCTTTCTCTTTCAACCCTTCCTGAACAATTCAAGATATTAACCCACAACTTGAGAGCAGTTCCCCTTCCACCACAAAATATGGCAACTTTTCCTTTACTCCCCCCCCCCCCCCCACCATATCTCCCACTCTCATGTTCTGTGTCACAGTCTATTTTCAAAGAGAACGTAACAGTCACATTGGCTCTCTCTCATATTATTGGCATGGAAAACTGAACAGCTGCAGCAGTCAGACGGGTTCGTTTATGGCTGAACCCTGACAGAAAGCACAGCTCCATATGGAGATTAAGGACTAGTCTAGGCAACCCTGGAAACTGGCCAGGCCTAACCAGCAGAATTTGCACCAAATGCACTTCCACATATCCTCTTCAATGTATTCAATCTATCAAAGTGCATTGCAGCTACTAAATTCTTGGCTTTGTAGAATAGCTTGTCTGTACCTAGTTCATTATTCACATCTAATACAACAATCATTCCATACTAAGTAATAAATGAGCATGGTTTTATTCAAAATAATCTAAAATTAACTAGAACATCCAAATAACATCACTTTAATTTAGATACAGCGTAGAAACAGGCCCTTCGGCCCACCGAGTCCATGCTGACCAATGATCACCCATACCTTAACCTATACACTAGGGACAATTTACAGAAGCAAAAACCTACAAACCCACGTCTTTGGAATGTGGGAGGAAACTGAAGCACCCGGAGAAAACCCGCGTGGTCAAAGGGAGAAAGTACAAACTCCATACAGACAGCACCCATAGTCAGGATCGAACCTGGACCTATGGCATCATACATCAGCAACTATACCGCTGTACCACCCATTACTCCTTTTGAATATTCTCCTAACCGGACAATAAGTGAGTGAAGCTTCAAACATTTTTACCATAGATACATCTCTAAAATATTGTGAGTGGTATTGGGTTTATTACGTGTCATGATATATCGTGAAAAGCTTTGTTACTACTGGGGAAAAAGAGAAAGATTTAACACAATATCTCAGAATTGTGATTATTTTATTCTGAATGTAGTATTGCAAAAGCACAAGAACCTGGCTACCCTGGATAATGCTGAGTGCAAACTTAAGAGTATGCCACACAGGGTTGTGAAGATATTGGGTTATATCCATGGTCCAAGTATTCCCACCCTGAATCAAGACACAGGTCGTCTTTCCAACATGCCAGACATTCTTCACAGCGTTGGACTGAATAGCCTAATTCTGCTCCTATCACTTATGACCTTGCCAAAATATTTACCAGTAAATTGAATTGTTTTCGTAAAATAAATATTACCGACACCAATAGTTCACTTGAAATCTGCTCTGAAAGTAATTACTACAGTGTACATCCCCTTTTTACACTGGGAAAATATACAATTTATGAAGGCAAGTGATACCCATTTAATTGGCATGAATCCATTTAGTTTAGCTAGTCAAACAGCCAGCTTGTTAAACCATGAAAAACACTGTAAAACATTAATATATTTGTTAAATAACACTGGTCAACAGTGAATCAAGTGACAGTGAAGTAGGTGCTGTCAACATTTCTGTCCAAGCATGCAACTCCAGATGACTCATGCAGTGCTGTTTTTGAAGAGTAGGTAGTGCAACAAAACTGACACAAAATAGGAAAAAGAAAGCAACCAACCTAGCCTAGGAATGCAAGATGATTTATTTTTACTTCAGCCAACTGGGTTTGATGGCCTCGTGCTTGTTTATGTCAAAACAAGTTCAAGCTACATCACATCAGCTTTGATCATGTTGGACAGCTGCACGTCTGAAAAGCTTGGGAAATGTAAAACAGCATTCCTGTTCAGGTGGATGTCAACAGTCCCATATGATCTGAAGAGATGCATGAAGGCTTCACACCATTCGTGCCACTGCCTTCTATCACCATCACAAAGAACACCCATGTCATTGCTGTTTATGGGAGGCTCCTCTGTGTACATTGGCTGCCACTTGTGTGCACAACAGGCTAGGCTTCCAAACACAGATTATTTATATGAAAGGCAAGGCCCCTGTGTATGTACAACCTGTTCCTTTGTGTATGCCAGTTGGGAAATACCTTTTTCAATATTTCAAGAAACAATGAGTATCCACATACTTTTGTGCTATGATAAAAGCACATTCAATAAAACAAGTTCAAATTCAATTTCCACTAACTGGCAAATGTAATAAATGATAATTTACCAGCTTCAAGTATTTGGAATTACACTCTGCCCATTACTCAGAGTTGCAGATGACAGAAAATACTTTCTCTCCATCACACAATATACCCATATTTTAGGAATAGCAAGCATGAGGTTCCCAAACCTGAAAATAACACTCAAACCAAAGGTCTAAACACCAAGCACGTCAACGCATCACTAGACACCCAGATTCATCGTAGAACATATTCTACTAACACAAAGGTAGTCACTAGTCAGGATTTGAGATAATTGAGATGCAAAGCAGAGGAGCATTAAAGAGGAAAACTTCATAATTGCAAGATAGGACTATATCAAAAAGGAGAGAAAAGTGGGAGTCGTTGGCATATAGAGAACATTGACAAATAGGGCCAAAAGAGCCTGATGCTGTGCTGTATATTTTAAAAGGAACTATCAAATCCATATGCTGAAAATGTTATATGCAGCTGACAACACAATAGTAAAGGGGATATGGGGAGAAGGCAGGAACGGGGTACTGATTGGGGATGATCAGCCATGCTCACATTGAATGGTGGTACTGGCTCAAAGGGCCAAATGGCCTACTCCTGCACCTATTGTCTATAAAGGACTCGCTTATCGACTAGTTATAATCAAGGGAGGAAAGATATTTTGACCAGTACATTGCAACATATTCTTTCAGGTAATTTTATTTGGGTGAATGAGGGAATGTATTGTTTTAAATAACAGTGTGCTTGGAAATTCGAGCTGGACACAAAATCAGGAAGCAGCCATGAAATAAGTAGCACATAGCATTAAACTGAACTCAATATCCTCAATATGTGCAGGGACAGATCCTTTGCACTGTTCATCCATTAACCTCCAATTTAGTTACCAAACAGCTTTGAAGATATTTAATCAACCACCAATATCTCCTGGCATCCATACTAAAGAAATTAAACTCCTGCAGAGCCACTTAATTGGCTGATTGATGTACCAGCAAACAAATGTCAGAACAGCTAGATTCTGATACAAAGTATGTAGTTCGTGTCCCAATGGTGGAGCCAATACGGTGGTAAAATTACACTTCATTCCCACCAAGGCCAGTATATCCATCCTGAGGTGGGGCACCCAGATCTGCTTTCTGTATTCCTTTCAAGATCTAAATCAGGGCTTTACCCAGCTGTTTCACGTTGCAATCTTGTACGATCTCTTGCCTTGGTGTGGAAATCTAAACTACAGTAAACACAACACGTAATGCAGCACTTGTGGAAAGATAAACAGAGTTAATGCTTCAGGTTGAAGTCAAGTTGAAAGTCTTCAACCAAAATCTAACTGTTTCGTTTCTACGTCAGATGCTACCTAACCTGATGAGTATTTCTAGCATTTTCTTTCCACTTTTAATCTGGTTTAATTGTTTATCCTTACCATGGAATTTTAATGGATTACACGCAAAGATCACAGCCCCCAAAATTCCACAAGTCTCTAAAAACTTCCACTGCTTCTAACAAAAGTAATTCAGTTTATTCAACCAAGATACATCATGCTTAAATTCTCTGTTACCTCATCCTAAAAGGTAAATGCTGTAGGGAACATCAATTCGCATGCAAAATGTATGAATCTGCTTAGTGTAGTGACTTGTTGATGGGCAATGTGTAATGTTGGAAATTCACCTTGATGTATCTGAAATGCACAGCATGTGTATTTAAGAAGTACAGCATCCCAACACCACATTCTAACTAGCTCTGGGGGGTTTTCTTGTCCTGGATAAGGATAGAATATATTTAAATAAAGGTTCTACTGCATGTTCAAAATGGCTCCCGCTATATCGAAGAGATGAGAAAGCAAACAGAGTATTCAAAACCACAAAAGCCACCACGTAATAGTGAGAGAGAGAAAATTACGAGCACTGCAAGTTTCTTTTTAAGAAGATACAGCACAAACATCTACCACTAGAGAGCTAAGTATCAACATGCTGAGAAGAGAATGGTCCACAAGTGGAGGAGCACCAGGTGTTATTGTGTAGATGCGCAAAATTCATAGCAAGTAATTCAACAAGACAGGAGCAAGGGTTGTCACTAGCCACTATTCTTTTCTTTTAAATGAACAGCACAGAGATTCTTAGTTACAAATTAACTGAAAACATAACCACAATATGGCAGATAACACAACTTTAACAGGAAAAACAAGGTTTAGGTTTGTTATTGCAACATATACACCTAGATATAGTAAAAAGTTGTGTTTTGCATGCCCTCCAATCAAATCAGATAATACTATACATACATATAATCACCCCAACCCAAGCACAATTGGAAGATTAAATGGAAAGATACAGAGTGCAGAATATAGTTCTCACCACTTCACTGCACCAGATCCAGGGCCATAATGGGGGAAAGACGTGCAATCCTCAACTATTTCCACTTTGGCAACGTTGATGCCGATTGGGGCATACACTCTAGCACGTTTCCTGAAATTGATAACTAGCTCCTTTGTCCTCCTGACACTCCAACTCCATTTGCCATTTTGTTAGTCCTGCTTACGATTACTGCAGCAAATGTCAAACCAGGCCAAGCTTTGTTATTGCCAAACCATCTGAGTCGCATGCCAATCAATTGCTCACAGGCGGTTAATATTTTCCAATCAATGCAACACCAATGCTACCTGAGAGAATTTCTTCTTCATTTCATCAAAGATACTTTGTCTGCAACTCCAAAACATCCCCTAAGATATACAAAAATAAAATTGTACATTTTAATCTGATGAAAAATAACCAAACAGGGTAGCATTAGAATATAGGAATCAAGATGCTTAAGAGTGGACAGAGACCAGATGGTTACGTACAATTCAAAAGAAAATTGTAAATTTCTAAAGATAGGAAATTGAAAGAGAAGGAAATCGTTGCCACTCAGGCTTCAACGGGACAACACTTTAAATCACAGGAGAATGTTTGTCCTTGTAACCACACAGATGGCTATAAAAACTGCTGATTCTTGCATACAGGTGCTCCACCAGCAAAACCACGCATGAAAAAGAACCCAACCAAGCTGCTTTCCTGAAGAAGTATTCAATACAAGCGCTCTTCACATCATTGCCATCTCCAAATCCTTTTGTATGTGAATATAACCCAGACTTTTCATATCCAAATATTTCCCAGCACAGACTGACCGTTAAACATAGCAATGGTGCAGAAGTGAAAAAGGGTTCATTGTGCCACAATAAAATGTTTAAGCACTAAGTAGCACAGGATGATAAATGGATACTTTCTCCAATGGAGTATTCAGTTTGGTGGCTTACCCAGGCGTTTTGTTAAAGAGCAGGAGACTGAGCACATAGCTGAGGTGCTCCTGTGTGGAACGTTATTGAGGTATCACCAAATTAGACTGATTGTAATCTGCGATGTGGAAACCGAGGGCCCAATTACATAGGGTAAATGAAATATGCAATGCAATTAATTTTCAAGCTCTCTTTGATAAATATATACACTAGAAGCTGCGTATCGATTTGTAGACAGAATTGATACGATCTACAAGGTGTATGTAACAAAAGACAAAGCTTCAGTTGGCCAATAGCTGCGATCTTTACACAAGTATCATTGGAAATTGCGTTCTTTTTACAGGCAACAAAATGATGCCACACGGTTCTTACTCCACACCCCCACTTGCATCAAACACCATTTTGCGGAGCTTTATTTTTGAGTGGAAGAGAAATCGGGTTCTTCAAAAATGTCCTTTTTTATCAATCAGACATACCTTTACAGGACCCAGAACATCCCTGTGAAATATTGATTATCCATGTGGTGTAATTTATTTAAAGAATTAAGATTTTCTTGATTTTGAGGCAACATCGCGTAATACGGTGCTGTCCAAGCAGTCCCCTGCTCTATTCTTTGTACAGCCTGACACAGCTGCAGCAATGCACAACACTAACCTCAGCAAATACGATCTTCTACGGTACCTTTGGCTGCATTGTGGACTTCGGTTTTGCACATGGTTGCCGAGTGTTATGGTTATTAAATTATTGTACTATTGGGTATTATATATTTATCTGCATGCTATTGGGTTTAGAGGCCTGCTCAGCTGCTACAAATAAGAATTTCATTGTTTCATTACTAGTCCATATGACAATTAAATATTGATTCTTACCCCTAAATAGGCAAAATATCATATTTTCCAGAGATGCTGCATGATCCACTGAGTCACCCCAGGATAGTTACTCCAGCATTTTGTCTTTTTTGAAAACCGGCATTTGCAGTTCATTGTTTGTTTGTTAATTCCATCAGACAAGTTGAATAGCCAACTAACTGACCACATTTTATCCACATCTCTTGCAAAAAGTTGAGCAATTCATATAATTTATCCAATCAGAATAAATCATTTTTGTTCCGTTCTGATGCATAAGAGGTTTGTTACTCAGACAGCAAAACTATACTGTGCTTTACATTGGTCCGATCAATGTACAACCTGCTTCAAACGTCTAATTATATATCTTCAGAACACATGCCAGTACACATTCAGCATGTTGTTGACAGATTCAAACCTCCTAAATTTTCAGTGAATATTTAACATCAAAATTAAATGTTTTCCACCTATGTCAGCAACAAAGATTACTTACATCTCATGAAACATAGAAACATAGAAACTAGGTGCAGGAGTAGGCCATTCGGCCCTTCGAGCCTGCAGCGCCATTCAATATGATCATGGCTGATCATCCAACTCAGTATCCCGTACCTGCCTTCTCTCCATACCCTCTGATCCCCTTAGCCACAAGGGCCACATCTAACTCCCTCTTAAATATAGCCAATGAACTGGCCTCGACTACCCTCTGCGGCAGAGAGTTCCAGAGACTCACCACTCTGTGTGAAAAAAGTTCTTCTCATCTCGGTTTTAAAGGATTTCCCCCTTATCCTTAAGCTGTGACCCCTTGTCCTGGACTTCCCCAACATCGGGAGCAATCTTCCTGCATCTAGCCTGTCCAGCCCCTTAAGAATTTTGTAAGTTTCTATAAGATCCCCTCTCAATCTCCTAAATTCTAGAGAGTATAAACCAAGTCTATCCAGTCTTTCTGCATAAGACAGTCCTGACATCCCAGGAATCAGTCTGGTGAACCTTCTCTGCACTCCCTCTATGGCAATAATGTCCTTCCTCAGATTTGGTGACCAAAACTGTACGCAATACTCCAGGTGTGGTCTCACCAAGACCCTGTACAACTGCAGTAGAACCTCCCTGCTCCTATAACTCAAATCCTTTTGCTATGAAAGCTAACATACCATTCGCTTTCTTCACTGCCTGCTGCACCTGCATGCCTACTTTCAATGACTGGTGTACCATGACACCCAGGTCTCGCTGCATCTCCCCTTTTCCTAGTCCGCCACCATTTAGATAATAGTCTGCTTTCCTGTTTTTGCCACCAAAATGAAGATTACTTGTCATGCATTTGTACTAATCTCCCATTCTTTGACTCAACCATATAAATTGTCCTAGTCTCTTTGAACGTCACTCATCACTCATACACTATCCAACTGGCAAAGAACCCTTCTATCTTTGTAAAAAAAAAAAACTTGTTGGTGCGAACTCGGTGGGCCGAAGGCCTGTTTCCATCCTGTATCTCTAAACTAAACTAAGAAGGTTATCTTCCTTGCTTTACAATCCCTCCGTGCTCTTGCCCTTCCCAATCTCTTACCGACATCTGAAGGTTTCGCCGTTCAACTGCCCGAAGGAAAGTGGATAACCAATTTAGAATTTTTTTTCTAGCTCAATCAGGGGGGAAAAACATTAATAACATGGATTAAACCCTTCATGACCTGCAGAAAAATAAAAGAGCACAACTGGTGGTTATAACCTTTAGCATCTTTAAAATAGCAAAGAAATTCACTGAAACATTACCAAACAAAAAAAGTGTGAACCGTCTGAGAAATTGGGCAGAGAACGTTCTAAAAATAATGAAGTATTATACACAATATTTCAGCTTTGAGCTTTAATGCGCTCCATGGGAATCTAGCTGTATTATCAGCTTAGGTATATTTTTAAACAAGAGATAATGGTTATGTATTGCTGAAGTGGACACAACATAAATTATCTGTTTGCTGACAGGAATTCTAACCTACAGGATAAATTCTTAAATGCACTTCCAGTTGCGGAAATATAATTATACCATTATTAGGGTAGTGTCGTAGGGCCCAACTACCCACTGCTGTTTCAACAACCTTCCAATCACACGGTCAGAAATACGACTTTTCTATAACTGTACAATGCACCATTTGCAACTCTGAAAATGAAGCAGCCAACATCCAAATGCTTCTGCTCCACTGTTACCAGTGCTGAGGTATGGTACAAATTGTGTAGGAAGGAAGTGCAGATGTTGATTTACACCGAATATAGACACAAAAAGCTGGAGTAACTCAATGGGTCAGGCAGCATTTCTGGAGAAAAGTAATGTGAGATGTTTCGGGTCAGGACCCGACTGGGTCGCACAGTTTTTCCACTGTATCTTGATACACATCATAATAATAAGCCAACATGAAAATGCAACAAGGCCTGGACTATATCCAACCTGAGCTGCTTGGTGGCAAGTAACATTTGTACCACTTCAACCTGGACTTCCACTGTTACGCTGATGACACCCAGATCTACCTCGGCACCAAATCCCCCCACAACCCCCCCCCCTCCCATATCAACTCCTGTTTGTCAGCTATAAAAACCTGGATGCAACAGAATTTCCTCAAACTCAATAGCGATAAGACAGAATTCCTCCTCATAGGCTCCAAAGCCACACTCAGCAAAATCAATAACCCCACTCTGACTATTGACGGCACCAATGTCTCCCCATCTCTCCAGGCCCGCAACCTTGGCGTGATCTTTGATTCCACCCTCTCCCTTGAGCCTCACATCTGCCATGTCATTAAAACCTCCTTCTTTCATCTCCGCAACATCGCCAAACTCAGACCCTCTCTCACACCTCCCGCTGCTGAAAGACTCATCCATGCCGTCATCTCCTCCCGACTGGACTACTGCAACTCACTTCTCCTTGGTATCAGCTCCACCTACATCAACCGACTCCAACTGGTCCAGAACGCAGCCGCCCGACTCATCACCCACACCAAATCCTGGCATCACATCACTCCAGTCCTCAAACAACTTCACTGGCTTCCCATCTCCCACCAGATCAACTACAAAATCCTGATCCTCACCTACAAAGCCCTCCACCATCTGCCCCCCCCCCATATCTCACGGACCTCCTCTCCCTCTACCAACCCTCACGGTCTCTCAGATCCACATTAGCTGGTCTCCTCTCCATCCACGTCCAACCTCCGCAGTTTTGGGGACAGAGCCTTCTCCAGGGCAGCTCCCAGGCTCTGGAACTCCCTCCCCCAACTGATCCGCAATTCCATGTCCCTCACCATCTTCCAGTCTCGCCTCAAGACCTATCTCTTCACCTCTGCCTATCCTTAGCCCCACGTCCCCCTCCCTTTTCATCTGTGCATTAATTGCCTCATATTGTGGTTTGTATTGAATTCTGTCTTTACTTTGTGTACTAGTCATGTCTCTACTATTTATTTCATTCCCCTTACATGTTTTTCCTCTACCTGCTAAATTTTTGTAAGGTGTCCTTGAGACTCTTGAAAGGCACCCATAAATAAAATTTATTATTATTATTATTACCACACAACTGCTGGGAAAAGATAATATTTAACCTTCAGCCATTTCATTAATCACATTTAAATCTTTTCCACCTCTGCTCAGAAAGAAAGCTTACTCTCATATCTTGAAGATTACTTGTGGTGCGTTTGCACTAATCTCCCATTCTTTGACTCAGCAGTTTAATTTGTCCGAGTCTCTTTAAATGTCACTCATTCACTAACCAACTGGCAAAATAGCCCGCTACCTTCTGCAATTTCTACCTTCACACAGAAATGGTGTATCCAAAGGAAGGGATCATAGACACAAGAAATCTCCAATAAGTGTTTCAGCGACTTCAGTGAAATTACTACAACCTGATCAGCAAAGCCCTGCAACAAATAAAAGATCTTGATCATAAAATCCACAGGAACCTTTTAACAGACTCAATGGGTGCTATAACTGGCATATAATTAAAAAGCAATTACACTATTAAAGAACACAAATAAAAATACAGAACATTGAATATTAAAATAGTAAGAAACATCTTCAACAGTAACAACTTTGATGAACCAAAGTTAGCCAAATGATGTGAACAATATATTTGTACATCTACCATGAAAGTACATACAAGGTACAGAATTGAGTGTATTAATTCTCAAGTTGAAGTACAATTACTGGGCAGCATGCTTTAATCCTGAAAAGCAGGGCCAATTTACCGTCAAATTTGAAGCAGTATGTCAGACTATGAATTTTTCAGTTTTAACTTAAAAAAGGAGATGAAACATCCTAAATGTCTCCATCGAAATGTTTTACCCATTGATAAAATTCACATTTTACACTTAACTTTCTAAATGCCGCAAATGGCTTTCAAAACATGCATTTAGATTTATGACTGATCACTTTTGGCCAAGGGTTGCACTGATGCTGTTAAAACCACAGAGTATTGGTGAAAAAGGTGTGATGTGAAAAGTAACTTGCCAAACAATGCGACAGCTGAACTAGACTGTAAAGATGTAGAAACGAAGAACTGCAGATGCTGGTTTGTACCAAATATAAATTAAGTGCCCTCCATAATGTTTGGGACAAAGACCCGTCATTTATTTATTTACCTCGGTACTCCACAATTTGAGATTTGTGATAGCAAAGAAATCGCAGTTAGATTTTATTAACGGCCATTTTATACATTTTGGTTTCACCATGTAGAAATTACAGCAATGTTTATACTGTCCCCCCATTTCAGGGCACCATAATGTTTGGAACACATGGCTTCACAGGCAATTGTAATTGCTCAGGTGTGTTTAATTGCCTCCTTAATGCAGGTATAAGAGAGCTCCCAGCACCTAGTCTTTCCATCACCTTTGGAAACTTGTATAGCTGTTTATCAACATGAGGACCAAAGTTGTGCCAATTAAAGTCAAAGAAGCCATTATGAGACTGAGAAACAAGAGGTCATGCAGCATCTCTGGAGAAAAAAAGGATAGGTGACAACCCCTTCTTTCTAGTAATGCTGGTTGTAAAGATTCCTAACATAACATAAACTCCGCTAAATACGTTTAACAACTAAAATTGACAAATACTAATAAATCACAAAAAAAATTAAGTTGCCCACATTATTCCTTTTTATTAAATCCTTTCATCCATATTTTTAAAGGGATTGGCCTTCATGCTCTCATTACGTGCAGCTGTGCAAGTGATTGGTAAGATGACACTTGGAGTAGTGCATACAGTTCTAGTCACCCCGCTATGGTAAGGACTTCATTAAGTTGGAAAGTGTGCAGAAGTGACTCACCAAGATGTTATCTGGAATTGCAGACTTGTGTTATGGGGAGAAGATGGATGGACTGAATGTCAACTGGGTCAACATGGACAAGGTAGGCCAAAAGACCTGTCTCCATCCTCACTGATTAATTATACTGACTATGAGTGGACAGAGATATAGAGTCAGTAAAGTCAAGAGCAGTAAGCATAGTCCATGAAATAAAGAATTGGCTTTTTTTGAAAAAGGTAGAAAGCTTGGGAACATAATTAAACCAAGTGATTGGCCAACAAATCCAAAGCAAAATGTCTTCTCAAATGAAATCAATGAGGTTTGGTGAGCTGTTAAACCTAATTTAAAACGTGCCATACAGCAGAAAATGATATAGCTATATCATATCCAAAACCATCACTGACTGATGCATTTGCTATCTACAAATAAAACTATGGGCCATTTGGATATAATTTCCCCGATGTTACTATGATCTCCTGATTAATCTTCCACCCTGTTGATTTAAATATCTTGCTGTCAATATCCCGACTTGCAAAAAGGTCCCATTAACCAATCACACAGAGTTGCACTTGACTTTGGAATTTTTTTATTTTTTTTAAATAAAATAACCCGTTCTTTTGCATCAATGATTAAAACTCTTCAACAGTACCTTCACCAAATATACGAAAACAGCAACTTTTCATATATCCTTCAGCAGTAACCAAGTTTGTCTTCATCCACAAGATACATTCCTGACCTCCATTAGCACAGGAGTGTGATGTTACTTAGTATACAGGTGGACGTATTACATATCCCAAGCACTAACAACCTTCATTGTGATTAGCTCAAAATCATCAGAATTTCCATAATTAAGCCGTAGGATCTGACCGTGATTACCTAAACTAAAATGTTTATATAATAAATAACATGATGCAAAGCTGAATGAGTGCAGAATTTTGTTCTGCTCATCCTAACCACAATCACACCGTTGACAATTAATAACATGTACCAGCATTTCATTAGTTTTTTCCATTTCAAAAGTTGTTGTTTACTGTTTCCAACCAGCATGACTCTGAAAGTAGTAGAACAAGTTGTTATGGTGGTTAAAAGTAAAACAAGGGATATTTGGTCACCATCCATCTTAGTTCTTTACCCTCACCCAATAAAAAAAAGTAACAATGCACAAAATTCTGGAGGAACTCAATGGGTCAGGCAGCATCTGTGATGGGAAATGCACAGGCCATATTTGGCATCAAGACCCTTCTTCAGTATGATCTTCTGAGCTTCTCCACAGCGTGCGGTTTCTTGCATCTCCAAAAATGTAACAATGCCTGAAACAGAAGCTGGTATTGATCTCCTTAAAGAAATACATTTCAAGCGGTGTTCAAATTAAGAAAAGGCATTTCTAATTTCATAAGTGTCAAATAAAGAACGAATAGAGGGGTAAAATAATTGGCAAAACAGAGAAGCAAGAATTATTTTTAAACACAAATTGCACCTATAAATTCTGCTTTCAGGTCTTGTATTAGGACCAAACCATGAAGATGACCGAGGCTGTACATCCAAAGTGGACAGTTATCATTGTTCGTGAGTGGGAGCAAACACATAAAAGTATCCAAAGTGCCTTCCTGGGATTTCAGTAAAAGTGAGAACAGTGCAGAGAGCTATAATCAGTCTGAAGAAGGGTCCCGACTCGAAAGTTCGCCTATACGTTTTCTGTACAGAGATGCTGCCTGACCCGCTGAGTGATTCTAACATTTTGTGTCGATAATCAGTCAAATTTGGACTGATCACTAACCAAATACAATCACAAAACTGATTCTTCAGAATTGAAGATTAACCAAATACTTTATCAGAGCTCACATATACGATTTTAAAGGACATGGAATGGGGACCAATTTAGGGAGGAATTTCCAGAGATTAAGTCCAAGGAAACAAAAAGTCAGAGCTAGCATTGATGAGGTAACAAGACTAAGGAAATGTTACATTTTGAAGTATGGTAGGTCTTGTCAACAAGGAGAAATGGCTTAGTACATCCAAGCTGATCATGTGTTTGTAGAAGGTACACAAAAAAGCTGGAGAAACTCAGCGGGTGCAGCAGCATCTATGGAGCGAAGGAAATAGGCAACGTTTCGGGCCGAAACCCATGTGTTTGTAGACATGGGTAGATGTGGTGGCCAAAGGCAATCCAAAGAGGAATTGAAAGTTGGAGATGGATGCCATTGCTAGAATACATAGATAAGACTCAAGTGAGAGTAGGACTTCAGAAGAGAGGCACAGAAAGTCAGAAGATATTACAAATACAAAAAAGATTAAATAGAAACAGAAAACAGTGGAATTGCAATGCAGCATCTATGGACAGAGAAACTGTTAATTGATTTGATTGAATGTAGAAACATGGAACTGCAGATGCTGCTTACAAAAAAAGAGACACAGAGTGCTGGAACAATTCAGTAGGTCAGGCATCTTTGGAAAAGCTGCCTGACCCGGTCTGAAGAAAGGCCCCAACCTGAAACAGTACCTATGTTCTCCAGAAATACTGCTTGAATTGCTGAGTTAATGGCACGTTGAGTCATTAATTGATTAGGTCAATAACCTTTCAATAAAATAAAGCAATCAACGTGAAACAAGTTAGTGTATACGAGAAAGATCGAACACCTGGTTGAGTGGTGCCACAACAACCACCTCTCGCTTACCATCACAAAACCAAGGAACCGATCTTTGATTTCAGAAAGGAGAAATCAGGGAACCACTCTTATTATTAGTGGGTCAGTGATGAAGAAAGTTAGCATTCACATCTCAGATGACCTATCCTGGGTTCAGCACAGATCCAATTATGAGAGGCATGTCAGAGCCTTCATTTTGAAAAGTTTAAAAGATTCCAAAGTATCCTAACTGGTTGCACCATGGGCTGATACGGCAATTCCAATGCACAGGAATGCATATTCTTCTAAACCTTTTCTATCCATGGACCGGTCCAAATTAAGGAAGCACTTGAAGCCTGGTGAAAAGGGAACTACCCTTTATTGCAATTTGCAACTCGAAAAGGAACTCACTACACTGAATGAAAGTAGAACTGTATTGTGAGAGCAAGCATAGTTAACCATAGCATCAATGCAATGTGGAGAATGTTGTACTTGAAGGTGAGGCAGCATCCATGGGGGGAATAAATTAGTTGACTTTTTAGGACAACTTAATTTAATGATTTTGCAAAACACTGCATTTCATAGTGATAAATTGCTAACACTATTATCTCTTCATCCTTGTGGAAAATATCTCAAATAACTCTTAAAACAAGTTCAATGACCCCTATTGCAAGTACAGCAGTGGCATGGTCTACAATCAGGAGCACAACCAGGAAGTCATTCAACTCCTCCAGCCTATTCTGCCATTCAATTCGAACAAGCCTGATGTGCATTTCAAATCCACTTTACATTTTGAATCAATCTTTCAACCTGGCCTGACAAAATAAAATCTACTAAAGGATATTGACATTTTCAGTGGTCCACAACCCATTCAGTATTATTTAGGAAGATAAGTTGGGAGGGTTTAAGAAACATCATGGCAAATACTGCAACATTTTTGCCTTCCATCGGAAGATATCTCCACACGTGTATTCTTTATCCGTAACTTTCATAGAATGGGAAGGAAAGCTTGGTTTGGCAATTGCTCTGCCAAAGGCCCCCAAGAAATTACAGAGTTGTGGACAAAGCGCAGTCCATCGCGCCGCAACTACACTTCACGATGCCTTGGAGAAGCAGTCAACATAACCAAGGAACACTCACTTTCCTCTTTCTCTCTTATCCCCTCAGGCAAAAGATTCACAAGCTTGAAATCATGTACCACTGATTCAAGAAGTTTCACTCCTACTGTTATCAGACGTTTGAGTGGACCTCTCATATTGCAAGGCTACATTCCCGAATACTCAATCATCCTCATTGGGGCTTTTGCATTTTTTAAAATCTTTTTTTACCATATTCTTTTATCTTTTCTTTTGCTCTACTTTCACAAGCAGCCTACAAAACAAATTGTTCACTGCATGACAATAGAAAACCAATACCCAGCAGATCTGTGAAAATTCTCGTTGTGTCTTAATTAACATTTTATAATTCCAATCATGTTTGCAAGGAATCTCGTAGATGTTTGCAAATCCAACTAGGTCTAGAAGTTTCCAAGTGGCCAAAAGAGGCTTTATCTTTTCCTACGGAGAATATCAACAGAAAATGAAACTGACAAAAAACTGGGAAACGAGACCAACTCAGCATCTTGCACTTCAATTTTCCCAACCCATAGACTTACCACACGTTCCACTACACGACCTTTCTTTCCTTTGATTTTGAACGACAATAAAACATCCCCAAAAATCTTGAACATCTGTAGTCCACAGAGCGAGATTCCGCTTGGATTCCCAGCTTTCCAATTCAAGAGAAATTATGACCACCAAGTCTATTGTGCAATAGAGGCTTGAATTAAGTTGAAGGTCACAATAGAGTCTCCACGGTTGAATGGCATCTGTAGCAGGTTTCAGCAACAGCATTAACAAAAAATATGGATAAACATTTCACGAAACCTTATTTACATCCATATTCCTTCAGCAGGATCATTAAATGAAGCAATACTAGAGATTTTTAAGAAAATAAAACAGAAAGTTGACGCAGCTGCCAGGACTGGTTCACCTTACGAAATTAAATACACAGTGCTACTTCCTTGTTTCAAACCAGATTGTTTTTTTCTGGCCACTTCCTGCCTCACAGGCCAATAGAATTTTCTTTTATTTGCATATCACCAATCAAATGGAAACCTCAGTTCCTTCAGTATTAGCGTTGGCTCGCTGCAGTTAAACTGTTATTTGTGAAACACGGAAATAAGCAACAACTTTGGTTGAGGAGTAAAACACATACAGGGTGTGTGATAACAACAAAGGTCAGTAATTGCACTCTTATGCCAGCATCAGATAATATTGGCAGACACGACATGGCAATTCTAAATGATGAGATAGTGAACCATGGCTGTCCGCCTGGTCAGATGAACCAAAGTTCCCTTGGTATGATTCTAAGCAAAATGAAGGATTTCTAACATTAGTTAGGCTAGTTGAAAGGGAAATTAGGATCCACTTTCTTGACAGAAAGTGAAAATTTGAAATCAGTTTTGCCCAAAAGATTCCAGCTGATTGGACAAATGGAACGGAGAAGAGTGGGATGGCTAGATTCCCATCAGGTTCGGGCATCGAGGGGAATGGTTCTGAATCTGAGAAGAGTCGCTTACGTAACCACAATCTAACTGAATGCTCATTCAGCATTCTTAAAACTTATATGTCGTGTTACCATAAGATCGTTCTGAAAACATGCATGATGTGTTTGGCTGTATGAAACAGTGGGTGGCTAACTTGAATATTTCATTGACTGTGATGTTTTAGGACGTGAAACCTGCTGAATACACTGTTTTCCTTCTATTCATTCTAATTTCAAATATAACTAATTAAAATATTTTACAATGCAATCACTACATTATTTGTGCACTTGTTAGCACTGCATCCAATTTCTGGTGCAGAATAAATATATAGCATTAAGTATATCCTGAAACACAATGCAAATAATGGTCACATTACCAACTTCATGTTTCCATGAGGATGTCATCACAAATCAGCTGACTAGAGTGCACTGACCTTCATCCTGTCAAGGACACATTTTAGAAAACATAAGTGTGTCCTAAATAACAGGGCACTGCGTTTCCCCCGTATAATTTGTGTGTGAAGATGGTGGGGGCGGGAGAGAAGACAATGAAGACAAGAAATGCCAGGATTCTTTTACAGTTGCTAAAATCTGGAGAAGGAAATCTGGAGAAGGACAAATTTACTGGCCACTAGACCAAGTGGGAACCATGTTCACACGGGAGGGCTGGTCCCCCCCCAATGCAATATTCCACCCCCCCCCCAACTCCAAAATTGGTGGCCCGTGGGGGGGGGGGGGTCACACACAGACACACACTCCATCACACACACACCCTCCATCTCACACTCACACACACATACACACACTCCATCACACACACACTCACACCCACACACTCACCCCCCATCTCTCACACCCTCCATCTCACACGCACACACACCCACACCCTCCATCTCACACACACACAAACCCTCCATCACACCCAACCTCCATATCACACACACAAACCCTCCATCACACATTCACACTCACCATCACTCACACCCTCCATCACACACACTCACACACACATATACATGACAGTAAAACTCTTTTGAATTTACTCACGCGACTGAGTGCGGCCTCCGGACTTCCGGATTGAGCGGGACTTCCGGACTGAGCGGGACTTCCGGACTGAGACGCCTATGGTAGGGGCTACGGACTATAACTAATTACCAGAGTAACCCCCCCCCCTCAACCGGGACTACCGGCACCTCTTTAGCTAATGAGCTGAACTATTTTTATGCACGATTTGTGGCGGGCAACAACTTTCTTAGCTCTCTTGCTAACAACAACATTGTCAGCACGCTGGCTAGCGAGGCTGGAGTGATAGGGCCCCTTTCAGAAAGCATTTGATAAGGTTCCACATAGGAGATTAGTGGGCAAAATTAGGGCACATGGTAATGGGGATAGAGTGCTGACATGGATAGAGAAGTGGTTGGCAGACAGGAAATAGAGTAGGGATTAACGGGTCCCTTTCAGAATGGCAGGCAGTGACTAGTGGGGTACCACAATGCTCTGTGCTGGGACCACAGCTATTTACAATATACATCAATGATTTGGATGAAGAGATTCAAAGTAACATTAGCAAATTTGCAGATGGCACAAAGCTGGGTGGCAGTGTGAACTGTGAGGAGGATGCTATGAGAATGCAGGGTGACTTGGACAGGTTGGGGGCGTGGGCAGATGCATGGCAGATGAAGTATAATGCGGATAAATGTGAGGTTATCCACTTTGGTAGCAAAAACAGGAAAGCAGATTATTATATAAATGGTGTCAAGTTGGGAAAAGGGGAAGCACAACGGGATCTGGGGGTCCTTGTTCATCAGCCTATGAAAGTAAGCATGCAGGTACAGTAGGCAGTGAAGAAAGCGAATGGCATGTTGGCCTTTATAACAAGAGGAATCAAATATTGGAGCAAAGAGGTCCTTCTGCAGTTATACAGAGCCCTAGTGAGACCACACCTGGAGTATTGTGTGCAGTTTTGTCCCCTAATTTGAGGAAGGACATTCTTGCTATTGAGGGAGTGCAGCATAGGTTCCCGAGGTTAATTCCCAGGATGGCGGGACTGTCATATGTTGATAGAATGGAGTGGCTGGGCTTGTCTACTCTGGAATTTAGGATGAGAGGGGATCTTATTGAAACATAACATTATTAAGGGCTTGGACACGCTAGAGGCAGGAAACATGTTCCCCATGTTGGGCGAGTCCAGAACCAGGGGCCACAGTTTAAGAATAAGGGGCAAGCCATTTAGAATGGAGATGAGGAAAAACCTTTCCACACAGAGAGTTGTGAATCTGTGGAATTCTCTGCCTCAGAAGGCAGTGGAGGCCAATTCCCTGGAGGCTTTCAAGAGAGTTAGATAGATCTCTTAACGATTGCGGAGGCAGGGGATATGGGGAGAATTCAGGAACGGGGTACTGATGACGGATAATCAGCCATGATCACAGTGAATGGCGGCGCTGGCTCGAAAGGCCGAATAGCCTACTCCTGTACCTATTGTCTACTGACATTTTTGACAATTGCTGCGTGCTCCAATCGTAGAGGTCCACTGTCAAAATGCCAGGATGATTTAGGTAAACAGTGGAGACGACAAGGAATCATGCCAAAAAACATTAGTCAAAAATTCAAAGAGCTTAACTACAGGTTGAAAAAATATGATATCAATAGTCAGGTTAATTATTAAAGATGATTGAGAAATCTAGGTCATACATAAAATATTTGCCCGCTCTTTTTCTGACTAAAAGATTGAATTTTAAGCTAATCTTAAACTTTAATCTAATTAACACTACCACTCATTAACCTTAACACAATTAACACTCTATGGGACTATTTTTAACTTACATGTACACCACGTCCAATAAGTAGAATTCTTCACAACTGTCAAAAATGTTGATAGCTACTCTAGCAGGTGGCCTTCCCAGTGAACTGTCCAAACCTTTAATCACTTCACTAATTTTGAAAAGCATTGTTAAAAACTGCAGTGAACTTGGCAAGAAAGTTGTGTAGGAAAGAACTGCAGATGCTGGTTTACACCAAAGATAGATAGAAATGCTGGAGTAAATTAGTAGGTCAGGCAGCATCTCTGGATAGAAGGAATAGGTGATGTTTTTGATCGAGACCCTTCTTCAGATCTTAACCTCATTTTGTCCACAATACCATTCATGAATGTGCATCTTCAACAGGTAAACGAGGTACAGGTGCACAACCTTCTATCCGAAAGCCTTGGGACCAGACACTTTTCGTAATTCAGAATTTGTCGGCCTTCGGAATGGAAATTTTTTAGCGTAGATTTTAATGGCTGGCTCAGTGGTAGAGTGCTCGGCTCATATCCGCAAGATCGCGAGTTTGCGCCTTGATCCCGGCAGTTACTCGGTCGCGAGTTTGAGTCTTCAATGTCGTTTTTTCTTGCAGAATAAATGTTTGTATGAAATGCAGTGTAGGAGAGGTGTACTGACTGTGTGGGCAGAACTTTGGAAGTGATTGCCCACCAGTCTAAAAAGCCGCTGTGTCCCCCTGTCCCTAGGATAGCAGGGGGCGATCAAACAGCACAATACCCCCCTCCCCCTCCAACTCCAGAGGAATCTGCTCCCCGATGGGCCGCTACGGCGACAAGTGGCAGTTTGCCCACAGCCCGAGCTGCGCGACCCCAAGAACAAGACGTACCTTGCACACCATCAGCTTCTGCCCCTATGTGTTCCTCTGGAGTTGGAGCGGGGCTGGGCTGGAGTTGCTGCTGGCTGTGGGTCTCTGGGATCTCCGTGCTTGCGGTGGGCCTGGGGGTTGGTGTCCCGTTGGTCCTGACGTCTCCGGCCACCCCCCTGGACTGGAGCTGAGACTGGGAACTGTACCGCCCTTGCCCCCTCCCTCTGCAACTGCAAACAACCCCACTCTCCTGCAAGGGTGGTACAGTTCCCGGAGGATGGCAGGTGGCCGGAGACGTCAGGACCAACAGGAACCCGCTCCCCGATGGGCCCCTACGACGCCCTGAGCTGCGCCCCGTCATCCGCAACCCAGGTTCCTCTGCAGTTGGAGCGGGGCTGGGCTGGGCTGCTGTTGGCTGTGGGTCTCTGGGTTCTCCGTGCTTGCAGTGGGCCTGGGGGTCGGTGTCCCGATGAGGGGGCGCAGCTCGGGGAACGGCTTCTGATGGTCCTGACGTCTCCGGCCAGTTTGCAGTTTTCCTCTGGAGTTGGAACGGGGCTGGGCTGCTGCTGGCTGTGGGTCTCTGGGATCTCCGTGCTTGCAGTGGGCCTGGGGGTCGGTGTCCCGTTGGTCCTGACGTCTCCGGTGACCTGCTAGCATCGCCGACGTGAAGACAGTGCAAAGCCCCCACGCCGGTGCAATGAGCGGGGAGCTGGAGAGGAGAGGGAAGGGGTCACACACATGGCCGGGAAGCAGAGGGGTGTAGGTGGGGTGAAACTGAAGGGAGCGACAATTTGCTGCTGCCTGCCCGCTGAGTTAAAAAGTTCCCACGCAAGACTCACGATACATTGTGTATCGTGAGTCTACCGTGGTAACTTTTAACTCAGCGGGCAGGCAGCAGCATATTGTCAATTATTAACCCTCCCGCGCAATATACCCTCACCTTGTGGCAGTCCCTGGGGGGTAGGCCACTCCTTGGATCATCCCCCTCGACGATTGAGGGACAGGGGCGTTGGTCTGCCACGGGGTTTACCGGTCGACTCCCGAGGGGTAGAGATAAGGTGTCGGTGTGTGTTCTTGAACTGTTGGAATTAAAAAGCTTCTTTTGAATCCGCCTGGCGTCCGGTCTTTTCCTGACCTTGACCAGGCCACTACACTGGTGACCCCGACGTATATAGATATCGATCGGCCGGCGCTGGTAGCACTGCCCCGTAAGCGAGGGCGACCTCTGTCTAGGGTACCTCCTCCTTTGGTTACTTCGTACCCCGCACTTGTTGATCAGGCGCCTGTTCCGGGTCCGAGCGTAGTCTGCACCCGGTCTGGCCGTCGTGTACGCCGTCCTGTCCGTTTTGTACCTCGGGTACTTGGGGAGGGTCCTGTGGCGGTCCCTGGGGGGTAGGCCACTCCTTGGATCATCCCCCTCAACGATTGAGGGACAGGGGCGTTGGTCTGCCACGGGGTTTACCGGTCGACTCCTGAGGGGTAGAGATAAGGTGTCAGTGTGTGTTCTTGAACTGTTGGAATTAAAAAGCTTCTTTTGAATCCTCCTGGCGTCCGGTCTTTTCCTGACCTTGACCAGGCCACTACAACCTCCTCTTTTATGAATGGGGATTTAGTTCCCTTTTCTTCGAGGACCGACCGGAGGTTCCGCTGTCACCTCTGCGGGCCGCCCTCGGTGAACGTTTTCAAGGACCTTACTTCAAGGACCGAAAAAATGTCCGCTATTCGGAGGTTTTCGTTATTTGGATCTTCGGATAAAAGGTTGTGCACCTGTACCAAGAAAACACTTGGAAAATACATTTATTAATGTAGTGTTTTGGCCATGTTGAAGATCTTCAGAAACAAGATAACAATAAAGTTTTGTTGTTAGGCAAGTTAATCATTGGTCAAGACACAAGGGGAAATGAACAACTCTTATAAACAGTAAAGAGTTCTTCCTTTCTACCCGAAAAGCTTGCATATTAACAAAACAAGTACTCTGACCCCACTGAAAAGGATCTACACAGCAACTGAGACACACAGCACCAGTGCGTGGTCAGTACAATTTGCACACTATGCAGAATGTTGGTGAAATTGAGAAAATCTAGATCAGAACTTCAATTAAGTAGAGTCAGTGTTAAACTCCACAGACCAAAACTCCCCACAATAAACCAAGAGTGGTTTAACCGCAACACTATTGCAGTCAAAATAAAAAATACTTCAAAAATATTAAAAACTAATTACATTCATCATCTTGGCAATTAGATCACCATGGCAACAAGATCATCCAAATCAGAATGCTTTCATTAACTATAGTTTATGTCTTCAACACCATAATACTGAATAAGCTCATGCCTATACTTCTCAACCTTGGCCTTCAGATCTCCACCTGTAAAACTGGTTTCTGGACTCTAGATCGGCAGACGTCAGTCATTTAGAATTGGTCATAACACTTCCTCCACCCTGGTGCTTCTCCGAGTCGTGTGCTCAATCCCTATCTCTACTCCATGTATGCTCGTGATTGTGCGGCCCAATGCCAACTCAATCTTCATGTTCACCGATGTTACCACTGTCGTCATCAACAGAACTGCTGCAGAGGCAGATTCAAGTTCTCCGGCATCCATTTCACTAGCAAACTAACTCAGTTCCTCCATACTGATGTGGTGATCAAACAAAGTGTGTCAGTTTTATTACTTTCTCAGGCACATCCATGAGGATTCTCTCGACCTTCTACAGATGCTCTGCAAAGTATTTTGATGAGATGCATCTCATTCTGTTATGGCAAATGCTCTGAACTTGCAGGGTGTTGAACACAGCCCAGTCCAACATAGGTTTGTTACTTCCTTCTATCCAGTTCATCTACATATATGTTGCATTACGGCAGCTGGAAGTATCGCCCCGGATGCCTGCCAACCCGGCCAGTATCTCTCTACAGGGCTCGAAATTAACGGTTGCCCGGGAGCCAATGACCACCTTAAGTCCCGTCGGGCAACCTAAAATCCGTGCCATTTTGCCCGGCTTGGCAAGCACCCGGGACACCTGCCGTTCAACTCTGAGCGGGCCCCCCTCTCTATCTCTCTCCGTCTCCGCCTGCCATCCGTGTTCCGGCCTCCGGGCCGCTGGGTCTCCGCTCTCTGGCCGCTCTTTATCCACCGGCACGGCCAGCCGCCTTCCACATGCGCACTGCCACAACCTGCACATATCCCCCCCCCTGCACATGCGCACACTCACGGCCAGCACATGATCGGCCGCCCCACACATGCGCACTGCCATGGCAACTGGTCGGTGCCGGGCACTTTCTCCCTCCCTTTGCATTGTGGAATATCTGGCTGCCATTGCTGGCCAGTCGCCACCTCGCCACAAACGCTGAAACCCAACACAGAATCATTCCACGGAGCTGGAGAAACTCTCTGGAGTAACTCTTGCTTCTTGGTTCCTGGTCCTCCAAAAATATTCCAATGGAATTTAAACTGGAGGTGGTGGATGGTCCACCACCAAACGCCAAACTCTGAACAATAACAGCATATTGCACTTTTTCTGTTTATTTATATGGTCTATGGTATATAGACACACTGAACCTTTATCTCCTGTTCAGTATTATGTTTACATATTCTGTTGTGCTGCAGCAAGCAATAATTTCATTGTCATATCTGGGACACATGACAATAAAACTCTTGACTCTTGACTTGGACAAGCAAAAATAGTATAGTGTAGGCAAACAAAATATAGTGGCACAGCTGGTAGACTTGCTGCCTCACACGCCAGAGATCGGTGTTTGATCCTGTCCTTGAACATGTTGAAATGTCACCTATTCCTTTTCTGATGTTGTCTGACCCGCTGAGTTACTCCAGCTTTTTGTGTCTATCTTCGGCTTAAACCAGCATCTGCAGTTCCTTCCTAAGCCCTTTTTATCATTTCTCCCTTCTGGGAGAAGATAAGAGTTTGAAAGCCCGGAAGCCAGACTTAAGAACAGCCTCTTCCCCACTGCTATCCAACTCTAGAGGTGCTGCCACGTACTCCCACTCTTAACTCTACCTCATTCAGTGATTCCATTATTCTACTTTAATATTCTTGTACAATAGTCGGATTTTGCACTGCAATCAAACACCACCCTGCTGTGCTGCACTGAATGTGTTTATTGTCACAAACAGTTCTCAGGAACAGAACTATTATAACTGGGGACTGTCTGTAATTTTATAATTATAGAAGACTCACAAAAATGCCTTGTAAACAAAACTAATTTCGTACAGTTGTTATTTTAGTACATCACACATTAAAACAAGAATATCAGTGTACAAGGACATTCCACTTCCAGCTCTTTTCTATCACTCTTTGCAACAAAACTTCCAAAGTAACATATGCTGTCTTGCTTTTAAAATCTACAACACTTTCAGTTACACAAGACAATATTTTCGCACCACATTTTATCATGGTACATTTTAATGACCATCTTTTCACAACTTTGAAAAGAGTATTTGTACCACTTTAATGCTTCATCCACAGTCCCAATACATTGTGCAAAAAAATTACTGGAGGAACACAACATGGCAGGCAGCATTTGTGAAGCAAAAATGGGCAATCAACGTTTTATGTTGAGACCCTTCATCTAGCCTGAAAGAGTGAATGAGTCATTTTGGGAATGGGGATGGGAAGTGAAATATCACTATCTCCACCCCTCCCTCCTCCACCTGGTCCCATTTACCAATCCACCATTTCTCACTTGGATCCACATTGCTGGCTAGTTCTTGCTCTGCTCCCCTCAACTTTTTATACATGCTGTACAATTCTATATGCTGGTACAATATTGCTACAATAGCTGACCCTCATGTCATGGATGGTAATCCTGAAAAGCAGTCAGTAACACAAAGTCTTGGCTTCTGCGTAGGTTGAAAAAAATGAGTTGAAAAGAAAAGCATAGTGTTACAAAGACACACAAATTATGACCATGCAAGTTTCATCCTATTATAATTTTTTGGATACACTAAATCTCAACCCCCTACCACGACCCTCAAATTTTATCAGTCTAAACCTTTCTCTCATAAGTTAGACCTTGTATGATTTTAAATACAAGAGAATGAACGGCATTCAAAATTTAAGGAAACCTGGTTAGCTTAGTTAACAACAAACCAAATGATGCAGCGTTCCCAGATGTGGAGAAAATACAATAAGTGCGATATGTGCAAACAGACTAACCAAATTCAGTATTTAAAAGCAGATATAAAATTCAGTGATGTACATATTCCACATACTCTATTGAAACAGCAAAATAGTTTTACACACCAACAACATTTTAAAGGAAAATTAGTGCCAAACTCAGGTACTTTGTTAAGATCACATGGATTTACTTGGATTCTATGAAAACCAGCCTCTATTTTCATGGTTTATCTGAGATACAGTGAATAGTGTGTTGGATTGTCTTTTGGACATTATCTAGGATGGGCATCCAATCATCAAGCCTCAAATATGGAGCTTTAACTTAAGGAACAGACAGCTGTGGTAGAAGTGGGAAGAAAACATAAGAAAACATAGTCAACGTCAGAATAAAAACACTGAATTCAAAAATGCGGTCATTGTACACAATTAATTCCTGGTTTCAACGCACCCTGGAAAAATAAAGTAAATCACCATGGATTTGTAGCTGGTACAAAGAGGCAATTAATTAATTACAATGCTAAATGCGCACAGACACACAAACTATTTTTGGGTCCTGTGACTTTCCGTCCACAAGGAACAACTGACTCCCCAAGCCAACACCCGTATCCAATTGGCAAAACTAAGAAAAAGGCCCACTCCAACCAACGAGTCCTGCAGCCTACCGGCCCAACGTGTCCACTCAGAAAGAGAATATGCCACACGAAGCAGTAGACATCTCATCCAGATCACGGGACCTGACAGAGGCCCAGCCTCCCAACCGGGTACCAATAAGACCCGATTGCTGATCCTGGAACAGCACTGCAGGAGTGGGCAACCTACTGACCTTTTGAAAGACCAACCTAGACAAGCACTCTGATCATCGAGAGGGGTCTACCTCACAACTTGACCCAGGCTAAGAATCTGACCTCGCAGAGCACCAAACACCATGAGCCAACTCAGACCAGCTACCCACCCATCTCCTGGAATGGACAATTCCACACACTGACTTCCAGCCACTTACCCAGGAAGCAAGGACTCACACTGGGCTGCACACAAGACTGAAACAGCATGGTTTCAAGTTCCACCATATTGCTGGAAAACATCCAGCTGATGAACTTGGACACCTAATCATGAGGACTGCTGTTTGCTCTGTTTTACAGAGACATGGTTCACCCCAGCTTCACCTAACGGTGCATACAATCTGAGGGCCTTTTACTTCATCAGATCGATATTATGGCATCCTAGGCCAAGGTTAGGTGAAGGGGTGTCTGCTTCCAAATCAACTCCTCGTGGTGGTTAGACGTAGTGGTCCTAGCGAGCGCCTGCTCCTAGGACCTGGAACATCTAACAGAGAAGTGCGTTCCCTACTATCTGCCAAGGGAATTCCCTTTGGCTATCTAACTGCAGTTCACATCCCACCCCATGCAGATGTGAAAGTTACACTGGGTGCATTTTACACCGCTACCAATAACCCATGGTCTTGTTCATCATAGCTTCAACCAGGCTAACCCTCAAGAGCATGTTACCAAAACACATCAGCACTTCCCCCATCCCTCCAGAGACCCAAACACCTTAGCCACACAATCAAAGATGTCTACCACTACATCCCCTGCCCTTATTTTGAAAATCTGGCCATCTGGTTGCACTCTTACACTCTACTTACTAGCAGAAACTGAAGTGTGAGGATCGGTACAGAAAGCCATACCGTGTTGACCGGTGGAAACAGACAAGATTGCTTTGAGTCTGGGGACTGGTCCAAATTCAAGGACTCAGCAGCCAACCTAAATGAATCACAAACTTCATCAGTAAGTATGTAGAGGTTTGTGTATTAAAGTAAATCAGAGCATTCCTCAACCAGAAATTATGGATGAACTGTGAGAATCCACTCTGCAGTAGAGATCAAAGTCTGAGGTGTTCAAGTTGGGTGATCCCACCTGTACAGGAAATCTATTTACGACTTCCACAAGCAATTTCAGACCAAGCTAGCGTCCCAGACTAACCGCATAGACATCAATCAATTGTGGCAAGGCTTACATACTGTAACAGGTTACAAAGATAAGTTGGCCAGAATCACTGCCACTAACACATCCCTGTACAATGAGCTCAATGCATTCTGTGTTTGTTTTGAACAGAAAGTAAAGACAGACAAAATATCCTCTCTAATACACATTTTTATCCCCTTACTATATTCCCCATACACTCATGACTATGTGGCCAAATTCTGCTCGAAATCAATTTACAATTTTGCACATGACACCACCGTAAAAGACCAAATCTCAAACAATGACAAGACAGTACAGGACGAAGATGAAGAGCTTAATAACATGGTGTCATGACAACGATCTCTCCTCAAAGTCATCAAAACTTCAGTATGTGCACGCTCTGCTGCATCTGTATCTACGGTGCTGAAGTGGAGATGGTCAAGAGCTTCAAGTACCTGGGTGTAAATATTACTGACAATTTGTTCTGGTCCAACCACACTGGCTACGACTAAGAAAGTACACTAATGCCTCTACATCTTCAGAAGGCTGAGTGAATAAGCATGTCTCCAGTGACTCCTACCAATTTCTGAAGATAACCTATAGAAAGTCTCCTATGCAAATGCCTTATAGCTGTAGTGCAGCTTGCATGCCTTCACCTTGTACAAGACGAAACCTGGTAGCACAAGGCCTGGATAGAGTGATATTTTCAGTTGTGAAAGAGTCTGGGACCAGACAGCACATCCTCAGAATACAGGACGCACTTCAGAATGGGGATATGGGGAAATTTATTTAGCCAGAGGGTGGTGAATCTGTGAAATTAATTGCCACAGACAATGGAGCAGGTCAAGTCTTTGCGTATTTTTAAAGCAAAGATTGGTTCTTGATTAGTAAGGGCTTCAAAGGTTACGGGGAGAAGGCAGGAGAAAGAGTTTGTGTGAAATAGATCAGACATCATCTATTGACAGAGTAGATTCGATGGGCTGAATGGCCAAATTTTGCTCCTATCTTATGAGCATGGTCTTCAGTGGCAACAATGCATCACTTCCGGCTCAATGCCTTTTATGCATGCTTTGAAAGGATGAATGATGACATGCCTATATGAGCCAGAACAGCCCACAACTACCCAGTGCTCTCAGTCTCTGAGGCCAACGTCAGAGTGTTCTATGTAAAGCATCCAGCCAGACAACGTACATGGCTGAATGCTAAAGACCTGTACACACCATGGGCTGGAGTATGCAAGGATATCTTCAAACTTTTACTTCTGCTGTTTGATGTTCCTGTCTGCTTCAAAAGGACATCTATTGTACCACTGCCCCCAAGAAAAGCATGGCAACTTGCTTCAATGACTATCATACGGTAACACACAGCCATAACAACAAAATGTTTTGAGAGGTGTGTTCTGGAGCAAATCAACTGCTGCTTCAGAAATGACCTGGATCGCTTCAATTTGCCTATCGCCGCAACAAGTCAACAGCAGAACCTATCTCACTGGCTCCATGCTCTGATCTGGACCATCTCAATGACAAGAGCACATACATCCCGCACACCTCCACTACCGTCTGTAAATTAGATGACGACACCACTGTTGTTGGCCAAGTCAGTGAACTGGAGAGAGACAGAATACCAGGTTAAGTTGTGCCGCAATAACAATCTCACTCAACGACAACAAACCATGGATCTAATTGCTGATTTCAGAAAGGGGATGCAAGAAGACAATGTGCCAGCTTTCATTGGTGGTGGAGAGAATTTACAATTCAAATTCCTGGACTTATATATCGAATGACTTAGCCTGGGCCCACCGCATAGCTCTATTACAAATGGTTTTGAACTTAAAGAAAGGTAACTTTGAGGGTATGAGACGTGAATTGGCCAAGATTGACTGGCAATTAATTCTAAAAGAGTTGACGGTGGATATGCAATGGAAGGCATTTAAAGACTGCAAGGATGAACTATCAAAAATTGTTCATCCCAGTTTGGCAATAGAATAAATCAGGGAAGGTTGCATCCTATACAAGGGCAGGGATGTATCAACAAAGGAGTGTCAAACTGTACCACTGGGGTTGCAGCAGAGGATGGCCTGGCTTAATTGGAAAGGAAAAATGGATTTGCAAAAAACACTGCAAAAGTTTTTAAGATATGGGGGTGTTAGAGTCCTTGCAGGTGGATCTCAGCCATCGGATTGAATACTAGCCCTTCACTATCATCTGCCGAGAGCATCTGGAGGAACATGAAACGCAGTGCCTGGGATTGGTAAAGGCATGATCCAGGTCATAGGTCCTCCTCAGAGTCAGCTCCTGCATTAGTTTCTTTCAAAACTCCAGTAGTTCCAGAGGAGGTATAAAAGCCTGAAGTCGCACATCATTAGGTTCAGAAACAGCTACTTTCCTACAGGTTAGGTCGTATGGTCATGTGATAGGAGCAGAATTAGGCCACTCGGCCCATCAAGTCTACGCCGACATTCAATCATGGCTGATCTAACCCCATTCTCCTGCCTTCTCCCCAGAACCCAGGGATCTAATTGCTGGTTACAGAAAGGGGATGCGATTGGGAAAGGGGGAGAATGGTACACCAACGTGCCAGCTTTTCAAGAGGATTTGATAAGAGGGAGGTTCTATAGGTCAGGTCTTGGGGCGCGGCTAGCCAGTCTCCCCTGAGGAATCAGCAGTGCGTGTGTTCGACTGATTCCTTTTTTCAGGACTTATTTTTTTTATTTTTTTAGTATGTCCCAATAAGGGTTGTGTTTTTAATGTTTTCTCTGTATATCTTTGTGTGGGGGCTTTTTTTAGGGGGGTAAGGGTGAAACCGCTTCAGAGGGGTCGCCAGTTCCTGACCCTCCATGGGGGAGAGGTACGGGACTTTTTCCATGTCGCCTCCCTCGCGGCCTAACACAAAGGATTGGTGCGGCCTTTCCCGGAGACGCGCCCGGGGCTTCAGCCTCTTTCACCGCGGAGCCTCTTTCACCGCAGAGCAGGCGAGCCCTCGCCGGGGGTCGCCGTAAGGGAGCACTCCGTTCGCAGGCCCGCGGCAGCCTGAAGCCTCAATCTGCGGAGCTGCCCTAGCAGCAGCGTGCGCGGCATCTGGAGTATGTCCCCTGGGATCCCTCGTGGGGGCGGGAAAACCCCGGTCGAAGAAGAGCGACTCCGACCGCCGTCGTCCGCGGACTACACAAAGGATTGGTGCGGCCTTTCCCGGAGACGCGCCCGGGGCTTCAGCCTCTTCATCTCTACCGCAGAGCAAGCCGCAGACTGCGTTGCTTCCAGCTGGCGGGCGTACGGAGCCTGGGATCCCTCGTTGGGGACCCCGGGGAAGAGCTCCGACCGCCGGCCCGCGGCATGCTTCTAGCTGGCGGGCGTACGGAGCCTGGGATCCTCGTTGGGAACCCCGGGGAAGAGCTCCGACTGCCAGCCCGCGGCATGCTTCTAACCGCGGGCGCGACGGGGATCCCTGGAGAACAGCTGTGACCTCCGGCCCTGAGGCGCGGAGGGGACTTTAGATTTTCGACCGCCAGCCTGCGCCATACACCATCTTGAAGCCATGGTAGGGAAGCACCGATTCAGGACGTATCTTGTCTGAACATCTGGCGGCCCACAGCTGCGACTGCGGAGGGTTGTGGTCCCGACCACGGGGGAAAATGTAGGAGGACTGACCAAATTTTGTGCCTTCCACCACAGTGATGAATGCTGTGGTGGATGTTTGTGTTAAATTTTTTATTCTGTATTGTGTGTTCTTTTTTTTTCCAATTGTACCGCTGCTGACAAGTTCATTTCACTGCATTTTATGTGTACGTGACGAATAAATCTGACTTGACTTGAACCCTTGACACCCATACTAATCAATGGGATCTTGGACAATACAACCCCAATCCTACTTCAGCAACAGAACATGACTACAGAAAAGTAGACCACCTTTTGCACTACCATGAACTTATTTTCTAATTGTGTACCTTTGCACAAATGTATTTTTCACTGCCTTGTAGAATTTGAGTAATTTATGTATAATTTACATGTAATCCATTTTTCTGTCATGCAGTAAGTTTTTCATTTTGCCTGTACCTCATCATAATTGCACATCTGACAATAAACTCTTATTCGGCAGGCAACCACTCTGCCCAAGACTTCAAGAAATGAACACAGTCCAGTCCACCACACAAACTAGTTAGTCTCAAGCTTGAAACCACGTAGCAGAAAAATCTGGAACAATTTCTTCACCGCTGTTATCAGACTCTTGAATGGGCCACTGGTACGGTAACAAATGAATTCCCTATCTCCCTGCCTCTCGCGATAGGCCTCGGCATGTTTTAATCTGCTTTTCCTTGTGACTGTAACATCATATCCTGAACTCTGTTTATTTTCTCTTTTTACATTGTCGCATGTACTCATGTTGTGTACGAGTTGCCTAGATAGTATGCAAAATAAAGTTTCTCCACTCTATTTCAGTGCATGTGACAATAATCCTATACATTGATAAAAACAAGACACATTTCAGGCAGACATGTTGATGACTCCTGACAGAATGAAACTGTATCCGACCCAAGGGCTTCTCCGCATGACAGAGCCTATGCCTCCCAACCACCTCAAAGAACAAAGTGCAGAGCAAAGGGCGTGCCAGCAACACAGCTCACGCAATCAATCAACTGCAAGCTCTGGACTCTGTGTTCTTTTTTTTTAACATATACCCCAACATAAATAGGTCCAAAGATAAATAGACATGGCCACATTTGTAATAATCCTCAAGTTCTGGGTACAGAGGAAGATCAATAAAATCACACCTTAAATCAGAGCAGCACAGCTCGCACCTCCCCATCCCAGAAAGGAACAGCATAGCTCCCATCATTTAATCAAGGACAACATGAAAAACAAAAAACTAATCCAAATATCTTCAAGTCAGTCTTCAAGCTGGGAAGTAGTGGGAAACAGGGATAATGTCACAGCATTCCTATACCAAGACCCACAAAACCACCTCTTCCCTAGCACATCCAAATTTTGGCTTTTGACATCTAACTCACTTCCCCATCTCTCAGCTCTGCCACCTCCTTCCCCATTTGTCCACTCAAACCAACACGCATATACCAAGTTCCCCCTTTGCCCTCTCCCCCATCTTCTGTATACTCCATATACTTCCCCCACATACTACACCATACCGTCCCCTATATGTTCCTCTTCAACTCACACCACCCATCTTCCTCCACCCCTTTCTCTTCCCACAACAATGCCCATCTTACTGCACTGCTACACCCACTTCTCTTCCTCTTGTACCCTCTGCACTTCTCCATTCCTACCTATACCCTCCAACCTCTGGCACCCCTCACCCTCTCCTGTCCCCTCATCCAACTGAACCCCTCTCTTATAACTCCAGTCCTACCACCATACCTACCCGCCCTTATACCCTTCCTGCCCCCTTCCTTCATCCACCTATACCTCTCTCCCAGCCTCTCCCAGCCCCTCCCCCCCTCATGTGCCTACCCCCCCCCCCCTGTCCCCTCCTTCTCTACCCGCCATCCTCATGTTCCTACCCTCATGTCCCTCCCCCCTTATGTCCCCTCCCCCCCCCCCCTGTGCCCCTCTCCCCCTTCCCTCTACCCACCCCCTCTCATGTTCCTCTACCACCCTCATGTCCCTCTCCCCCTTATGTCCCTCAACCCCCCCCCCCCCCCCCTCCCCCCCTCCCCCCTCCTCTCCATCCCCCTCGTGTCCCTCGACGTGTCCCTCGACCCGCCCCTCTCCCCATATCCCCCTCTCCGCCCACTAGCGGCCTCACCTCCCGGGGTAGCAGCTGGTTCTCTTCACTGGGCACCATGTCTCGGGGGGCGGGGCGGAACGCCAGTCCGGGTGCTGAGGCGGCGAACTTCTCAGGGCTGACACATGTTCCAGACGATGTACCCCGAGGCCGAAATAAACTCAAAAGAGAATCAAAACAAAGATAAGCCGGCGCTGCTGATGGGACGACCACTCGGTCCGGGAGCCCGGGCAACAACCAAAATGGCGGACGCGGCGGTGGCGTGCTGCGTCATCCGCGGGGGCATCGCTGACGTCACCGCGTTGCGCCCCGCCCTCCTGCGCAAGAGAACTGTCGTGGTCACCCTATTGCGCATGTTCGGCCTCAAGGTACAAGGCAACTTGGGGAAAAGGAATGAAAAGCAGTCGTCCCAACTTGTGCAAAGGAAAATAGGTGTTGGAGGACTCTCATCTCATCCCAGCCCCTGCATATCTCCAAGGCAACGTCCTAGATACAACCATCTTCAGCTGCTTCAACAATGACCTTCCTTTCATTATAAGGTCATGGGGACCAGAGCACATTGTTGAATCTCATAGTCATAGAAACATTAAAAAATAGATGCAGGAGTAGGCCATTCGATTCTTTGAGCCAACACTGCTATTCAATATGACCATGGCTGATCATCCTAAATCAGTACCCCATTCCTGCTTTCTCCCCATATCCCTTGATTCCATTAGCCTTAAGAGCTATATCTAATTCTCTCTGGAAAACATCATGAAACAGACCCTTCGGCCCAACTTGCCACCACATGTCCAATCTACACTAGCCTACCTAGCTGGGTTTGTCCCATAATCCCTTCTAACCTTTCCTATCCATGCACTTGTCCTAATATTTCTTAAACAGTGTGATAGTATTTGCTTCAACTTCCTCCTCTGGCAGCCCGTTCATATGCCTGCCACACTTTGTGTAAAAAGGTTGCCCCTCATATTCCTAACATCTTTTCCCCCTCACTTTAAACCTTTGTCCTCTGATTCTTGATTCTCCTATTCCGAGTAAAAGAGTCTTTATTTACCCTATCTAATCTTCTCATGATCTTATACACCTCTATAAGATCACCCCTCATCCTCCTGTGCTTTAAGGAATAAAGTCCTAGCCTGCTCAAACTCTCCCTATAGCTCAGGCCCGCGAGTGCTGGCAAGATTCGTGTAAATCTGCTCTACACCCTTTCCAGCTCAACAACATCTTTCCTATAATGGGTGACCAAAACTGAACACAATCCTTCAAATGTGGCCTCACCAATATCCTGTACAACTGTAACACGACCTCCCAACTTCTACACTCAATACTCAATGATGAAGGTCAACGTGCCAAAAGCCTTAACCACCCTATCTACTTGTGATGCCACTTTCAAGGAACTATGTACCAGCAATCTTAAATCCATCTGCTCTGCGACACGGCCCAGAACCTTGTCATTCACTCTGTAGGTCCTGCCATAGATAGAGACTTCCCAAAGTGCAACACCTCACACCTCTCTGTATTAAACTCCATCAACCCTTCCTCAGCTTACCTGCTCAACCGATCAAGATCCCGCTCCAATTTTTGACAACCATTTAATCTATCTACAATACTACCCACTTTAGTGTCATCTGCAAACTGTGTTTAGTTTGGTTTAGTTTACTGTACTGAGGTACATTGAAAAGCTTTTTTTGTTGTGTGCTATCCAGTCAGCGGAAAGGCTATACATGATTACAATCAAGTCGCCCACAGTGTACAGATACAGGATGAAGAGAATAATGTTTAGTGCAAGATGAAGTTCAGAAAAGGTCAATTAAAAATAGTCTGAGGGTCTCCGATGAATTAGATGGTAGGTCAAGAGTCAAAGTTGTTTTATTATCATATGTCCCAGATAGAACAATGAAATTCTTATTTGTAGCAGCACGACAGAATATGTAAACATGGTACACTGTAAACAATATAAGAAATGAGAAAAAAAAGTTGACAGGACCACTCTCTAGTTGGTGATAGTGGGTTCAGTCCCATTTTCATCTAAATCATTGATATACAGCAATGGTTTCATCAGTGAACCTTGAGGCACACTGCTATTCACAGGTCTCCAATCCAGAAATCAACCTACCACCATCACCCTCTGCTTCCTTCCATTAAGCTAACTCTCATTGGATCCCAAGTGATCTAACCTTCCAGAGCAGCCTACCATGCGGAACCTTGTCAAATGCCTTGCTGAAATGCATATGTACGTCTTCATCTCTGCCCTCATCCACCTTTTTGGACACATCTTCAAAAAACTCAATCAGATTCATGTGACACAATCTCCCACAGCCAAAATCATGCTGACTATCCATAATCAGCCCTTGCCCATCAGACAAGACAGTCCATGCAGCAAATCATAGATAACATTCGGAGATACAAGAAATTGCAGAATCTGGAATGCTGAGCAAAATGCAAAGTGTTGAAGGAACTCAGTGGGACAGTGGGTTGAGACCCTTCTTCAGACGATAATATTCAATTGATGTCTGATCAGTGGAACATGTCTGGCAGCAATAATTTCCTACAAAAATATAAAAATACCTACACTTGATATTCAATGGCATTATGAATAAGTTGGAAAGAGTGCAAAAAAGATTAACCAGGATGTTACCTGGACTTGAGTTATAGGGAGATGTTGGAGATGCCGGTACCTTTTTTCTTTGGGGTGTAGGGGGCTGAGGGATGACTTAGTGAGGCTGGAGAGATTTAAGTTGGACTATTTACACTCAGACGGTAGTCCATATTTGGAAAGCTGCCAGAGGATAGCATGCATGTGCAATTCTGACTATTACAGAGATATTTGGACAGATATATGGATGGGAAGGATGTAGAGGGATATGGGCCAAATGCAGGCAAATGGGACTCGCCCAGAATGACAACTTGGTCGACATTGACAAGGTGGGCCGAAGGGCTTGTTTCCATGCTGTCTTGCTCTATGACAGCATGATCATGCGTTCCCTCCCTCCATCAATGTTCATACCAACTCTGGATCAGCCACATCGATACATTGTCTTGGCGGGAAGCTGAGAGTCCAATAGTGAGTTCCTCCCTTCCATCACCCCAAAATCTTTCCACCCTCTACAAGGCACAAGTCAAGAGTGTAATGGAACACACTCCAATATCTAGATGAACGCTGCTCATACAGCACTCATACAGCTTAGCACCATTTAATTAGTAAGGATGTCAGAGATGGGGAGAAGGCAGAAGAATGGGGTTGAGAAGGAAAGATAGATCAGCCATGATTGAACTGTGGAGTAGACTAGATGGGCCGAATGGCCTAATTCTGTTCCCAGCACTCATGAACCATTGCAAAGCATCTTCCTTCACTCCCTCCAACACCAGCATGCAGTGGCGACAGTGTCCAAAGTTCTTATTTGTCATATGTACTGGATATGAAGTACAATGTTTAAATTCTCACTTAATGTGTTTTACAGGCACATGAAACAGCAAAATAACAATAAATATACAATAAATTATCAGTTTTTGCAAAGCAACTGGACTGTGATACTGCAAAAAAGTCAAAATAAAAAGGCACAATCTGCTTATGGCACTGATTTTGCATGATTAGGCTACTGCGATAGCACCTCCCAAACTTATGACCTCTTGCACAAAATGAAGCGAGACAGAGAGGGTGCATGGATATACCACCACCTGCAGGCTCCACACCAAGCCACACACCCCTCCTGATATAGGCATATTCTATTCTGATTCAGAAGCACAAGGGTGGCCCAGTAAATCACAGATGACATCCACATAAACAGCTTTCCCTCAGGTTTCAAAATGAAACAGTGAAGTGCACAGTGTCGCCCAGAGTGACGGGTAACCTTGATCTGACAGACCAACAATGTAGTTCCTGACTGTGGTCAATGTTTACAGGAATTTACAGATTTGCGAGAAGATGTGTTAGTTGCAGCCGGATCTCCGATGAAACCGATTTGGAAATCACCAAGATGTCCAATTCACCAGCAGGGAATCTTTTCCTAGTTTTATGTTTGGGAAATAAAGTTTACGTGCTGACCACAGGGACATTGTTTGTGATATTTGGTGAAGTACATTCAACCCCAAAATACATTTTTAACACCTCATCTATTATAGAGTTATACAGCCATTTGGCACAACCTATCCACGCAGACCAAGATGTCCCATCTAAGCTAATCTCCATTGACCACCACATCGACACTTAGTTTATTTATTTCCTAATTTAACCCCTTCTTTAACTTTACTATGTTCAAATATATGATGATCAAGTAATACAATAGCTACACACAGTGGTGCAGCTGGTAGAGCTGCTGTCTCACAACGCTAGAGACGGGGATAAATAACAACCTTGGGTGGTGCCTATGTGGAGTTTGCACATGCTTTCATTCAGATGCTCCAATTTCCTCACCCAAATCCCCAAAACGTGCAGGCTCATAGGATAATTGGCCACCGTAAATTGCTGAGTGATAGAATCTAGATGGGCAGGCAGAATGGACGAGAATGTGGGATTGAGCTAGGGTTAGTCTAAGTAGATATGTGGGTGTTGATGGTTGTCATCAACATTTTGGGACTGTTTCCATTCTGTGTATTTTCAGCTTAGTATGTTCTGAATCAGAAAGTTATGGGTTCAAGTCTCCTTTTCATCTCTAGCCTTTGTCACTTACTCTACCCATCGGTCAATCACCCCCTCCCCTCACCTGTATCCACCTATTACTTATATTCTTATATTACATACTTATCTTATATACTTAGATTACATTCCTTCTCTCCAGAGATGCTGCCTGTCCCACTGAGTTACTCCAGCATTTTGTGTGTACCTTCCACCTATTACTTGCCAGGCTTTGTTTCACCCCCAGCTCTCTTTTCCACCTTTCTCCCTCACTACTACAATCAGTCTGAAGAAGGGTCTGGATCTGATACGTCGTCTCTCCATTCCCTCCAAAGATGCTGCCGGACCCTCTATGTTTCTACAGCACTTTGTGTTTTGTTATGGGGAGAGATTGGATAGGCAATACTCTTTACTCTTTTTCTTTGAAGCATAGGCAGCTGAGGGGTGATCATGAGAGGGATGGATAACGTGAACGCTCAGTCTTTTTTTCCAGGGTAGAGGATTCTAAAGCTAGAGGACATAGGCTAAGCCGACATGGGAGAGAATTTAGAGGGATCTCATGAGCATTTATTTTCACAAGGAGTGTAGTCCCTATCTGGAATGAGCTTCCATTTGGGCGGGTATATGAATATCATGGTTTAGGGAGCTATGAACCCAATGCAGGCTAACTTGGTCAGGTGGGCAAAGGGCCTATTACCATGCTGTAGGGGATCATGACAGAAGCCTCCTCATGGTGATCCCCGGAAACGACGACACGATGCACTCAGTGACGCATCGAGCGACCAATTCTGTCAACATGTTTGACGACGACGGAAGCTAATAGCGAGCAATGCGGTGTCTGACACACGAGCGAACGAACCGTGCTATACAATTCTATGACTGTGACTCCCTCCCCCCTCTCTCCCTTTAAAGATATCTACTGGAGTGTTAACCAAAGATAGACACAAAATGCTGGAGTAACTTAGCGGGACTGGCAGCATCTTTGGAGAGAAGGAATGGCTGACGTTGCAGGTCGAGACCCTTCTGCAGTCTGAACAACAACATGCCACAACAACTTGCAACAGTAGGGCAGCCTGGGTTACGACAACAACTTTCATCTGTAGGGTGGCCCCAGTTACAACAATATGCATCAATAAGGTGACTCTGGTTTTCTGCACCCTCTCTAGTTTAATGACTTCCTTCCTATAGTAATACAACGAGTACTGCACACAATATTTCATATATAGTCCAACCAATATCCTATACGGCTGTAACATGACATCCAACATCTGTACTCCACGTTCCATCCAATGAAGGCAAGCATTCATCATTTTGAAGTCCGCCCTACAGATGCAAGTAGTTCTTCACCACCTTGTCTGCCCTGTACCCAGGGAACCATGTCTTTATACTCCAAGTTCCCTCTGTTCCACCGCACTCTTCTCTGCACCCTGTCATTTACTATGCTACACAGTCAGTCACACCACTGGAACAATGACCAGTCTTGCACCCTGAACTGATGTGATTGTCCAAAAGGCCGTTTGATGAAAGAATTCAGGAAACAGCAGGAGTGGATTGGTCTCTGTTCCGTGACCTTTTGGAATTCCTCTCCCATTGAAGTCTCACAGCATCTCCAGTCTCTGATCTCAGGCACATCACAACACAGGCTGGGGATCGTGCAGTGAGTGACTCACCTTCCGACCCCCCCATAGCCATTCCACCATCATGTCAGGAATCATACCGCATAGACAGCAATGAAACTTCCTGCTCTTGCCTGGGTGAATGCAGCTCCAACAACTCTCAAAACTCAACACAGACTGACCCTTCTGCCCTAGGCCACCACCACCACTGTCAGTGAAGCCAAGCGTAAATTGGAGGAACAGCACCTGCTATTTCGCTTGGGCAGCTTACAGCCCAACGGTATGAGTATTGATTTCTCTAACGTCAAGTAACCCATGCATCCCCTCTTTCTCCATCCCAGTTGTCCTTCTAGTTTCACTGTCGTCCTGTTTAGTTTCATTCGTCATCACCTTCTCCTCAGGCAACAATGGACCATTGTGGGCTCCAGCTTGATCGTCGTCACCGGCTTTGATTTGTCCTTTTGCATATATTTTATTCATTTGCTCTTTGTATCTTTTCATACCCTCTACTACCCCTCTCCCCTGATTCTCAGTCTGAAGAAGGGTCTTGACCCAAAACATCACCTATTCCTTTTCTCCAGCGATGCTGCCTGATCCGCTGAGTTACTCCAACATTTTGTGTCTTTTTTCCTCAAAACAAAGCAGCTTGCTTGATCAGGCACACTATCGCTGCAGTTTAAAAGATCAACTTCAAAACACCAAGCTTCTGTCACTGTAGCATCTAAACCCGTGACATTAAATAGCAACAAGAGCAGCAGACTCAGGGAAACTTTGAGGCACAAGAAACCGCAGAAACTGGAATCTTAAGCAAAACACAAAGTGCTGGTGGAACTCAGGCAGGCAGCATCTTTGGAGGGAATGGATAAATTACATTTCAGGTCAGGTCCTTCTTCAGACTGAGGTTCCCCTCCGGGGCACACATCATCACAAATATTGTCATTCCGTCATTGTGGCTTGCTCCAAATGTTGGCACTGAGGGATGACCAGTGCAGCTCAGAGCCTGGGTCGAGCAGTGTCTGCACTGTGCACCTTCTGCAAAATACACAGCGGTTCCTCGCCCAGGGTATTCTGACAGCACTCCCAAACCGATGAACTTTACCTTCAGGACGTTCGAGGGCAGCAGGCGCAGGGGATCTCCACCACGTACAGGTTGCCCTCTAAGTCACGCGCCATCCTGAATTAGAAATGCATCGCCATTCCTTCATCGTCACAGGGTCTAAATCCTGGAAATCCTTCACCAGCAGCAAATTGTAAAGGATAGAAAAGTACCTGGACAAGTACATTGGAGAGGGAAGGTTTGCAGAGATACGGGCCAAATAAAGGCAAGAGGGACGAAGTCAATTAGGCAACGTGATCGGCATGGACAAGTTGGGCCAAAGAGCCTATCTCCGTGTTTTTGACAATGTTTAAATGGTAGTTGATTTGTCATATGTACCAAGGTACGGTAAAAAATATTTTTTGGATCAAGAGGAGGCTGATGGGAGATCTTATAGAGGGGCTTCATGAGAGGAATAAATAGGGCAAATGCTGTCTTGTACTCGGAATATGGGAATCAAGAATGAGAGTTCATAAGTTTAGGGTGATGGGAAACATTTAATAGGAACCTGGGGGTTAGCTCTTTTGCACAGAGGGTGGTGGGAATATGGAGGAGGTCATTGAAGCAGTACCACAGTATAACAACATTTAAAAGACATTTGGACAGATACATGGATGGGAAAGATTTGGAGGAGTACAAGCCAAATGCAGGCACATGGGACTAGCGTAGATGAGGCAACTTAGTTGGCATGGGAAAGTTGGGCTGAACGCCCTGTTTCCGTGCTGTAAGACTATGGCTCCAACAAGTTAAATATAAAAGTGTTTCACTTATTAAGTATTTCTGCCAGTCACGATACCACAAACTGACTGGATTCTAAATGCGTGCAGATAATTTCACAGTGAGTAGGAAACCTGAAACGTAATGTGATCTTGCCAATAACGTCATCAGCTCCCCAATCAACTGGCCATTCAATCACCTCTCGTGTGCAACAGTTGATAATGAACCTGAACTGTAAAAATAGCTTTGGTCTTTAACCTGCTAATGCCGAGGGTAGATTAAGCAGCTAAATGTTTCCACATTTAAAGGCTTACATTTATAAAACTATTTCATGACTTCAGCACACCATGAAGAACCTGTGCATCAAAAGCAACCGTGCAGCATCTTAACATCTTGCTTGGACTATCCAGCACTGGAGCACACTATCCACATTCTGCTCTTTTGTCTCAGAGCGGTACAGCATGAAAACAGGCCATTTGGCCCATCAAAGTTGAAATATTGGGATAGTCCTAATTGCCTGCATTTGGCCTGTATCACTTTAAACTCTTCCTCTCTCTCCACATCTGTCCGAATGTCTTTTAAAAGTCATAATTGTATCCAGTATGTAGCTTCCGCTGGCAGCATTTTTCCAGATACAGACTGAGAGTTTCCCCTGAAGGCCCTCTTAAATCTCACGTCCTCTCACAAGAAGACTATGCCTTCTAGTTTTAGAATCCTCTACCCTATGGAAACAAGACCATGAGTGTACATTTTATCCATGCTCCTCATGATCTTGTACATCTCAATAAGGTCACCCCTTAGCTTCCTACGCTCCAAAGAAGCCCAACCTCTCCCCATAACTCAACCCCGCACATCCAGGTAACATCCTGGTGAATCTCTTCAGCACTCTTTCCAACGTAATGATATGCTTACAGTTCTCTGGCATTCCCTTGGGATCAGCGGTGACTTGCCTCTACCACGGTTCTCTGGGATCTGACAAGGCCGATGTTGGGTCCACAGACTCTTTGTTAGACAGGGCTGAGGTGTTGGAAAATAGTTGGACCAGGAGTTGAGGGAGCTCCTTCCTTGGTCCCCACCGGGTGCTCCCAATGCTCGGATTTATGGTGTTCATCCCAAATTGTCGGAATACGATAGGATTGGTGCCAGATGTTAGGCTGGGATTGGGAGCTGGAGTCTGGTACGCAGCAGAGCAGGAATAGGCTTATGGATTGCGCACAGCTGGGATTGGGGCCAAATGTGCAAACATAACACTGCTGGATTGGACCCAGTGTGCGGGTAGAGCACAGCTGGATCGCAGATAGATTGAAGATGGAGCACAGCTGGTTCGGGTACGGGGATAAGGATCGGTCACAGCTGGCTCTGGGCTAGGTGTGTTGACGGAGCACAGATGGATTGTGGCCAGTTTGCAGATGCAGCACAGCTGGATCGGGCCCTTCTTCTTGCGAATGAAAGACAAACCAAAGAAATAGTTAGATCTCAAGCTGGGTGTTGAGCAGCCAGGTTGTCGTCTCTGCGTCAATGTCTGCCAGGCCCTGAGCCCAGGTATGTGTGACTGCATGTGGAATCTGGTCCAGGATGGGACGTGCAAGCAAGCACCCGCTGTGGGAGGTTCTCCCAGTACTGCAGCAGGAATGTTGACCCACATCCTGGGAGCGGGATTCGAACCAGCTGGATGAGAGCGCTCCCACTGAGCCTCCTCCTCAACCTGACACAGTGGGTTCTAAAGCAAGATGTTGAGGTATGTAAAGAAGAAAAGTTGGCTGCTCACAAAGGTCAAAATCAGCTTTGAGGCGGTTTACACCTGGGATGGGGCTGGCGGGGAGTGTCGGTGCAGAGGCACCACTCACTACCCACCCCGTTGACTGTGAGAGGATGGCGGTGACCCTTTGTAGAGTGTAGGTGTGGGGCCACGCCATTTCAGTGTGCAGAATCACCTTTGTTTGAAACAAGGTGCTGTGCAGATGGTGGTTAATACACAAAAGGATACAAAGTACGAAAGTAACTCAAAGGTTCGCTTCGTTCAGGTGATGTTTCAGGTGGTGACCTTCTTCAGACTGATTCAGAGGGGAGAGGCAGAACAAAGCGTGGCAGGGAACAGGTAGGTGGACGCAGGCAAGGAGGGCGTTTGATAGGCAGATGGTTGGAACAAAGGGCAGAGATAAAAGCAGAGGTGTGAGATGGGGTTGAATATTTGGGCATTGGGAAGCCAGATGAAGGTAAGTAGCAGGGGGAAAGGTGATGCAGATGGGAGTCTAGATGGCGAACGGGGGGAAGGAGAGAAAGGTGGTGGGGGTGGAGGAGTGTGGGGGGATTTTAGTTAAAGGAAATTGAAAAATTCCATGTTCATACTATTAGGTTTTATGCTGCCCAAGCGGAATTTAATGTGCTGTACCTCCAGTTTGCATTTGGCCTTACTCCAGCAACGGAGGAGGCCCTGGACAGAAAGGTCAGTGTTGGAATTGGAATAAGTTAAAGTGGTTAGCAACTGGGAGATCCAAACAGCCTTGGTGGACCGAATGCGCGTGTTCAGCAAAACAGTCGCTGAATCAACGCTTGGCCTCGCCAAAGTACAGCTCACATTGGGAACACCAGATGCAGTAGACGAGGTTAGAGGAGCTGTACGTAAACCTCTCTCACCTGGAAGGACTGCTGGGGTCCCTGGATTGAGGCAAAGGAGGAGGTTTTGGGACTGGTGTTACATCTCCTGCGGTTGCAGGGGAAAGTACCCACGGAGGAGGTGGTTCGGGTGAGATGGAATGAGTGAACCAAGGAGTTGTAGTGAGAGCACCCTCTGCAGAAGGCAGAAAGGGATGGAGCTGGGAAGAAGCAACTGGTGACAGTAATGTCAGAGAATGACATGGATGCAAAGGCTAGCGTTAGCTGGTTAGTCCGTTGGTCCCACTCCCCTGAAGGTCTAGGAAGCACATACCACCAGATTCAGGTACCACTTCTTCCCCTCTGTTATCAGACTTTTGAGCAGACCTCTCATAAGCTAAGATTGAATTCCCAATGCCCATATCTACATCACAGCGGCCCTTACATTTTCTTTTTTATTTGTGCTTTCTCTATAGCTGTAACACTATATTCTGTACACTGAATATTTTGTCTTTGCACTACCTGATGTATTCATGCATAGTATAACCGGACTGGATAGCACACAAAGATTTTAGTATTGTCTCAGTACATGTGGCAACAATAAACCAATACTATCGGGGAATGAGGCACGGACTTTCAAACATCGTTTGGGTATAGGGAGAAAGTACTTCTGGAAAAGATGATTGAAATTTAGAGGCCTGGAGGGGTGACATTGTGGCACAGCTGTAGAGAAGCTGCCTTGCAAGCCAGAGACCCGGGTTCAATCCTGACTACGGGTGCTGTCTATACGGAGTTTGTATTTCTCCCATGACCATGTGGGTTTTCTCTGGATGCTCTGGTTTCCTCCCACACTCCAAAGACGTATAGGTTTGTAGGTTAATTGGCTTCAGTAAAAATTGTTAATTGTCCCCAGTGTTGGTCTATGGGATGATCACTGGTCGGCGCAGACTCGGTGGGCTGAAGGGCTTGTTTCCTCGCTGTATCTCTAAACTATCTCCCAACTTAGCTAAATATTTATGGTTCCTCTCGGATATCCCCCACGTGATGCCAGAGGAACTCTCTCCCCAAAATCTGCAGAGTCTCTCGTTGTCCTGGCTTGGCTCCAGTATAAGCGTACAGCATAAAACCTCAGATGTTATCTCCACACCCCAGCCCTCTCCCATGGAAAGAACAATCATAAAACAGTCAAACTGTTGAAATAAAATCAGAGATTATTGCGTCAAACTGCTTTTTATTTAACGGTGAACACTGCAAGCAGGAACAAGTGTGATTGTGATGTCTACAGGAATATTAGAATGGTTGACTGCTTGATGGTTTTTGTGACAATCTGCTGCAAGGAAATGAGCCCAAGGCCTCCCACGACGATCAATGTCCCTTCGCATGCCCACAGTAAGGGAACCTCCCCAGGGATTGCCCCTCCGGACATGCCAACCTGCTCTACTGGCACCGAAATGAAGACCTGGCTGGCAACAGTGCAGAGCAGGATCCCACAAAATGTAACGCAATAGAAATCTGATCGTAAGTTCTGGTGATGTTTTTGTTTAGTGTTAAATATTCGACCTGGGGGCAGGGCAGCAACAACTCTGCTGCTCTTCAAAGTAGGGGGCTTGGCATCTCTCTACTGTAAGAGGACGCAGGGATTTCAGACAAAATCACTGAGTACCCCCTCGGTTATGGACTAGAAGTGGCAGCTGAAATTAAGGGGCAAGAATCCACAATCTCTTGATTCAGGCTGAATATGAATCGTCATTGAGCAGAGGGCAAGTGGAAACGCAGACTAGGGTTGCGGGGTCCAACACATTGTCATCTGACCAAGAGTAAGATTTACAGGGCCACGAGATGCCCTGACTTCGACTGACATCAATGCTAGGGAACATGGGGAAAGACGGAAAACAAACACCGCACAACATCGAGAACCGAGTCAACCAAGGACATCGTCAAAGCACAACGTGCTTGAGGAACTCGGCAGGACACGCAGCATCTGAGGGAATGGGCAATGTCTCAGTCTGTCTGAAGAATGGTCCCAACCTGAAACATCATCTGTCCATTCCCTCCACGGATGCTGCCTGACCCACTGAGTTACTCCAGCACTCAAGGTTCCAGCCCATCTGCAGGTCCTTGTCTCAAGGACATTTTCGATCCCCACAACCAGGAACACGCACACAAGGGGTTAAACACGACTAACCAATGATAAAGTTCTTGACCGGAAACTCAGGGCTGCCGCCCTGGAACAAATGAGTGTTTTTAAGATGGGACTAGTTGTGCCTGAAGAGTTTGATTCCCATCCAGTTCCACAGGTGGAAGAACACGTAGACAGGGATGGTGATGGGGAGCAAGAGGCTGTAGAAGCACACACTGGCGGCACTGGTGCAGCCCCGGGGAAAATCCTTGTCGAACATCGCCGAATACAGCAAGCCGCCGAGAGACAGCAGAGGAACCAGCACTGTGAGAGTCGAGAGGTGCACTGACATCACGGTACAGCTGGCGGAGCGGTTCAAACACACAAATCTCCGTCTCTACGAAACCCTCCCGTATCCTAGGAGCCACCCCCCTCACTGCTGGGAGCTTTCTTCCTCCTTGCTGCCCTCTTCACTTTTCTGGATTCGTTGGGCCTCCTGCGGGATCATGTTGGGAATACCGTCGATGATCGGATAGGCTATTCCAAGCTCGTCGTTGATCAGCTGGTTGGTGGATTCCTCGTACCTACAGATGCACAGACGCAGGTTTGAAGAGTAAAGAGCTGAGTTGGAACAGAGAGAAATGCTTCATTCTTTTGAGTGTAAAATAAACCGTTGTACAAGTTATTGGTGAGACTACACGGAGTACTGTGTGCAGTTCTAGTTGTCCAGCGATAGGAAGGGTGTGATTAAGATGGAAAGGGTGCAGAAAATATCCACAAGAATGTGACTGGGACTCGAGTGCTCGAGTGCTTATGAGAGGCAGGTAAACTTAGTACACTTTGCCCTGGAGCATAGTGGGGGTGTGAGGTATACTGAAGGAGGTTTATAAAATGATGAGGGGCATGGATCACATGGTCAATCTTTTCTAAGGATATTCCACAGGGTAGGGGGAGCCAAGATTGGAAGTGCACAGATTTATGAGATTTAAAGGGGACCAGAGGGGAAGGTTTTTCCAGAGGGTGGTGGGTATGGAATGAGCTGTCGGAGTAAGTAGTTGAAGCAGGTACAATAACAGCATTTAAAAGACATGGATATAGGGATATGGGCAACATGCAGACAAATGGAAAGGGGGGTGAATCTCTGGAACTCTCTGCCACAGAAGGTAGTTGAGGCCAGTTCATTGGCTATATTTAAGAGGGAGTTAGATGTAGCCCTTGTGGCTCAAGGGATCAGGGGATATGGAGAAAAGGCAGGTACGGGAGGGATACCGAGTTGGATGATCATATTGAATGGCGGTGCAGGCTCGAAGGGCCAAATGGCCTACTCCTGCAAATATTTTCTATGTATCTATGCAAATGGGACCAGCTCAGGTAAGGTATCTAGGTTGGCCTGGACAAGTTGGGCCAAAAGACCTCCACCCTGAAGAAGGGTCTTGACCCGACAAGTTACCTATTTCCTTCGCTCCATAGATGCTGCCTCACCCATTGAGTTTCTCCAGCATTTTTGTCTCCCTTCAATTTTCCAGCATCTGCAGTTCCTCCCCTGATGACCTTACGTGCAGCCTCCCTATAACCATGGTCTTCACTATTGACCTCAAACTGGCCTGTGACCCCAATAACTATGACCTTCACGAGTGACCACAATAACAACGACATTCACCACGGATCCCAATATCCATGGCCTTCATCATTCACCCCAATAACCATGGCCTTGTGCTGAGCCCACACTCTGCCCTTCTAACCAGCCCCTCTCCTCCCTCTTGACCTTGCCCGCAGCCTCCCCGCAGCCGCACCGACCTCAGGCGCCGCCGGGACAGCGGGCAGACCAGGTAGGCCAGGAGCTCGGGGTCTGGCGCTGGTGCGGGCCCGGGTCCGGTGCTGTGCCGGTGGGGACTGCGGCGGATCCCCCGGCGGTTGCCCGCTGCAGCTGCGGGCCTGAACCGCGCCAGCGCCATCATTGCGGCCCTCAGCATCGCGCCACTACTCAACTCACCGCCCGCCCGCCCAGCCGGCCGCGCCGCCCCTTTCCGCCTCCGCCCAGCGACGTCAAAGCGCCAACCTCCGCCACCGCCCCCCACAGGCCGCTCAGCCCGTCTAGCCGAGCCTCTACAGGCCATTTAGCCCCTTTAGCCCGTCCCACATGCATTCAATCCCTCTAGACTGTCCCGCCAGGCCACTCAACCCCTCGAGACCGTCTTTCCAGGCCATTCAGCCCCTCTAGATCGTCCCTCAGGCCATTCAGCCCCTCTAGATCGTCCCTCAGGCCATTCAGCCCCTCTAGCCCATTCTACATGCATACAATCCCTCTAGTCTGTCCCGTAGGCCATTCAGCCATGCTAGATCGTCCCCCAGGCCACTCAGCCCGTCTAGACCGTCCTGCCAGCCATTCAGCCCCTCTACCGGTACCACGCCAGTCAGCCCCTCCAGTGCATCCAGCCAGGCCATTCCGTCCCTCCACGAACTCCCTGCAACCCCCCCGTCAGACTCAAGCCCAACCTGCCAGGCCCCGTCAGACTCTCTAGCCCAACCTGCCAGGCCATTCAGTTTCTCTAGCCCATTCCGACCCTCCAGGCCATCCAGCCTATCCCGCCAGGCTATTCAACCACCCTAGACCATCCCATCAAGTCCTCAGCCCCCCTAGCCCATTGTGCAAGGCCATTCAGCCCCTCCATCCAGCCCCTCTAGTCCATTCAGCCCCTCCAGCCTGCTCCGCCAGGTCATTCAACCCCTCCAGTTCATCACGTCAGGACATTCAGGTTCTGCAGCCCATTCCACAGGCTATTCAGCCCCTTCAACCCATACTACCAGGCCACCAGAGCATGGCTGAGCCTGTAACTAACTGTATGTTATTTTTGTTATCACGAGAAGACTGGCAGAAATGGAGGAAATCCAGGCAAATTGTATTTTGCTCAAAATTCCTGCATCTCTTATTCTCTTATATCTCCAGACCAGAAGTTTAAAGATATTTGACTTCAGCTATACAAGGAGCATAGCTGGTGAATTGGGTTCAGTTCTAGACTCCCCACTTAAAAAAAAAGATGAGCTATATTGTTAAATATGTATCTCTCCCACAGGATGTTCCATCCAAGCTAGTACCATAAGCCTGTGTTTGGCCCATATCCATCCATCTTTCCTCTACATTTACCTGTCCAAATATCTTCTCGATGTTATTGTACCTGCTTCAACCATTTCCTCTGGCAGCTCACTCCATTTACCCACCACTCTCTGTGGAAAAGGTTCTATCTATACCCTCTAGTTCTTGATTCCTCAACCCATGAAAAAGTATCTGTGCATTCACCCTTTCTATTCCACACATAATTTAATACTCCTCTGTACGGATCATCCCTTAGCCTCCTGCCTTCCATGGAATAACGTCCTAGCCTGCATAACCTCTCCCTACAGCTCAGACCCTTAAGTCTAGATAATATCCTTGTAAATCTTCTATGCACTTTTTCCAGCGTAATGACACCTTTCCTAAACCAGGGTAACCAAAACTGAACAAATTATTCCAAGTTAGACAAAAATGCTGGAGAAACTCAGCGGGTGAGGCAGCATCTATGGAGACACGAAACGTCACCTATTGCTTCGCTCCATAGATGCTGCCCCGACACGCTAAGTTTCTCCAGCATTTTTGTCTACCTTCGATTTTTCCAGCATCTGCAGTTCTTTCTTAAATTATTCCAAGTGTGGTTTCACCAATGTCTTGTAGAACGTGCTACACAGTGGCGCAGCGATAGAGCTGGTACCTTACAGAGCTTGCAGCGCCAGAGATCCGGGTTCGATCCTGACTACGGGCGCTGTCTGTCCAGAGTTTGTGCGTTCTCCCCGAGATCCTCGGTTTTCTCCCACACCCCAAAGGCTTACAGGTTTGTAGGTTAATTGGCTTGGTATAAGTGTGTAAATTGTCCCTAGTGTAGGATAGTATTAGTGTGCGTGGAACCCTGGTCAGAGTGAACTCAGTTGGCCGAAGGGCCTGTTTCCGCGCACTGTATCTCTAAACTACAAGGTAAAATCCCAACTTCTATACCCTGTTGTGTAGGAAGGAACTGCAGATGCCAGTTTATACTAAAAATGGATAGGCTCCTGCAATCCCCCTCCCCTTCTCTCCCCCCCCCCCCCCCCCCCCCCCCCCTCCCCCCACCCCCTCTCCCTCCCCCCCACCCTCCCTCCCCCCCCACCCTCTCTCCCTCCCCACCCTCTTTCCCCCCCTCCTCCCCCCCCTCTCCTTCCCCCCCATTCTCTCCCCTCTCCCCCCTCTCTTCTCCCCCCTCTCTCCCCCCCCTCTCTCCCCCATTCTCCCTCTCTCTCTCTCTCTCTCTCCCCTCTCTCCCCCCTCTCTCCCTCCTCTCTCTCTCTCTCTCTCTCCCTCTCTCTCTCTCTCCCCCTCTCCCTCCCCCCCTCTCTCTCTCTCTCTCTCCCCCCCTCTCTCTCTCTCTCCCTCCCCCACCCTAAGCATCCTACTAGTTCCACTCGCATCCTTGTATCCCTGTCACATCTTCCCCAACCAACATTGGACCATTATTGGACTCCACCCTTCCTGATGTCATCTGTTGCCAACCATGTTTTGACCGGGCCTTCTCTATCTTTCATTCTGAAGAAGGGCTCCGAACTGAAACATCACCTATTCTTTCTCCCCTGAGATGCTGCCTGACCTGCTGAGTTACTCCAGCATTTTGTGTCTATCTTCTGTACTCTATTCCCTGGCTGATGAAGACCAGCGAGCTAAAGGTTTTTGCCATCAGACTGTCAGCCGGCGATGCTGCTTTCACATTTACAGCATCTGCAGTCGATTGATGTTCAAAGCTCAGTAGATTTCGAGTTATTATAGGAATTAAGGCATATGGAGCGTAAATCAATGTTTGATGTTTCGGGCTGTTGAGGTTTGGTAAACTCTGAATCATAATTGTTGCACTTGGGCCCTGAGCCCTGGAATTCCCTTTAAAGCTCCCTCTTTGACCGAGCTTTATGATACCTGGGCTGTTTTACTTGATCAGATTTTGAAAACATTGTGGATGCTGTACAAAAGGAAGTTGCTAATGTTGATGGGGGAAACAGCAGTAGATGGCGCTGCAGGCCTGAGTCTCGCACTTGGCTGGGGCAGACACACAAAATGCTGGAGTAACTCAGCGGGTCCGGCAGCATCTCTGGAGTAAAGGAATAGGTGACTTCTTCAGACCCGAAAAGTCACCTATTCCTTTTCTCCAGAGATGCTGCTTGGCCCGCTGAGATACTACAGTTTCTGTTTAAACCAACACCTACAGTTCCTCCCAACACACCTGGACTGGGACCCATGTCCAACATACAGTCGCGGGAGAGTGAGACATGTCCTACTGATCCCGTGTCTTGCAGAGCAGTTACTAGCAAACTTCCTGGCGGCCTGTGGTGAGTCAATCCTGCACTGATTGGCCCACTCAATGAAACTTGCACAAATGCAATTCACCGGGTTACAGGTTTGGAGCAGGATTAGTTTAGTTTAGTTTACTGCGCAGAAACAGGCCTTTCGGCCCACCGAGTCCGCGCCGACCAGCGATTAACGCCATCCTACACACTAGGATACAATTTAGATTTCTTACTAAAACCAATCAATCTACATACCTGTTCGACTTTGGCGTGTGGGAGGAAACTGACGATCTCGGAAAACACCTCAGGGGGAGAACGTAAAACTGACAGCACCCGTCATCGGGATCGAACCCGGGTCCCCGGCGCAAGGCAGCAACTCTACCGCTGCGCCACCGTGCCTCCTTTTCTCTCTCTCTTGCATCCTCTCTCTCTCCCTCTCTCCCTCTCTCACCCTAGTTGTGGTACAAATTTTACTATTGTCCTGTTGAGTTCCTCTGTCTGTACAACTCGTTATTGTCATCTATCCCATAGCCAACAGTGGCCTATTGTGCGCCTGCGCCCCACATCTCCTTGATTATCGTTGCTTTTTGCATATCTTCCATTCATTTCTCATGTACCGTCTATCTCTCTCATTCTCCTTTCCCCTGATTCTCAGTCCGAAGAAGGGTCTCGACCTGAAATGTCACCTATTCCTTTTCTCCAGAGCTGCTGCCTGACCCACTAAGTTACCCCAGCCTTTTGTGTCCGTCTTCGATTTAAACCAGCATCTGCAGTTCCTTCCCTACACATTAGTTTGTCCAACCTCTCCTTATGGTTAATATCCTCTAATCCAGACACCATTCTACTGAACCTCTTCAAACCCTCTTCACAGCCGTACCACGTCCTTCCTGCATTGGGAACCTCAACATGCACCAGAGATTCGTTCCGTCACAAGAGAGAAGTTATTCCGGTCTCCGAAGCAATGCTTTTTAGATTAATTTTGATGACAGTTTTAATCTTCCCCATGAGCAGAAACATTTTGACATCCAACCACTCGTACCTCCTGGAGACAAATGCTGGAATCTGAGCGAGAAACAGTGCTGGACTAACTCAGCAGGTTTGTGGAGGGAACAGACAGACAGACCGAGGAAGGGTCTCACCCCGAAAACGCCATCCCTAAAGACATTTGTACATTGACATAATTAGAAAAAAAAACAAGTCCATGCTTGTGCAAGATGTGGCCTGTAGTGTTCTGTTGCCGAGCTGGGATTAGGGTTGTGCAGGTCGGTTCAAGAACCTGATGGTTGTAGTGAGGTAGCTAGCTGTTCCTGAACCTGTTGGTGTGGGACTTCAGGCTTCTGTACTTCCTCCTGCCTGATGGTGGCAACGAGAAGAGGACTTGGCCATATGGCCAGGATTCTTGATGAAAGATGCCATCTGCCCGAGACAGCGTCTCGTGTAGATGCTTTAGATGATGGGCAAGGCTGTGCCCATGATGGTCTGGGCTGAGCCCACCACTCTCTGCAGCCTCTCCTATTCCTGTGCGTTGGAATTACTGTATCAGCCACGATGCAAACATGAAGCAACATGACAACTGGTCCAACCTCTGAAACCAGGTTCTGAATCAGATGGTGACTCAAGAATATTGTTGGTCTCTCTCGGGGTGGACCTGTTGTGAATCAACATGTGAGAGTGATAATTATGATGGTCAAACATTTCTGGAACTCCACAGCACAGATTGAAAACCATTCTTAAACTGTCCACAAGCACCCAACAATGTATTTATTGATCTACTGCATTCAGATGTTTTTACCTAATTGGCCAGAGTTACATTTTAATTTAAAGGGGAAAAGATTGGAACAAAACATAGTCTTCGTGTGATATTTAGTGTTGGTGCTCAAAGTAGATCCATAAAACTTCCTGAAGCCCCACAGCACGGAAACAGGTTGCCTCATTAGTGCATCCTGCCTGTCGGCGGCGCTCCCTCAGACCTGCCCCTCCCACAGTGTGGCGCTCCCTCAGTCATGCCCCTCCTACACAGTGTGGCGCTCCCTCAGACCTGCCCCTCCCACAGTGTGGCGCTCCCTCAGTCATGCCCCTCCCATAGTGTGGCGCTCCCTCAGTACTGCCCCTCCCACAAGGAGGCGCTCCCTCAGTACTGCCCCCCCCCCCCCCCACAGTGCGGCGCTCCCTCAGTCATGCCCCTCCCACAGTGCGGCGCTCCCTCAGTACTGCCCCTCCCACAATGAGGCGCTCCCTCAGTACTGCCCCCCCCCCCCCCCCCCACCAATATCGCGGCGCTCCCTCTCCAGCTACGCCAGGGGGACGGGACGGGCGCTGTGCAAACGCTGCTGCGGCCGGGGAAGTAGCTGATTCCGCCCGCAGATGGAGCCCGTTAACCGGCCGCTGCCGCGGACTGAGCCCGGTGCCGGCACGGCTCGGCTCCATGCCCGGGAGCGCTGGAGGGGGAGCGCGGCGAGCCGATGTGATCCGATCCGGCCGGCATGCTGCACCGCTGCAGGAAGGGCTCCTGTCTGATCCTCGGCGCCGCCGCCAACCTCCTCACCCTGCTCTACATCGCCTGGCTGGTCAACTACCTCAAGGTGCAGCCCCCGCCGGCCGAGCTGCCCCCAGAGTCGGACAGCCGCCGGCTGGATCAGAGGCTAGAGCGTCTGGAGACACTCGTCAGGCACCACTTGGAAGGTAAGGTCTGGGGCTCCAGACCTCGGACCAGAGGCGGGTCACCTTTTGCCCCAGAGATGTGAGTCTCTGACTCTGGGGCCAGACCTCGGACTACGGACAGGTCACCTTTAGCCCCAATGAGATGTGAGTCTTCAACCTCTCATCCCAAACCTCAGACTACAGATGGGTCACCTTTAGCCCCAAAGAGAAGTGAGTCTTCAACCTGTGGTACAAGACCTCAGATTAGGGAGGTCATCTTTTGTCCTGATGATGGAAAACAGTGTTAATCCAACTCTCCTCATACCCCATCATGTGTTTAAAAAAATGGTTCTGACTGCCTCCACTATCTATGCCTCATTTAATTTTATATGGATCTTTCAGGTCTCCCTGCAACTTCTGACACTCTAAAGCAAGCCCTGCATAAGCCCAGGGAGGACATCTATGGAGTGACTGAGAATATTTCCCAGAACTGGAGGGTTCAAGTTATGAGGAGAGGTTGGAAATGTTGGGGATGTTTTCCCTGGACCACAGGAGGCTGAGGGATGACCTTATGGATATATATAAAATAATATAGGGCGTGGATTAAGTGGATGGTCACCATATTTTCCCCAAAACTGGGGGATCAAGAACTAGAGGATTTCTAGATTTAAGGAGAGAGGGGAATGTTTTAATAAGATTAGACAATAGGTGCAGAAGTAGGCCATTCGGCCCTTTGAGCCAGCACCGCCATTCAATGTGATCATTGCTGATCATCCCCAATCAGTACCCCGCTCCTGCCTTCTCCCCATTTCCCCGACTCCGCTATCTTTGTGGCAACTATTTCATGCAGAAGGTGGTGATTATATAGAACAAACTGCCAGAGTAAGTAGTTGAGGCAGGTACAATAACAACATTTAAAAGACATTTGGACAGGTACTTGAATAGGAAAGGTTTAGATGGATATGAGCCAAATGCAGGTAAATGGAACTAACTGAGGATGGCGCTGTGCTAGGCATGGTTGAGTTGGGCTGAAGGGTCTCTCTCTGTGCTGTATATCTGTACGAGAGGAATGAAGGGGGTGGGCAATGAGCCAGAGGGAAGAGGAGGGAGTTGCGATGGTCTGGGACACAGTAAATAAAAGGAAAGTAGGATTGGGGAGAATGGTTGACATGGACTTGGATCTGTGCAGTATCTCTCTGTGACTATAATGTTGGCTGAAGGGAAGCAGAGAGTACAGGGATGGATGGTGAGTGGTTGTTAGGGGACATGTTCTGTTACCGATGGGCCTCTGAGTGTCACAACTTGGATTGTTTCCTGTGGAAGTCAAAGGTTGATGGGAGACTTGATAGAACTATGTACAACAACGGGAGACATAGATGGGATAGGCGATCTGAGCCTTTTTCCCAAGTTGGGAATCTCAAGGACTAGAGAGGACAGATTTAAAGTGAGAGGGCTACATTTAAAGGAGACGTGCAGGGTAAGTTTTCCACATGGAGTGTGGACGATGCCTGGAATGTGGTTACGGTGGTTGGAGGCAAATACGGTAGTGTTTCAGAGGCTTTTAGATAGGCTCATGAATATGCAGCAAAAGGAGGGATATGGATCACTTGTCGGCAGAAATGATCTGGTGAGCTTGGCATCATGCTTGACACAGGCACTGTGAGCCAAAGAGCCTGTTCCTGTGCAGTACTGTTTTATAATGTAATAAAAATGAACCGCAGACGCTGGTTTATACCAAAGATAGACACAAAATTCCATAGTAAATCAGCGGGCCAGCCAGCTTCTGGAAAAAATGGATAGATGACGTTCCCGGTTGGGATCCTTCTTAAGTTATTTAGATCTCTTAAAGATAGCGGAGTCGGGGAAATGGCGAGAAGGCAGGAATGGGGTACTGATTGTGGATGATCAGCCATGATCATATTGAATGGCGGTGCTGGCTCGAAGGGCTGAATGGCCTACTCCTGCACCTTTTGTCCATTGTCCAAGAATCTCTTCAGTCCTGTTCTGTGTTCTATGTTCTCCTACTTATAGGCTTGTGACTCAAGCTTCTCAATTCCATCTCTCGTGCTCTGTCTCCACATTGAGCGGTCATGGAACAGGGATTGGGTTTTGCACTATTATAGTTACCTCGTTAAACTGTTATTAATTTATGGTATAATTGATTATTATGTATTATCGGTGCGTGTTATTGCATTTATGAGCTTGTTGAGCTGCAGGAATTAGGAATTTCATGGTCATGTTGTCGGTAAGTATGACAATCAAACATTCTGGTCCAGTGAATTGCCAGCAGTCAGTGAGAATGTCGTATTTTATTCAAGGAGGCTTTGAGGAATCCTTAACTCTATTCCGCCCCACTTTATCATTTTATGGGGTGCTCTGTATTACAGTGTTGTGACTGCACCATCTTATGTTCCCAAATGTAGGAGGGTGATGGGGTGGGGGAGATCTATTTGCCTCTGAGTACCGGGATGTATGGGCTTGACTTACAGGGAGAGTTGAGTTGAGTTTAGTATGTAGTCACGTGTACCATGGTATGGTGAAAAGCTTTCGATGTGTGTTAACCGGTCAGTGGAAAGACAATACATGATTCCAATCGAGCCATCTCCACAGTGTAGAGATACATGATCAAGGGAATGACGTGAATAAGGTCCAGTGGACTTTTTCCTGAGTGTTTTCTTTTCAGCCTGGGAGACTGCGTGTTGACCTTGCTGAAGTGTACAGACCACGAGGGGCGTGGATAAAGTGAACACTCACTATCTTTTCCCCCTAGGGCAGAGGACTCTAAAAATAGAGAGCACAGGATTAAGATGAGAGGGGTGAGATTTCAGAGGGACCTCAGGACATCTTTTTCATTCAGAGGGTAGTCTGTATCTGGAATGAGCTGCCAGAGGAATCTATAGAACTGGATACATTGTTTTAAAAGACATTTGGCTAGATATATGGATTAAGAAGGGATTAGAGGGATATGGGTTTAATGCAGGCAATTGGGATTAGCCTAGGATGCCAATTGTTTGACCTGGAAAAGTATGTACATAATGCTGTGCAGCTCTATGGCGCTAGCCATTCATCCGCCCTAGTTCCTGCTAGCCCATTGTCCCTGTTAAACCTGTTCACTCCACCCGACTCGTTGACTCGTGGAAGTGACCCAGGTTCTGGTGCAGCCACTAATGCCGGTGGCAGCACCGCCCCACTGCTCCCAATCCCCGGCGCTGCTTGTGTGGAGTTTGGACGTTCTCCCAGTGATCGCGTGAGTTTCCCCCCAGGTGCTACAGTTTCTTCTTCTATAGATGGTCGGTGGGGTAATTGTCCACTGTAGGGTGCCCCTACCATGTGGGGGTTGGGCAGAATTTTAGAGAGGTTAATGAGAGTGTGGGGAGAATAAAAGTGGTCATTGTGTGAATAATTGACGGTTGCCAGACACTGATGTGCCCAAGAGCCTGTTTATCTGCTGTGTGTCTCCCTAGAGTTCTCACTCCCACACGATGAATCTACAGCCCGGAGCTCTCCATGTTCCCCGCTGATATTGGTATTGGTTTATCATTGTCACATTTACCAGGACACAGCAAAAAATTTTGCATGCTGCCCGATCAAATTGTACCAAACATGGGTACAATTAATCCATGCGCAAGTACAACAGACAGTGCAAAGAGTAAAATACTAGAGTGCAGAATATAGTGTTACAGCATTACGATATTCTGGTTACAGAGAAAGTGCAGATAAAAGAGTGCAAAAGCCACAATGAGGTAGGTTGGTGAATCAGGAGTACACACTAGCTTATGAGAGGACCATTCAGTCGTCTGATAGCAGCGGGGAAGAGGCTGTTACTGAATCTGGTAATACATACTGACATGCTTTTGTATCTTCTGCCCAAAGGGAGAATGACCGGGTTGTGAGTGGTCCTTGATTATGTTGGCTACTTTGCCAAGACAGTGTGAAGTGTAGGTGGAGTCGATGGCGAGGAGTTTGGTCTGTGTGATGAGCTGAGCTATGTCCACAACTCTCTGCAATTTCTTAGAGTCTTTGGCAGAGCTGTTCCTAAATCATACTGTCATACATCCCGAAATAATGCTTGCCATGGTGTAACTGTAGGAGATGGTAATAGTTGTTGGATCATGTCGAACTTCATTTGTCTTCTGAGGAAGTAGAGATGTCGGTCCACTTTCTTAGCTATAGCTTAGATGTGGTTGGTCCAGGATGGATCATTGGTGATATTTACTGCCAGGAAGGTGAAGCTCTTAACTATCTTCCCTGACGTATATTTCAGAATGTGTAATTTCTTGTCAGCAAGGGGGACAAAGTGACCAGTGGAAGTTAGAATATTGTCCAACAAAGCGAGGTGCTATGAAGGGGAATTTATCAGCTCCCAGCATTGTCTCAGTTCTGAACCTAAATGGATAACTGGGGCGGCACAGTCGTGCAACGGTAGAGTTGTGCCGTGTAGCGCCAGAGACGCGGGGTTGAGCCTATCACCCTGTGACCACGTGGGTTTTTTCCGGGTACTCCAGATACCTCCCACACTCCGAAGACGTACAGGTTTAGGTTAATTGGCTTTGGTAAAAATTGTAAATTGTCCTGAGTGTGTAGAATAGTGCTTGTGTGCGGGGGGTGATTACTGGTTAGTTAGGACTCAGTGAGCCAAAGGGACTGTTTCAGCACTGTATCTCGAAAGTCACACTCCTTATTTTTTTTAGCAGTGACCCTAGTTCTAGATCCTCTCACTTTAGGAAACATCCTCTTTCCCCGTCCATTCACTCAACGTCGTTCAGAATGATATTTGTTTTATTCAGGTCCTCTCCCACTCTGCTAAACTCTGTGGGGACAAGCACAAGCCTTCCTGGTGAGCTGAACCCACATTTCTTGGCTTCCAGCCCTCTCTAAGCTGTTTCTGTTGGCAGCAGTCCCAGAAGGTAAAAATGGTCAGGCCTGTAGGGAGAGGGGCAGGGAGTGGGGTGGATTGGAGAGTTCTCTTTCACGGAGCTAGGATGGGCTTGGTGGGCTGAGCGACCTCCTCCTATGTTAAACCACTGTGGCTCTCAGCAGGATCAGGACAATTTGGCCCATCGGCTCTGCGTACTGCAGGAGCGATGGGGACGTGGTCAATGGGAGAGCGTGTGATCCAGGTGCGCCGTTGAGTAAGGTCTTTATTCAAACTATTGAGTGTTTCCCTCCCTGTTGCAGTTGTACGCGCTCCGCTTCACAGTGGAGCTTTGTCGAGCAGGGAAACAGTCACACAGGGTCTACACAGATGGCTGTAGCTCCCCAGGCATTAATCAGAATGGAGACTATCAACGTCGCAATCTCTAACATCTTGGCTGAAATAAATTCTCTTGGGATTTATGAAAACCTGGAGGAATGTGAAGAGAATTAATTAATGCCGGAATGTTTCACCAGCCTTCCGAACGTGATGCAGGGTGTGGGGCGATGGGTGGTGAGGGAAGAGTCCCTGGAACCTCTCAATTGCTGCATAAAACACTTTAACTATGATTGTAACCAGCAGATCCCATTGATCTAGAATTCACGACGCACAGCTGGGAATTAGAATCATAGTCACACTTTATGCCAACAGGCCCTTTGGCCCAACTTGTCCATGCTGACCAAGCAGGTCCCATTTCTAGTGTCGCCATGACTCTGACAGATCGATCCATGTACCCAAATGTTGCCCCTTGGCTTCATATTAAATCTTACGTCTGGTTTCCCCTGCCCTGGGAAACGGTCTCTGTGCATCTTCTACCCTATCCATTCCCTTCATGATTTTATACTCTTCAGAAAGATCTGGACAAGTATAAGGTGCAACAGTACTTTAAAAATAAATGCTGTCAGGATCTGGTAAGGGGGGGTGAAAAATACGAAGTTGGTATATCCCTTTTTGCGCGGTCTTCACAATAAAGCTTTTGTTCCTTTTTCTTTTTCTTCATTTCTATAGCCTATTTTTTAACTTTTTTCCCTAACTCTTTGCTCAATGGGTCTTTCTTTTTGATCACTCTTTCACAATACCACGACTTTCTCTCACTTTCTTTACTTTCTTTATTTCTCTCTCTTTTTAAAGCTTAAAAAATGAAGTGGCACAATAAATGTAACAAGATATGTTTGGCTTGTACTATTGTAATGTACTGTACTAATAAATAAAATTATATTAGAAAAAAGAAAGATCTGGAGGTCGGGATCGAAGCTGGAGGTTGTGAGGCAGCGGCTCCAGCCCTGCTCCACCGTGCTGCCCTGGATTCCCCCCAGCGTTCCTGAACAGGTTGTAACATATAGGGTGGAAATGCATGAGGAGGGGCAGCAGGTCATGTTTCCGCCTGTGGATGGAGATGAAAGGCAGGTGCTGAGGGTGTGTCTGCTGCTCGTGCTGCTGAGAGGAACGCAGGGTGAAGCGCGTTTGGTCTTGCAGTGGATCACGCTTGCCGGAGGCGTGTAGATACAGAGAGGTGGTCCTCCGATTCTGCAAGCCCACCACACCAATGTAACCCAGGAAGGGCTGGGTAAGGTATTGCCGTAGGCTGTGTGTTGGTGTCGAGCCTGCCTGTTGCCGTAGTCCTTTCCTTAACCCCCTTTTGTATCTTTGCCACGAGCATGAAGTTAACATGAGCAAAATACAAAGTGGTGGAAGATCTCAGCAAGGTCAGGCAGCATCTGTGGACAGGTGGCGTTTTGGGTTGGATCACCTCTTTAGGCTCTTTGGAGGGGGAGAAAAGCCAGAAAAGAGAGGAGATGATGGGACAAAGCCTGGCAAGTGATAGGTGGATACAGGTGAGGTGTGGGGGTGGAGGGTGGGTGATAGGCTGATGGGTGGAGCCAGTGAGAAAGGCAAAAGGGGAAAAAGAGTGTCAGATGAGGAGGAGAAGTGAAATGTAAAGCTGGGCGGAGGTATATGGGTGGAAGGGGAGAGTGAAGCGGAGAAAGAGGGGGTATAAAAGGGAATTGAAGGACTTGGGGACAGGAGGTGCGTGTACAATGGAGAAGGAAGGAACGGGTTGCCTGGGGTTCTGGAAGATGGTGGGAGACATGCGTGACATAGGGATGGGGACGGGCAGGGGGAAGAGAGGAGTGGGGTAAATTTCATGATAGAAATACCAGGGATTAAAACCTTCTTTCCAGCTTTCTGCCCCCTACTCCGTCAGTCCGAAGAAAGGGTCCCGACCCGAAACGTCACCTGTCCTTTCCCTTTGCAGATGGTGCCTGATCCGCTGAGTCCTTCCAGAGTTTGTTGTTTGCTCACGATGCCAACATCTCCAATCTCTTGTACTCTCGAATGACATTGAGTTTGCTGGCTTTTGATGAAGGGAAATCATTTTGCGTTTGGAGTTGCTACATTTTATACAGAGTGAGTTACTGTCATTGCGGCCGACGTCATCATGATCAGGTTTAATCTGCTACATCGAGATGTCAGGGCAGTGCGATGTTTCAGTCCGGGAAGTAAAACTAAGCAGGACATTCACAGTGAACAGTAAGGCCCCTGTCCCACTTAAGAAACTTGAACGAAAACCTCTGGAAACTTTGAGCCCCATTCAAGGTTTCTGTGTGGTTCCCGGAGGTTTTTGTCAGTCTCCCTACCTGCTTCCACTACCTGCAACCTCCGGCAACCACCTGCAACCTCCAGGAACCGCACGGAAACCTTGGGTGGGGCGCAAAGTCTCCAGATGTTTCCGTTCAGGTTTCCTAAGTGGGACAGGGGCATAAGACCCTGGGGAGCATGGCAGAACAGTGGCACCTAGGGAGTACAAGTACAATCACAGGTAGAAGGGGTGGTGAAGATGGTGTCTGGCCTGGTGCTATTCATCAGTCGGGGAACTGAACATAGCATTTGGATGTGTGTGACAGTGGTACAAGTCATAGATGGGGCCACGCCTGGAGTATTGTGTTCCATTTTAGTCACCTTGCTCCAGTATAGGCGTGATGAAGTTTGAAAAGCATGCAAAGAGGATTTATGAGGAATGTTGCCAGAACTCTAGGTTCTCAGCTTTCGGTTGGGCTGGTTAGGACTTTATTTGTTGGAGCTCCGGAAACGAAGGGGTGATCTTACAGAGGTGTAGAAAATCATGATGGTGACAGACAGAGTGAATGCTGGATAGGGGAATCAAGAACTCTGCGGCATGGGTTTAGAGTGAGAGGGAAAAGATTTAATAGGAACCCGAGGAGGAACCTTTTCACTCAGGTGGGGGTGGGTGTAAGGAACGAGCAGCTAGATGAGGTAGTTGAGGCAGGTGCAATGACAACATTTAAAATATTTTGTATATAGTAATTCAAAATTAAACTTTATTCAGAATGCAAAATACTAACAAAACAAAATCCATGCAAGACTCATCATGCATTTGCAGAGTCTAACCATGAAATGCTTTTGAATTCAGTAGTGGCCTCACCTACCATTAGACATTTGAAAGGGTAGATGGAGAGGAAAGGTTTAGAGGGAAATGAGCCAAATGCAGGTAAATAGGACAAGCCCAGGTGGGACACCTTGGTTGGCATGGACAAGTTGGGCCGAAGGGCCTGTTTCCGTGCTCCATGACTTTATGACTGTAATGTCCTTTCATTTCCCTAAAGATATTTGACCTCTGGTTCTTTCATTCAGAATTGCAAAACAAAATGTCGGCCAACTGCTCTGAAGTCTGGTGTGCCTCGACATGTTCACACAGCCTGCTCTTCTCATTCATTAGAGGATTAAAAGCTCTGTTGCTCCTTCTTTTCAGTGTATCGGCGAGGAATGCGAGCCAGCTCTCTGCCAGGTTGTGCGGGGATACGCAGGGAGAAGGCTGAGCCTGTGGAATGTGGCCCTGATTACCCCACATTAGTGCTGCCGCAGGGTTCCTGCTGTCATCCTGGGCCGCTGAGGAGCCGTGCATCAGACTAGCAAATGCCCGCGGCGTAGCTTAGCTTTACATGGTTTTATTTTACAAAAATAAATTTGATCAATTATTTACAATAATTGGTACGGTGGCGCAGCGGTAGAGTTGCTGCCTTACAGCGAATGCAGACGCCGGAGACCCGGGTTCGATCCCGACTACGGGTGCTGTCTGTACGGAGTTTGTACGTTCTGCCCGTGACCTGCATGGGTTTTCTCCGAGATCTTTGGTTTCCTCCCACACTCCAAAGATGTACAGGTTTGTAGGTTAATTGGCTTGGTAAATGAAAAATTGTCCCTAGTGGGTGTAGGATAGCGGTAATATGCAGGGATCGCTCGCTGGTCGGCGCGGACACGGTGGGCCGAAGGGCCTGTTTCCGCGCGGTATCTCTAAACTACACTAAACTAAAGAAAACAATAATATGTACAATACAAAATAATACAAACAAACCCAACACCATCATTCAGAGTAAACCAAATATTCTGACAAAACGGAATATTAGATAACTATAGATAGACACAAAAAGCTGGAGTAACTCAGCGGGACAGGCAGCATCTCTGGAGAGAAGGAACGGGTGACGTTTTGGATCGAGTCCTTCCTCCAAAGATGCTGCCTGTCCCGCTGAGTTACTCCAGCTTTTTGTGTCCATCTTCGATTTAATCCAGCATCACCAGTTCCTTCCTACACATTAGATAGTTATATCCTTGTTAAGGATACATTCCACCCCCACCCCCCCCCCCCCCCCCCCCCCCCCCGGAGTGCCCAGCGTTCCAAGACACCCCCCAGGGTGCCGTGGACACCGCGTAGACCCTTTCTAAAACCACCCGAGCGCAGACAACCAGCTCAGGCAGAGCCCTCTTCTGCCTGGCATCGCGACTCGTGGATGGCCAGCTTGGCCAGGTCTAGGAATAACCCAACCAGGACATCCTCTGCTCTACCCTCTCCCCTTTGCACAGGGTGACCAAAGATGAGGATGGTGGGTGTGAATTGCAGCCAGAAGGCAAGGAGCAGCCCCTTTAGATATTGGAACAGAGGCTGCAAACTCACACACGACACACTCCATGTATGCATGATTTACTGGCAATGCTAGAGTATGCGTGTGAGCACGACTGTGCACGTAGAAATATGTGGCCACATGTCATTTACTTGATAGACACAAAATGCTGGAGTAACTCAGCGGGACAGGCAGCATCTCTGGCGAGAAGGAATGGGTGACGTTTTGGGACGGGACCCTTCTGCAGACTCTTTTACTGGTCATTTATTGTCATTTACTGGTGTATGATCTGCTTGTTCATGTATGGCCACAAAAAATTGTACATACATACATGTACAAAAATGCATCCTTGAAATGATTTCATAAACCACCAGGGCAGCAGGTGGTGCATGACAAGAAAGTTGGACTTTCTATCAGATGTGGTCGTACAGTGATGTAGCAGTTTAGTGCAGAGTTAGTGCAGAGAGAGGCGCAGCAATGCAGCAGTTAGTGCAGTGATGCACAGTGTTGCAGCTGTTTGTGCAGTGATACAGCTGTTAAATCAGAGAGATGCACAGTAATGCAGTAGTTCGTGCAGAGAGATGCACAGTGATGCAGCTGTTAAGACATAACTGGATATCGCCTGAGATTGTTTATCCACTTCCCAGGAAACCTTGTAAATAATGACTTAATTCCCGCTTAAATACTGACGCATTCCCCGGGACCCATGTTAATACCGACACACTCCACGGGACCCCTTGTAAATACTGGCATAAACCTGACGCTGTAAATTCAATTCCAATGCAGGGACATTTTTTTTCTAAAAGTTGTATTTCTATATGTTTTTTGTTGCTACAATCTCGACACCAGCTACAGTAATGGTCATTAATAGTATTGCAAGGCATGGCTATAAGGCGTAATGCAGGTGTGAATGGTCCTAATCATCTAACCTCCTGAAAATGCCAGGACCCTGTAAATATCAACACACACGCAGGGACCATTGTAAATACATACACACTCTCCAGGATTCCCTGTACATACAGGCACACTCCCAGGAACCCACTACAAATGCCGCTACAGTCTCATAGACCCATTATGAATAATGAATAATGACACAGATCCCCAGGACCCCCTATATACAAATATAATCCTCTGGACCCCCTGTAAATACTCACACGTTCCCAGTGAACCCCTGTGAATACTGAAACACCCCCAGCCACCCTCAGTAAACGCTGATCTACTCCCTGAGACTGCCTGTAAATGCGAACACAATCTTCGGCTTCCCCTGTAAATACTGCCACACTCCTGCTGATTCCTTGTTGGATGAAAATCTCTTGGATTGCGAAGTGAAAGATTGTTAGAGTCAGAGAGATTCTCAGAGTGTTGAAACAGGCCCTTCGGCCCAACTTGCCCACACCGACCATCATGTCGTAGCAACACTAGTCCCACCTACTCACGTTTGGTCCGTATCCTTCCAAACCTGTCCTATCCATGTACCCGTCTGTTTCTTAAATGTTGGGATAGCCCCAGCCTCAACGACATCCTCTCACAGCTTGTTCGATACACCCACCACCCTTTGTGTGAAGAGGTTACCCCTCAGATTCCTATTAAATCTTTTCCCCTTCATTTCAACCTATGTACTCTGGTCCCTGATTGACCTACACTAGGCAAGAGACTCTACCTGATCTATTCCTCTGATGATTTTATACACCTCTATTAGATCACTCCTCATCCTCCTGCGCTCCAAGGAATAGTCCCAGCCTACTCAACCTCTCCCTATAGCTCAGACCTTCTAGTCCTGGCAACATCTTCATAAATCTTTTCTGTACCCTTTCCAGCTGAATAACATCTTTCCTATAACATGGTACCCAGAACTGAACACAATACGCTAAATGTGGCCTCACCAACGTCTTATACAACTGCATATACAACGTCTATACTTATGATCTCCCAACTTCTATACTCAATACTCTGACTGATAAAGACCAATGTGCCAATGTGCCTTTTTGACCACCCTGTCTACCTGCGACTCCACCTACAAGGAACCATGCACTTGCACTTCTAGATCCCCAGTGGCCTACCATTTACTGTGTAGGTCCTGCCAATGTTAGACTTCCTAAAATGCAACACCTCACATTTCTCTGTATTAAATTCCATCAACCATTCCTCAGCCCACCTGGCCAATCGATCAAGATCCTGCTGCAATTTTTCACAGACATCTTCACTATCTGCAAAACCACCCACTTTTGTATCATCAGCAAACTTGCTAATCTTGCCCTGTACATTCTCATCCAAATCATTGATGTAGATGACAAACAGTAACGGGCCTAGCACCGAATCCTGAGGCAGACCACTAGTCACGGTTATAGTTGCTGTTCAAGTTTCTGTGGAATCAAGACCACGCGGGAATCACGTTCTGTTAAATTGAACGACTAGAGTTCATTCAGATGTAGAAAACAGCCAAACTGTGCTTATAATGCTGCAAATGATTGCTGCAAGAACAGGTGAAACACGGCATGTTTTTAGGTTAACCTGCCTGTCCTTAATGAGTTCCTGCACTTGTTGCTTTTGAAGTTGGGCGTCTGGTTAGTGTCCATCGTGAGTAATTGCCTTCACATCTGGAGTCACAAGCTTCACATCTGGGCAAACGTGGCTACATGTTCGGTGCTGGTCGACGCTACCAAACCGACTGAGCTTCTGAAGCTGGAACTCCAAGTTTCTGGCCATTCTATCTCCCCTACCCATTCCCGTACCGACCTGTCCATCCTTGGCTTCCTCCACTGCCAAAGCGAGGCACTCAAGCTGGAAGTACGACACCACACTCCACCTGGGCAAGCTTACAACCCAACAGTATGAACATTGAATTCTCCAATTTCAGGTCTATCCAGTTCCCCTCCCTACACACACACACACACACACACACACACTTCGTTCCACTCCCCCTGCCCTTGTTACCCTGTTACTTTTCCCTTTGCCACTTAAGGTTATAAGTGATAGGAGTAGAATCAGGCCATTTGGCCCATCAAGTTTACTCCGCCATTCAATCATGGCTGACAATTCAATTCAAACATCCTCTCCGCATCCACTCTACACAAGCCTCTCAATGCTCTGTATTGTTTCAATGAGGTCCCCCTTCATTCTTCTAAACTGCAGCGAGTACAGGCCCAGTGCTGACAAACACTCATCATAGGTTTTCCTACTCATACCATACACTTCCTCTATCCGCTCATCTCCCACTCCTCCCGACTGGGTCCACCCTTTGTAACCCCCCCCCCCCCCCCCCCCCCCCCTCCGGTTCCCTTCCACCACAATCCCTCCCTCTGAATCTACATTTCACTCTCCTGCTTTTCTCTCTTATCAGATTCCATAGAAAATAGGTGCAGGAGGAGTCCATTCGGCCCTTCGAGGCAGCACCGCGTTTCATCAGTTGAACCCTTTTGTCTTCTCCACTTATCACCCCTCAGCCCCAGTTACTCTCTCCACCCTTTTATCCCTCACCTGACCCATCCACCAATCAACCCCCTCCTCACCTGGATCCATCTAGCACTTGCCAGCTCTTTTGCGGTTAGAAATGCAGTGCGGGGAAACAGGCCCTTCGGCCCACTGAGTCCGTGCCGACCAGTGATCCCTGTCCCACTTAAGCGATTTTTTTTCGGCGACTTGCCGGCACCCATCATAATCGCAGCAGGTGGCCGAAAATTTTCAACAAATCCAGCGGTGACTAGAACAAGGTATTACCCTTTGGGCGACTACTCACGACCATACAGGCTTCACCCAGCGACATGTCGCCAGGGTGGCGCCTGTATGGTCGTGTCGTCTCCTCAGTCGCCCAAAGAGTCGTAGCGTCTTTCTGGTCACTGCTGAATTTTCAACCTGTTGAAAATTTTCGGCAACCTGCAACGACCTATGACGGGTGCCAGCAGTTGTCTCACCCCTTCCCCTCACCTCTATCTACTAATTTTTACCCCCTACCCCATCAGTCTGAATTTGGCGCCAATTGTGTTTCCTTTTGTCGGAGTATTCATTGGTTGTGGATCCTGCCTCTTGGTGTGATGCAGAAACCTAAGTCCAACTCATCCACGCCGACCAAGATGCCCCATTTAAGCTAGTCCAACGTACCCATGTTTTCCCCATTTCCCTCCAAACCTTTCATATCCATGTACTGTCTAAATGTCTTCAAATGCTGTTGTTCACCTGCCTCAACTGGCAGCTTGTTCCATATACCCACCCTGCATGCCAACAGCTGCCTTCACCACCCTGTGTGCCCACGATGGTCCTGACACGAAACATCACCTATCCATTTTCTCCAGAGATGCTGCCCGTCCCGCTGAGTTATTCCAGCATTTTTTGTGTACTTTTGTGTATACTAGCATCTGCAGTTCCTTGTGTCTACCTGCAATGCCACTCTCAGGGAAATATGTACCTCATTGACGGAGTTGTTTTAGCTGAAGGCTTGGATTTGAGGAATTGAAGGAGCAGCGTGTGATGTGACAACAATTCTCCATCTCTGGCACTGCTTAGCTCAGATGGTTTCAGAGGGAGAGAGTGAGATAGGGGGATAGAGAGAGAGAGATATATATATAGATAGAGAGATATTCATATGTGTGTGCACGTGTGAGCTTATTTATAGATAGAGAGGGAGAGGAAGAGGAACCAGAGCTCGATGCTAGGGGCAGGTTCCACTCGCTGTGCTTTGAACTGGACTCACGAGACTGCCCACAGAACCTGAGCCCAAGTTAATAAATTGTGAGGATCAGTGAGTGGTGCGTTCATGGTTGGGGGAGGGGAATGCAGGTTGGGGGAGGGGAGTGTGGAGGAGGGGGAGGGGAATGTTGGGGGGAAGGGAGAGCATGGGAGGGGCATGCGGGGGAGAGTACAGAGGGGAGGGGAGTGTAGGGGGTTTGGAGGGAGGGGAGTTGGAGGTGAGTGGTTTTGGGGGGTAAATGGGGAGTGGAGTGCAGGGTGTGTAAGCGCGGGGGAGGGTTTAGTGCAAGGGGGGGCAGGGCAGAGGAGGGGAGAGCGTGGAGAAAGAGAGTGCGGGGAGGGCGGGGAAGCAGGGGAGATGGGAGCTCAGGGGAGGTGAGGAGTGTAGGGGAGAGGACAGCAGGATGAGGGGAGGGGAATGCGGGTGAGGGTACTGCGGAGCGTGGGGTGATACACTGTAACTACAGAGAAGACTCATTCACTCTCAGTTGCTCATCAGTGAACTTGACCTTCAAACTGTTGGTTCATGTCCAAACACACGGAACATGCATCACTGCGCCCCTGCTCTGACTCTCGAGCTACATCAGTGTTGCACGCCTGTGGCCCTGCGCTGGATTGAGATCTTCCTGGGTACTGGCACAGCCATGCAAACAATGTTGTGGGCTTTTTGGTTCATGGTTGAGAAAGGGAGTTGTCGACCGGCCAAGCACGGAGCGGTGGGAGCGGCTTGCGGGGCCAGGAACAGCATCACAGAGCTGACGGGCCACATGGCCCTGGGCTGGCATCTGTGAGGTTACCTCGTCCAAGCTCCGGAGAGATGCATTCACCCAGGCTTGCCACGCTGAATGTACCGGAGGAATGTGGAGTGAGTCGTTACCAAGAACCAGAGAGCAGACCTGAGCTGCGATCCATCTCATTGGAGACCCTCGGACTATCTTCGGTCGGTCTTTACTGGACTTTAGCTTGCACTAAACATTATTCATGTTATTCTCTTCATCATGTATCCGTGCAGCATGGATGGCTCGATTGTACTCATGTATGGTCTTTCCGCTGACTGGGGTTAGCATCCAACTAAATCTTTTCACTGTACCTCGGTACACATGGCAATAAACTAAATTTGAGTGATCAAGTCCATGAGGTTTAGGGTGGGGGGGGGGGGGGGGGGGGGGGGGTGAGGAGTTTTTTTATGGGCTGGTTCGAAGGCCCACTCCCCTGGCTGGGACAAGAGAGCTAGTGAGGGCGGGGGAGAACAGTGGGCAGGTTCACAGACAGGATTCCTCTACAGAGCTGAACCTGGGGACGAGATTCTCAGAAACGTCTATTCCCCCCCCCCCCCCCCCCCCCCCCGTGTGTGAACCTAGATTCCCAGAAACCTCCCCCCCCCCCCCCCCCCCCCCCCCCCCCCCCCCCCCCCCCGTGTGAAATGAGCAACTGCTTGGTTGTGGAGAGTCTGTTGTTTCTGACGTCCAGCCAGAAATCGTCACACCCCCACCACTTCCCACCACCCCCGAGAATCTCACAGAACCCAGAGGCTGGGAAAGACCGGAGCAGTTCAACACCAACCTGAACCAGTGCCAAAGGTCAGCTCACTGATGCCAAGTGTTCATCTCGACTGTTGATCTTCCACTCAGCGCGACCCACCATTTCCAAGGTTGTGCAAAAACACAAAATGCTGGAGGAACTCAGTGGGTCAGACAGCATCTGTGGAGGGAATGGACAAATGACATTTTGGGTCAGGACCCTTCATCAACCAGTACCTTCTAGACCTCGCACATTTACTTCCAAAGTTATGCCTGACAGTAGTTCCTCCAACAGTCTGTTCCTTGCTCCAGATTCCAGCATCTGCTTTTCTTGTATTGTACCTGAAATCAGACACTTCAATGTTCTGTGTTTCTAGTTACTCTACAGATTCCGGCTTTGCATTTTTGCAGTTACTTGGTATTACTGTTATTAAGTTAACGTATTAATTATTATATATTTATCTGTGTGTTATCGCATTTAAGGGCCCGTTAAGCTGCAGCAAGTAAGAACTTTATTATTCTGTTACTGGTATTTATAACAATTAAACACTCTCGATACTCTGGGATCTTATGGACAACTGGAGAAGGGGGTGAGGCGGTTTTATTTGGGGTTGGTGTCAGTCATTGTATGCATGTCTGAGGAAACATTTTCTTGTTTTCAACTGCAGCACATTGCAGGGTGAAAGACAAGTGGGCTGGGGATTGAGGTTGCCTGTTTCTGCAACGTGGCTGAAGGTGTATCCAGAAACCACATTAAACCCTCTGAGCTTCCAGTCTTGGAATTAGGTTCAACGCAGACATTATGGGCCGAAGGGCCTGTTCTGTGCTGTGCTGTTCAATGCTCCATATTCATTTTATTCCCACACTCTGGGCATTGCTGGAGAGCCCACCCATTACTAACCACCCTTCATCACCCTTGAGAAGGGCTGGGTGGGCTGTTTTCTTCGGGTTACAGAGCCACAGAGCCTCAGAGCCTCAGAGCTACGCAGCCTGGAAACAAGTCCTTGTTGTTTCCATGCTCTACATCTTGTCCATGCCAACCACATTGGCATGTTAGGTTAGTCCAAGCATTTGGCCCACAGCCCTCAAAACCCTTCGTATCCATATATTTGTCCAAATGCCTTTTAAAAGTCACATTTCTAAGCACTTCTCCAGCTTCCGGGGAAAGTACACGCGGTCACAAGGAGAACACATCAACTCCGTTCAGCCAGCAACTGTAGTCAGGATTGAAGCCGTGTCTCTGGTGCTGTAAGGCAGCAACTCTACCGCTGCACCACCGTGCTGCCTCTATGTTTACATCTGTCTGTTGCTGCGTTAGAATCTCATTGTTCTGTTTTGGAACATATGACAATAAAACACTCTTGACTCTTAAGGTTTCCCATGTGCTTCTTGATCCAACCCCTGGCTACCTACCCTAGATGTGGCCCTCGTGTCTCAGCAACTCTCAGCCATCTACGCTCAAGAGAACACAAATCCAGCCTCTCCGATCTCTCCTTGCAACTTATGCCTTCCACTCCTCGTCAATCTTTCCAGAACCCCATCCAGCTTCATCATCCCATTCCTGCAGCATTTCTTGCCTCTTCATTGCCCTGGTGTAACCTAGAGAGACTGGGCTAGCGACAGACTGGGGATAAAATGGTCAATGTTTCATCAGCCCTGGCTCAGGAGGCTCTTTCATCGACAGGCTGTGAGCTTTCTCTCCACATCTTGCAACAAAACAATAAAGCCCAGAGACAGCTGTGCGGCACAGCTGGCCTGACCTCCCACCTCTACAATCCTGCAGTTCCTGACCCAGAACCATTGCTTGTCATGTTTAGGGAGTGAAGAAAGGGGCTTTCCTTAAGTTTACATGCAAGAGTTCGCAATAAATTAAATGGTACTCAAAGCTTGCTGGAAATGTTAAAATCAGAGGGGGGAAGTTTAAAGAAGATGTTTGGGAAAATTAGTCTTAGCACAGAAAGAGACCCTTTGGCCCTTATCCATACTGACCAAGTTGACATACTGTGTTAGTCCCATTTGCCTGCACCTGGCCCATATTCCTCTCAACCACTCCTATCTGTATTTCGGTCCAAATATCTATCAAAAGTCTTTTAGTTGTGAACATTGTTTTGCTCGGACAGTAATAGAGGAGCGGGGGTTGAGAGAGAGAAAGAGAGAGCAATTAGAAAAGGGAGAAAAAAAAAAATGATGATGAAAGGATTCAATTTATTGTCATTGTCAGTGTACAGTACAGAGACAACGAAATGCATTTTTAGCATCTCCCTTGAAAGGGAGACACAGGGCGTCACGGTGTGCCCGCGCCTGCCGCCGTAACATTCCATTACAGGCAAAGGTGGGTGAAGTGTCTTGCCCAAGGACACAACGACAGTATGCACTCCAAGCGGGATTTGAACCGGCTACCTTCCGGTCGCCAGCCGAACTCTTAGCCCATTGTGCTATCAGAAGAAATGAGTAGTGGGAAATTACTGCAGAATTTACTGGTCAGCATGGACATGGTACACAAAAGGGCCTGTTTCTGGACTGTATGACTGACGTTAATGCCCACATGGTCAATGCAGATTAAGAAAGTGATAAAGCATAATTAATCAGGTTCTTAGTAGGGCCATAGTGTGGAAACAGGCCTATCGGCCCAACTTACCCACACCGGCCAACATGTCCCACCGACACTAGTCCTAACTTGACTGCGTTTGGTCCTAAAACGTTCGTAACTGTCACTGTCATTCGTAACTATCACTGTATGTCATGTTGTTACTTGTGGGCAGAGCACCAAGGCAAATTCCTTGTATGTCAATACTTGGCCAATAAACTAACTTACTTACTTACTTAATTACTTAAAGCTGGGGTAACTCGACCCAAAACGTCACCCATTCCTTCTCTCCAGAGATGATGCCTGTCCCGCTGAGTTACTCCTGCTTTTTGTGTCTATCTTCGCTTTAAACCAGCATCTGCAGTTCCTTCTTACACTATCCATGTGCCTGTCTGTGGAGTTTGAAGATTCCACTTGTCACAGTGATCAGACAATTTGTTGTCCGGTGATAGATCTAATTTAGATTCCTTATTTACCTTTGCAAAAGGAGGCCAGTCTGCTTCCAATCAGAATCTGCATCTGTGGAGATAAAGGATGGGTGACGTTTCGGGTCGGAACCCTTCTTCAGACTGAAAGTAGAGGGGAGGGAAACGGAAGTAGGAAAAGGCCAGAACAAAGCAGGGACCAAGGAAGGGTGGAGCCCACAATGGCCCATTGTTGGCTGGGGAAAAGGTTACAATGGTAATAGGGACGTGAACAGTGGAACTAGTAGGACAATAACGGTAGGGGGGTGGGGGTGGGGGGGGAAGGGAGAGAGGGAATACAGGGGTTACATGAAATTAGAGAAATCAACATTCAAGACTGCTGGGTTGTGAACTGCCCAAGTGAAATATGAGGTGCTGATCCTCCAATTTGCATGTGGCTTCACTCTGATAATGGAGGAGGCCCAGGACAGAAATGTCAGTATGGGAATGGGAAGAGGAGTTAAAATGTTTGGCAACTACACTGGCTTCACACTTCACAGTTATTCAGATCAGCTCTTTGAAGAAGGGTCTTGCGTCGCCTATTCCTTTTCTCCAGAGGTACTGCCTGACCCACTGAGTTAGCCCAGCTTTTTTTGTGTCTGTATTCGGTTTAAACCAGCATCTGCAGTTCCTTCCTACACTTAGTAACTGCTGTGTTGTGTTAGACACACCACCTCGTTACCAGTGGCAATCCTTTACATCAGAGGAGGCAGGCAAGATCGGTCAGCCGCTTGTAGACTTGCCCTGACCCTCAGCCACGCCATCTGACCAGCTTGTGCCTCTCTCTCTCTCTGTCTCTCTTTCTCCTTGAGCACATTCCCCAGAGATAATGCATGGCGGGGACACGGAGCAGAACTATGCATCTTTCTCCCAACAATAGGAGATGTCTGGAACCCAGGGGGTGGGCACTCAGATGGCAGAGAGCGGGCTTGGAGAATCAGTGATGCACAGGCAGCGATTCATCATGCTGAAAGGATTATCCATCAGTCCCAACCCCCACATCCCTGCACTGTTCATTCCTTTCACCAAGGTACTGCACTCTGTCAGTGAGCTCCTGTTGAATCTGCTTCTATCATCAGACCATGCAGAGAGACATTGTTCCCTTCCAGCTATGTTGAAAGTTATCTTAAATTTGCATCCTCTGCGCACCGATCACTGTCAATTATCTTGTGATCTCGTGATCTTGGATCCCTATTTACCGTTCCGCACTCCACCAGCCTCAACTGTCAGTGAATTTCCAGGAATTCTCCTGTTGAATCTGCCCTTCTACAGGCTCATCAGACCATGCAGACTTGTTGAGACATTGTACTTCGGTGGCCTTGCCAGCAGCTATGTATCTTTTTGAGATTTATCTGAAAAGTGTGTTTTTTTTGTGTTTTTTTTGGTGTTTTTATGTGGGGGAAGAGGGCCTCTGTGCACTGATCACTGTCAATTATCTTGTGATCTCGTGATCTTGGATCCCTATTTACCGTTCCGCACTCCACCAGCCTTCAACGGGGAGAGCATTCCCAAAATCCTCCCGCCTTGTCCCGGGGAATTTCCAGGAATTCTCCCACGCAGCCTCCCCAAGAGGCTGCAGACTACGACAGCGGGAACTCCGCCCATCAGCGTTCCACCACAGGGCCTGCTCGGGCCACCCGGGGCCTGCGGGTGCTGCCCCGACCACGGATGCGGAGGGGAGGCTGGCTGGACTAGCCTTCCTCACCTGGGTGCCATTTATGTTATGTTGTGGACTTTATGTGTTTGTGCTTTTTTTAAATTTTTAATTCAATTTCAATTTTATTTTTAATATGTTTTATTATTTATTTATTATTTATTATTTATTTTTATTATTTTTCTTGTGATTTTTTTTTTAACGATACTGCCTGTAAGGAAAATTCATTTCGTTGTCTCAAATTGAGACAATGACAATAAATTGAATACAATACAATACAATACAATACTCGATGTGAATTCAGAACATTCCCAGTAGGGTGGGAGGTCCATCACTGTGGGGGGGGCAGTGCTGAGGGAGCGCTGCACTGTTTTGTTTTTAACCAGAAATAATTGAATCAATTACTTACAATAATATTTACTGTACAAAATAAGTTAAATCAGAATCCACCAGTATAATACGTCAAACAAATATACCAAATAGACTACTGTACAACTATATCACCATCCTTACTGAGGATGCATTTCCACCTCCCGCGGTGCCCAGCGTTCCCGGAAATCCCCCAGGGCGCCCGTGGACAGCGTGTAGTCCCTCTCTAGTAGCACCCGGGCGCGGACGTAACCCCGGAAAAGGAGCAGGCAGCCGGCTTGGGAAGAGCCCCCTTCCGCCTGGCGCCGTGACTCACGGATGGCCAGCTTGGCCAGGCCTTGCATCAACCCAATCAGGACATCTTCACCCCTACCCTCTCCCCCACGCACAGGATGTCCAAAGATGAGGATGGTGGGTGTGAAGTGCAGCCGGAAGGCAAGGAGCTGCCCCTTTAGGTATTGGAACAGAGGCTGCAGCCTCACACACTCCATATACATGTGGAACACAGACTGTTCCAGCCCGCAAAAGTGGCAGGCAGTTGGCGAGTCTGTGAATCGCGAGAGAAACGGGTTGCATGGGACCTGTGGGAGGGGGAGCACTGAGGGAGCTCCACACTGTGGGAGGGGGAGTACTGAGGGAGTGCCTGTTTCCGAACTGTACTGAAACTCCTATCATGCAGTATTTGCTGCTGTTTCATTGACTGAGGTACCACAGTGGTGGCTATCAGACTGCTCTTATACACCTCTATAAGATTGCCCCTCAGCCTCCTGTGCTCCAAGGAATAATGTCCGAGCTGCCCAACCTCTGTCTAGAGCTTAGACTCTCGGGTCCTGGCAGCAGCATTGTAAATCTTCTCCGCTCTCTCTTCAACTTAATGGCATCTGTCCTCACTTGGTGACTGACCGAAATAGAACAGAATACTCCAAATGCAGCTTTACAAACATCTTGAAGAACTATAACATTATGTCCCAACTTCTGTGCTCCGTGCCCTGACTGATAAAGGCCATCGGGTCAAAATTCTGTAACATGCTGCCAGAGGAAGCTACAAAAGCAGATACAATCGTGACTGTTAAAAGACATTTGGACAGATAATGGAGCCAATGTGTTTAGAGGGGTATGTGCCGCATGCAGGCAAATGGCAGCAGCCCAATACAGTCCAACTTGGTTGGCATGGAGGAGGTGGGCTGAAGAGCCTGTTCTGTACATCGCACATTACAAGTCAGGATCAGTTCGGCTGCATGAACCTATTGTCCCTGCAGTAGCAGCTTCGACCCAGAGTCAAACACGCAAGGACACTGCGTGGAGGAAGGAACTGCAGATGCTGAGTTATACAGAGGATAGACACAAAATGCTGGAGTAACTCAGCAGGTCAGGCAGCTTCTCTGGAGAAGAAAAAATAGGTGACGCTTCGAGCCAGAACCTTTCCTCTGACCCGAAAGGTCAGGCATTCTTTTTCTCCAGAGACGCTGCCTGAACTGCTGAGTTACTCCAACATTTGGTGTCTATGCAAATGTATTAGTCAGATCAGCAGAGCTAAATTAGTATAACTCTGGCCTTGATACTAGGCCGGGAAGAAGGAGTACGTTTTTTTGATTGTTTGTACTTGGAAGATTTTACAAAGATCTTGCATTAGTGCGTTAATCACCCCAAAAATCAGCAGGAGTAACTCAACAAAAAACCTTTCCTCAGGCTTCCAACCTGAAACGTCACCTATTCTTTTTCTCCAGTGCTGCCTGACCCACTGAGATACTCCAGCACTTTTGTGTTCATCTTATGCAAGGACACTAAGCGGGCGATGGAGAGGGTCGGCGAGGCTGCAGTGTCCTATGTGAGAGTGCCACCCTGCGTTTGGTAATTGACGTACTCTCTCTGTTTGTGCTTCAGAGTCTCCACCGAGGCAGGAGGATGATGAGGGTGGCGAGGCGGTCTCGGACTCCCCGCTCTTCGCGCACTGGGGGCACGACCTGCCCCCCGACACGCGGCGGATTGCGTGGAAGAAGTTCCAGTACTACGGCTACAACAGCTACCTCAGCGACCAGCTCCCTCTCGACAGGCCCATTCCTGACTTCAGGCCCGACGGGTAGGTTGGAAGCTCAGCAGACAGAGTGAGGAAGGAGCTGGGATGCTGACAATGTCCCTGACAATGTCCCTGACATCGGGACATGTATTTGTGAGAGGACTCGTCCAGAGTCTTGAGTTGTACATCACGGAAACAGGCCCTTCAGCCCACCATGTCCATGCTGCTCATTTTGCCATCTACACTGGAATCATAAAGCTGTACAGCACAGAAACAGGCCCTTTGGGGCCCCTGTCCATGCCCCTGACCAAGGTGGCACTTTGGGCTGGTCCCACACACCTGCATTTGGTCCATTGCCCCTCTAAACCCTTCAAATCGATATACCTGTCCAAATGTATTTTAAAAGTTGTAATTGTTTCCGCTTCTATAGCTTCCTCTGGCAGCTCATTCCAGATACATTCTACTCTCTGCGTGAAATAGTTGCCCCATTTGCTCCTATTAGGATCATATTTGTTCTATGCCTTGGCTGTTTAAGTGTGTGTGTCTAAATGTCACTAAAATGTGAAGGCAAAAGGGCCTGCGGATGCTGGGATCCGGAACACAAAACAATTGTTGCCTGATCTGCTGAGCCCTTCCTGTTGAAATTCAACTTAAATGCAGTGATTGTGCCTGATTCCACCACCTTCTCCACAACGGCTCTCTGTGTGGGAAAACTTTCCCCTCACATTCCCCCCAAGAACGGCACGGTGTTGCAGCTGTGGAGCCACTGCCTTACAGCGCGAGAGACCCGAGTTCGATCCTGATTACGGGTGCTGTCTGTAAGGGGTTTCCACATTGTCCTCATAACCGCGGGGTTTCTCCATCCGGATGCTCCGGTTTTCTCCCGCACTCCAAAGATGTACCGGTTTGCAGGTTAATTGGCTTTGGTAAAAATTGTAAATTGTCCCTGGTGTGTAGGATAGCGTTAGTGTACAGGGATCGCTGGTCGGTGCAGACTCGGTGGGCTGAAGGGGCTGTATCTCTAAACTCAACTACACTAAACTAATCATAGAAACATAGACATAGAAATTAGGTGCAGGAGTAGGCCATTCAGCCCTTCGAGCCTGCACCACCATTCAATATGATCATGGCTGATCATCCAACTCAGTATCCTGTACCTGCCTTCTCTCCATACCCCCTGATCCCTTTAGCCACAAGGGCCACATCTAACTCCCTCTTAAATATAGCCAATGAACTGGCCTCAACTACCTTATGTGGCTGAGAATTCCACAGATTCACCACTCTCTGTGTGAAAAATGTTTTTCTCATCTCGGTCCTAAAAGATTTCCCCCCTTATCCTTAAACTGTGACCCCTTGTTCTGGACTTCCCCAACATCGGGAACAATCTTCCTGCATCTAGCCTGTCCAACCCCTTAAGAATTTTGTAAGTTTCTATAAGATCCCCCCTCAGTCTTCTAAATTCTAGCGAGTACAAGCCGAGTCTATCCAGTCTTTCTTCATATAAGTCCTGACATCCCAGGAATCAGTCTGGTGAACCTTCTCTGTATTCCCTCTATGGCAAGAATGTCTTTTCTCAGATTAGGAGACCAAAACTGTACGCAATACTCCAGGTGTGGTCTCACCAAGACCCTGTACAACTGTAGTAGAACCTCCCTGCTCCTATACTCAAATCCTGCCCATTCACAAAGACAACGGGACCCAGCCTGTGAGCACGAAAGAAAGGGCTGAAGCGCTCACAACCACATTCAACTTGTGGGCCAGCATGGACCAGATGGGCCAAAGGGCCTGTTTCTGTGCAGTACAACATCAATATCTCCTTGACTGAGTGTCACTTTGAACACTGAGTCCCATGGTCCAGGCCACTCCCACCCACCCGAGGGCCAGACGAGGTGTTAAAGGAGTCCATGATCCCAACGGTAAAGGCAGTTGTCCAGGAAATCAACGTCGCCATTAATTAGTGACCATAAACAGCCTGCAGCTCCCCCTGCCTGGGGTTGTGAGTGTGGCTTATTCCCCTCGACCCATTCGGTGTGGATGTCTCAGTGACTCTCATGACTGCAGATTTAGAAATTAATTACTTTCGATATTTTCAGTAGCTTTCTGAAGCTTAAATGGACTCAAACACAGCGAAGAATTTATTCTCAATTAACTGGCAGTGTTGCTGAGTGGATCCTTTAATTCTTCCAGTCCTCTAAATATAGATGGCTTTGGTGTGAGGTTCATTAGTTTTGCCACTTGCACCACTCTGATCTGGTACCTTCAAGTCATAGATTCGTTAAGATGCAGAATTGCTTGACCCACTGGTGCTAGCAGGTATATTTTATTGTTTGGATGGATTGTTGTTTGGATAGAAAGGGTTCAGAGAAAGATGGTCCATGTGTAAGCAAATGGAAACTAGCGTCTCCTCACAAAGCCCCGTCTGAAACAGTGTCCATCCCCCCTGACACATTATCACCTTCTCTCTCTTCTCCATAGAGTCCTGGTCTTGATTGCATCCATATCCCTCGATCCCAAGCCTGTTCATGAATCTGGTTAAATGCCTCAGAAAAGGTGATACGATATCTGGCTACACAGGGAGAAATCTAGGTAGGCTAAATTGCTGGAGAAACTCAGCGGGTGCGGCAGCTTCTATGGAGCAAAGGAAATAGGCAACGTTTCGGGCCGAAACCCAAATATAGGTGGCTGGAGGGGGATATAGAGATAGAGAGGGGTGTAGGGACTGGAGGGGGGCATGGAGATGCCGAAGGCAGTAAGGTCTGGAGGGGATTATAGAGACAAGGATGTCGGGGCTGCATGCGTATACGGAGACTGGGGGGGGGGGGGAGAGGATTTGGGGGCCAAAGGGGGTTTGAGAGGTAGGGGGTGTTGCAGCAAGTTGTTGAGGGGGTTAGGGGTGGGTGTAGGAGCTGGAGGGGGGGTCACAGAGACAGGGAAGGATATAATGGCCAATGTGGGTTACGGAGCGGGATATAGAGTTAGAGAGGGGGTACATAGAGAGAGGTGAATAGGCTGCGGGGAGGTTACAGAGGGAGGGAGGGAGGGATGCAGGACAGAAAAATGGGGTTACAGAGATAGCGAGGATTGTAAGGGCTGGGGAGGTTACAGAGAAAGGGAGAGGTGTAGGGACCAGAGGGGGTTACAGGAGTGGAGGGGGTTACGGCAGTGGAGGGGGTGACAGGGAATGGAGAGGGTTACAGGGAGTGGACGGTGTTACTGAGCTCCAGAGGGGTGGGAGTGCCGAGGGAGTTGAACACGAGGTTGATTGTTCTAAAGCAGAAGCAGTATTTCACCGGGGGCCAGCCTCTGACAAGGGGAAAGATGCGATAGAAACACTAATCCATCCTCTGTGTTTCTGAAGCCATTCTCTCCTACGATGATCAATTGATCTCAAAGTTTCATGTTTCCTTTTTTTGTGCTGCTTTAAACAGAGGACTGGGAATGAATGAGCTGCCCAAGGGAGTGGTCGAGGGAGTACAGTAACAACACTTACACAACCGGTACATGGGTAGGAATGAGAAAAGTGCTTGAGAAACTCAGCGGGTCAGGTAGCATCTAATAAAGGGAATGGACAGACGACATTTCAAGTCTGGACCCTTCTTTGAACTGAAGCGCCTTTAGTCTTTAGAGATACAGCGTGGAAACAGGCCTTTCAGCCCACCAAGTCCATGCCGACCAAGATCACCCCATACACTAACACTGTCCTGCACACTTGGGACAATTTACAACTTCACCGAAGCAAATTAACGTACGATTGCACATATTTTGGAGTGTGGGAGGAAGCCCGAGCACCCGGAGAGACCCCATGTAGTCACAGGGAAAACGTACAACCTCCGTACAGACAGCACCCGTAGCCAGGATCGAACCCGAGTCTCTGGCGCTGTGAGGCAGCAACTCTACTGCTGCACCACTGTGCTGCCCCCTACCTGTGAGGGCCGGGCAGTGTCTAGCAGTCTTTGTTCCTGAGTGTTCAAGAAGGAACTGCAGATGCTGGAAGATCGAAGGTACACAAAATTGCTGGAGAAACTCAGCGGGTGCAGCAGCATCTATGGAGCGAAGGAAATGCTGAAGTCTGAAGAAGGGTTTCGGCCCGAAACGTCGCCTATTTCCTTCGCTCCATAGATGCTGCTGCACTCGCTGAGTTTCTCCAGCAATTTTGTGTACCTTTGTTCCTGAGTGTTTGAGTTGCCAAACCTGGCCGTGATGCAACCAGTCAGTGTGCTCTTTACCATGCACCTGTAGAGGTTTGATAGAGTATTCAACGAACTTCCTCAAACCTCTGAGGGAAGGTGTTTCAGGCATGGCCCCTGAAGCCCCCATCCAGGGATCGATCGGTGAAGTCACGTTGCTCTTTCTGCTTGTCTTACTGCAGCTGCAGGAACCTCAGCTACCCGACCAACCTGCCCCAGATCAGTGTGGTCTTCATCTTCATGAACGAGGCCTCCTCGGTCATCCTGCGCTCGATGCACTCGGTGATGTCCAAAACCCCCCGGCCCACCTGCTCAAGGAGATCGTGCTGATCGACGACAACAGCAACAATGGTGGGCAAGTTGGCGCGTCCCTGGGGCGTGCAGCATCTCTGTAACATCGGTTGTACCTTGTAACCTTGTACCCTGCGCGGAGAGCTGGACAATTCCTCTTCCCTCTATGTACGCCTGCCTGCAAAACTCACCTGCTCACGTCTGAATCCCTGTTCCAGTCTTCCCTCGTAATGTTCCAAACGGAATTACTGAGCGATGCATCATTTGCCCGATTACAGTGCACTCAGTTTTACAAGGTTGCGAACATTCTGCCGAACACAGCCTGCGTGTGTGCGTGCGTGTGCGTTTGGATGTGTGTCTGCATGAGTGAGTACTTGTGTGTGTTTGGACGTGTGTGTGTGTGTGCATGAGTGAGTACTTGTGTGTGTTTGGACGTGTGTGTGTGTGTGCATGAGTGAGTACTTGTGTGTGTGTGGACGTGTGTGTGTGTGTGCATGAGTGAGTACTTGTCTGTGTATGGAACGGCTGTGTGTGTTTGTACGCATGATGAGGGATTGTGTTCAGTGTGTGTATACAGGAAAGATGCATGAGTGAAAGTACTTGTGTATGTATGGGACTCGTGTATCTCTGCGTAAGGAAATGTCAATAATAATGCATAAATTTTATTTTGTGTGCCTTTCATGTGCATGTCAGCTTACAAAGATTGTGAAAAAAAACACATATAGTGGTGAGTGTAAATAATGACATCGTTCAGCGCGTTTCTCCAACTGCGTTATGGAACGGCTTGGTTTGTTTGGTGAGGCCGTGCATGAGGGATTGTGTTCAGTTTTGTTCAACCTGCTACAGGAAAGATGCCATGAAGCTGGAAAGAGTGCAGAGAAATATTACTGGGACTCGAGGGCCTAAGCGATAAGGAAAGGTTAATAATAATAATAATAATAAATATTTATTTTCGGGCGCCTTTCAAATCTCAAGGTCACCTTACAAAGATTAAACAGAAGAGAAAAAAAAAACATATAGTCAGAGAAAAATAAATAATAAGGACATCATCAATGACTACACCTCTGTATAAAGATAGAAATCCCGCTCCAATGGACCTGTCTGCAGCAAATCGTTAAAAAATGCATTAAAAAAGCATTCACATGATGTGATTGGCGAGACGAGGAGACTATTCCACTGATCGCAGACTAGTACTTCCTTGGATCTCCGAGGGCACTTTAACTCCCCTTCCGATTCCCACAGACTTTCCTGTCCTGGGGGGGGGGGGGGGCCACATGGGGGGGAAGCACTTCAAATCTTGAGTAGGGAATAGATTGAATTTTCCAATTTGAAACACTTTTCTCCCTCTCTTTCTGGTGCCCCTCCACCCTGATGTGGAATTTGAGCACTATCCATCCCCTTCCCCACCCCTCCTTAGGTGTAAGGTTCGTTGATATCAAAGTCTGGCTGTAATTTGGGAACCTCTGTAGAGGCAACCTTTTTTCTCATAGAAACATAGAAACATAGAGGTGCAGAGTAGGTGTGGGGTGGGTCATGGTGGAACTTAAATGGCGCCAATGACTGGCCTCAAACTGTATTGTGGGTGATTCATGTTGCGCACGGACCTCGTCCTGCCTCTGATTGCTGAAGGTGCTCCTCATGTTGACCAGTAACTGTCCTGGAGGAACTGGGTGAGCTGTATTGTCCAGGATGCTCAGCAGTTTGAGGAGTTCTCCTCATCCTCCCCTCCTTAAGACAATCTCCAGTGAATCCATCTACCTTCCAAACCCCTTCATGAGTTTTTGTTGTTCCTAGAGAGTATGGCGTCTTTGCATAAGCCTTCGCATCCCTCAGTCTGGTGACCTTCTCTGCAGCACTACGGCAATAATGCAGAAGACCAAAAATACGGCTCCAGGTGTGGCTCACCAGACCCGATACAACTGCAGTAGAACATCTGCTCCTATACTCATCCTCTTACTGCAACAGCCATGCTTTTGAAGCTGAATGGAGCCTACCTCAAAAAGTACCAGCCAGGTCTCGCTGCATCCCCTTTTCCCAATTGTACCGTTTGCCTCATCTGCTTTCCGTTTTTTGCCACCAAAAGATAACCTCATATTTTATTAAACTGTGCCCATTTGCCCACTACACCTATCCAAGTACCTTGCAGTTGTAGCTCCCTGGTAAACTGCCCCCCAGCTTCCACACCGCAAATGGAGATATTGGGATTCCCTCATCCAGGGGTAAATAGCTGGGGGGAGCCTTGGGGGGGGGGTGGGTTTTCTGCCTCCTCCTAAGGTGAACCCCCACCATTTCCTTAGTCTTGTCGGTGTTGTTGAGTTGCAGGTGATTCAGCCCACACCACTCAACAAAGTTGTCCCCCTATCCACGCTACTAGTTACACCTCTGTATAAGATTCTCGTATATATACCTTTCGTAAATCCATCTATACATCCATGGACCCTGTCAAATGTGCCTTTCCCCTTTTAAGGCAGAGGTTCCCCACCATGTTAGGCTAACTGTAATTCCCCGTTTTCTCTCTCATCCCTTCTTAAAAAGCATTACGTTTGTACCCGCCATCCTCTGGAACTACTCCAGAATCTAAAGAGTTTGGCGAGACACTATTTCTGGAGCTACTTCCTTCCACTGCAGCCTATCTGGCCCTGGGGATTTATCGGCCTTTAATCCATTCAATTTACCCAACACCACTTGACTAACCTGGATTTCACCAATCGCTCCACCACCTTTGACCCCGGTCCTTCTGCTATTTCCGGCAGATCATTTATGCTTCATTAGTGAAGACGGCCGCCTCCATTGGTCCGCCAGAGTGGTTCCCCATGATCAACTCACTGTTTCTGACTGCAAAGGACCACTTTAACTAATCTCTTTCTTTTCAGTATCTATAAAACTTTTGCAGTCACAGTATGTTCCCTGCCACTTTCATTGAATTTTCCTTTTTAATTAAACCTTCGTCCTCCTCCTGGTCTGAATTTCTCCAGTCCTTCGGTATGCTGCTTTTTGGCTAGTTTGTACACATCATCCTTTACTACTACCCTGATTTGTGCATCCATGGATGCACTACCTTCCCTACCACTGGGATATGTAGTTCATCCATGCAGCCATTAAATGCCTTCCATTGCATATCCACCGTCAACCCTTTTAGAATTAATTGCCAGTCAATCTTGGCCAATTCACGTCTCATACCCTCAAAGTTACCTTTCTTTAAGTTCAAAACCATTGTTTCTGAATTAACAATGTCACTCTCCATCCTAATGAAGAACTCAACCATATTATGGTCACTCTTGCCCAAGGGGCCACGCACAACAAGACTACTAACTAACCCTTCCTCATTACTCAATACTCTCGCCTTTGTCTGCCCACCAGCCAGTCTCATGTATCCACCTATCACTCGCCATGCTTTGTCTCTTGCCCCACCTCTGTAGAAACAAGGAACTGCAGATGCTGGTTTGCTTAAAAGGTCACAAAGTGTTGGAGTAACTCAGCGGGTCAGGCAGCATCACTTAAGAACATGTATAGGTGACTTTTGCATCGAGACCCTTCCTCACACTCTTTGCTGGATTAAGTCATCCCCTGCTGCGTCCTAACCAGGCAGTGGAAAGACAATGCATGATTCCAATCGAGCCATCCACAGTGTACAGATACAGGATGAGGGGGATAATGTGAATAACGTTTAGTGCAAGGTAAAGTCTGGTCAATGATGGTCTCCTTTGAGGTAGGTGCTGTATCTAACGGCAGTCGTGTCCTCAATTGCAGATGAGCTGCGGCAGGAGCTGGGAGCGTACGTGCAGGAGGTGAACGCCCAGCAGCCGGGCTTCATTCAGGTGGTCCGCCACACCAAACAGGAGGGGCTGATCCGCTCCCGAATCAGCGGCTGGAGAGCGGCCTCTGCCCCCGTCGTTGCCCTGTTCGACGCACATGTTGAGTTCAGTGATCAGTGGTAGGTTCAATCACTCACCCCCCCCCCCCCCCCCCCACCCCCACCCTCCTTCTCCAAGAATATTGAATTTGTATTTATTATATATTATCTATGTATTGTGTTTACAGGTTTAGTTTACAGAGAGGAAACGGGGTCTCAGGCCCACTGAGTCCGCACCGACCAGCGATCCCCGCACACATTAACACTGCCCAACACACACCAGGGACAATTTAACATTTTACACCAAGCCAATTTAGCCACATACCTGTACGTCTTTGTAGTGTGGGAGGAAACCGAAGATCTCGGAGAAAATCCACTCGGTCAAGGGGAGAACGTACAAACTTCGTACAGACAGCACCCGTAGTTGGGATCGAACCCGGGTCTCCGGCACTGTAAGGCAACAAAGCTATCGCTGCACCGCCGTCCCACGCTATCTGTTATGGGTCTGTTATGTTGTTTTGTTCAGAGATGCAACGTGGAAACAGGCCTTTCGGCCCTAGAAGAGGGTGATAAGAAAAGGTGCAAAAACAAAAACTAAAGTGCAAAACGCAATTAGAAAACAGGTCTATGGTCGAGCAAGAGGCGATCTGCAGTGTGTAAGAAGGAACTGCAGATGGTGGTTTACACCGAAGATAGCCAGAAAACTCAGCGGGTTGGGCAGCATCTGGGGGGGAAAGGAACAGATGAGGTTTCGGGTCGAGACCCTTCTTCAGACCCACGAAGGTCTCGACCTGAAGGTCTGTTGCCTAGGCTGGATTGAGGTTGAACAGGTCGGTTCCAGAACTGATGGTTGCAGGAAAGTAGCTATTCCTGACCATGGTGGTGTGGTTTGTTTTTTGCTTAAGATTCCAGTATCTGCAGTTCCTTGAGTCTGTGATTTCTAAATGCTTTTTAATGTGAACAGATTGTTTTCCCCCCCCCCCCCCACACCGTTCATTCCCAAAGATTTTACTGTCTTCTAGTGTGATGACAGATGATAGAAAGCATGCACTTATTTTTCCTGCTATTTTTGTCTTGGTTTATAATTTTCCTGTCACTGCCGCTGAGAGACCCACATTTACTGTCAGGTATCTTCAGAAGCTTTACAATCTGTTTGCATTACTTAGTGCTTGACACTCATATGTTATTCTTCTTCCCACCAACTCAATTGTACGACATGCTGGCGAGGCGCCGCTTGGAGCATTGTGTTCCGCTTTGGTCACTCTAGCTATAGGAAAGATGACATTAAGCTGGAATGAATGCAGAGAAGATTTACTCGGTTGTTGCCAAGACTCCATAACCTGAGCTACAGTGAGAGGTTGGAAAGATTGGGGGACCTTAGTCCTTGGAACGCAGGAGCCTGAGGGATGACCTTATAGAGTGGTATAAAAACACGAGGGGAATAAATAGGGCGAATGCACAGTCTTTTCCCCCAGGATAGCGGAATCAAGAACAAGACGGCATAGGTTTAAGATGAGAATGGAAAGTGAGAATAAGACCCTGACGGGCAACTTTTTCCACACAGAGGGCGGTGGGATATGGAATGAGCTGCCAGAGGAAGTAGTTGAGGCAGGTAAATAACAACATTTAAAAGACATTTGGATGGGTTCATGGATAAGGAGAACTTTGAGGGATATGGGCCAAACTCGGGCAAATGGGACTAACTAAGATGAGGCACCTTGATTGGAATGGGCAACTTGCACTGAAGGGCTTGTTTCCCTGCCATGTGACTCTAATTCCTTGGAAGTTCTTTACACGTTTCAAGAATCCTCTGAATTTTTGGAATGTTTTTGATTATATAACCTTTTACATTTGTTGACTGTCAGTGTGCAGCGTGACCGCAGTATTTCACTCCAATAGAAACATATCCCTTGACTCCACTAGCCCCTAGAGCTCTATCTAACTCTCTCTAAAATCCATCCAGTGACTTGGCCTCCACTGCCCTCTGGGGCAGGGAATTCCATAAATTCACAATTCTCTGGGTGAAAAAGTTTTTTCTCACTTCAGTCTTAAATGACCTCCCCTTTATTCTAAGACTGTGCCCCCTGGTTCTGGACTTGCCCAACATTCGGAACATTTTTCCTGCATCTAGCTTGTCCAGTCCTTTTATAACTTTATATGTTTCCATAAGATCCCCCCTCATCCTTCTAAACTCCAGTAAATACAAGCCTAGTCTTTTCAATCTTTCCTCATATGACAGTCCCGCCATCCCAGGGATCAATCTCGTGAACCTACGCTGCACTGCTTCAATCACAAGGATGTCCTTCCTCAAATTAGAGGACTAAAACTGTACACAATGTAGTGTATATGGTCTCGGCATTGTGCACTCTGCTTCTAAACGTTTATCCACACCCATCAGGAGGGCCAGAGTCCATGTGTGTACATGTTGGAGAGGATAGTGGGAGGCAGAGTGAATCAGAGACATACAGAGGCAAGTAAGAGGCCATTTTATTTTTGCTTTGGCTCATAGGAAGCTGAGAGGTGATCTTATCGCGGTGTACAAGATCAGGAGGTGGCATGCATAACGTGGACACTCACAGTCTTTTTCCCAGGGTGGAGGATTCTAAAAAAATTGAGCTGACCCAAGGGTCTCGACCCGAAATGTCGCCCATTCCTTCTCTCCAGAGATGCTGCTGCCTGACCCGCTGAGTTACTCCAGCATTTTGTGCCTACCCACTGAATGTCTGTCCATTCCTCTCCAGGGTGGAGCCAATCCTGTCGCGGATAAAGGAAGATCGAAGGCGCATCATATCTCCATCCTTTGACAACATCAAGTACGACAACTTTGAAGTCCAGGAGTATTCCCTTTCAGCCCAAGGGTTTGACTGGGAACTGTGGTGTCGTTACCTCAACCCTCCCAGGGAATGGTGGGCTTTGGAAAATGCAACTGCCCCAATCAGGTAACCAACTCGAGATGCCCCCCCCCTCATCTCACTGTCGCTCAGCTGCTCATATCTGGCCATCTCACCTCACCTCGTGTCCACATCAGCTTAATGTCATCTTTCCAACAGCAGGGTGACCCAAACTCAACATAATACTCCAAGTGTGGCCTCTCCAATGTCACGTCCAACTGTAACACAATTTCTGTACCCAATTCGCTGATTGATGAAGACTAGTCGCAAGAGGCAGTCTTCACCATCCTGTCTATCCGCGACAGCAATTTCGGGGAACTGCGTACTTCTACTTCTCGATCCCTCTTCTGGAAGATCTTTGACAAGTTCCACATGGGAGACTGGCCTCACTTTGTTGTCCACATCTGGCTATCTTACCTCGCCTGTGTCCACCTCTGGCCACCTCATTTCACACTGTCATCCACATCTGGCCATCTCACGTCTCACTGTTGTTCACGTTTGACCATCTCATCTTCCCCTGTCCACTTCGGGGCATCTCATCTTACCCTGTGAGCACATCTGGTCATTCACTTTACCTTGTGTCCACATCTGGCCATCTCACATCACCCTTTTCACATCATGCCTCCTGCATCCTTTTGCTATGAATGCTAACATACCATTCGCTTTCTTCACTGCCTGCTGCACCTGCATGCCTACTTTCAATGACTGGTGTACCATGACACCCAGGTCTCGTTGCATCTCCCCTTTTCCTAATCGACCACCATTCAGATAATCGTCTACTTTCCTGTTTTTGCCACCAAAGTGGATAACCTCACATTTATCCACATTATACTGCACCTGCCATGCATTTGCCCACTCACCCAACCTATTCAAGTCACCTTGCAGCCTCCTAGCATCCTCCTCACAGCTAATACTGGAATGGAACGGCACCGTCTCAATGGGCTGAAGGGCCTAATTTCCTTGCAGCATCCCTTGTGTGTGGACCAGTGCTCAAGGTAGCATGGCGTAGAACAACGGAGTGCAACAAGAGAGGACTTTGCTGGGAGATGCTGAGGCTCGTGACAGGTTAGGTGTTCCTCTTGTGGGAGAGTCTACAACTAGTGGTCGCTGTCTAAACCTTAGAGATCGCCCATGGGAGACAGAGAACTGGAAACACACAATGCAGATGCTGGAATCGTGAGCAAAACACAAACTGCTGGGTGAACTCAGCCAGTAAGGCAGCATCTGTGGAGGTCATGGACAAACCATGAGGGAAATGAAATCCAGAGTCTGCTTCAACCTCAAAAAAATTCTGGGTTAAGTTGAACTGGTCACAGAACTAATCTAATATCTGAATCGCTTCTGGAATCTCAGGAACCTTCGCTGAAGTATTTTTCTATGTTGGTTTGCAGAAGTCCTTCTCTGATTGGCTGCTTTGTGGTGGACCGCCAGTTCTTTGAAGAGATTGGATTGCTGGATGAGGGAATGGAGGTGTACGGAGGCGAAAACGTGGAGCTGAGTATCCGGGTAAGTGGCGCACACATTGCCCCTCTCCCCTATCCCCAGTCCTGCCCCATTCCTGCTCCAGTTGTGTCGAAGGTTGGGTTTGGTTTGGTGAACTCTCCAGTGACGGGACCCGTAGGGCAACGATTTCACACAGACGCCGGTGTGTAAATGGAACAAGCGACCAGAGGAAGTTGAGAGGTGGGTAAAATCACAATGTTTAAAAGACATTTTAGCCGGTACTTGAGGGATACGGGCCAATGCAGGAAAACCGGGCTAACTTGGGTAGACATCCTGAGAGGCAACTCTTTTACACAAAGGATGGTAGGCATAGGGAACGAGCTGCTGGAGGAGGTAGTTGTGGCAGGTGTTAACACAAATTTTTTTAAACATTTAGATAAATGGATAGGATAGGTTTAGAGGGATATGTCAAACACAAGTAAGTGGAACTAGTGTAGATGGGGCATGTTGGTCAGCGTGTACATATTGGGCTGAAGGGCCTGTTTCCACGTTGTGTGACTGTCTCTCTCTCTGTCTCTCTCTGTCTCTCTCTGTCTCTCTCTCTCTGTCTCTGTCTCTCTCTCTTTTTGTCTCTCTCTGTCGCTCTTTCTATCTGTCTCTCTCTGTGTCTCTCTCTCTCTGTCTCTCTTTCTGTCTCTCTGTCGCTCTTTCTATCTCTCTGTACCTCTGTCTTGTCTCTCTCTATCTCTCTCTCACTCTTTCTTTCTCCCTTTCTCTGCCTGTCTCTCTTCTCCCTGACACACAGACACTCATATAGACACACGCATAATTGCCCCCACGGACAGGCACACATACACATGGACACACACACACACACATTCTGCCACTTTCTTGAGGGAACTGTCTCCTCTCAAACGGAGTAATTCAGATTCAGAAGGGCTTTGCACAGCTCCTAGTTTATAAGCACTGACTTAGCCCTCCAGACTTTCTTGTGGAGTGGGGCTTTCTTTAAATTGGGTTGCATTATTTTTGCAATAAATATGTGAGAAATGTCAACGGGGCTGCAGTAGGTTGCCCGGAGGAAGGAGAGTTTTAAACGTGTGAATTCCTCCAACGCCACTTTCTTGAGGCAGGCAGCGGACGTTCGTTTTTACAGGATTCTCCAGCCAGTAATCAATAGCAAGGCCAGGGAAGCCTTTCCCAGTCGCAAGGATAATAGATCACCATGGTAACCAAGTATTTATGCAGCCAATAAAATCGGGGAGATTTAGTACTTGATGTGAAGCCTGCCATAAAATATTCTCAGCATGAGGCTGTCGTGGACAAGGCCAGCATTTATCCTTAATCCCTAATTGCCCTTCGGAAGGTGGGGGGGGTGAGCCGGCCTCATGAACCACTGCCCTTCTTCTGTTGAAGGTGCTCCCACGCTGCTGGTGGGGAGGGAGTTCTTGGGATTTAGATCCAATGGCGATACATTTCCAAGCAAATCGCAACGGGCCAGGCAGCTTGTGTGGAAGGAATGGACAGATGACCATTCCGGTTGGGACCCTTCCTCAGACTGATGGAGTAGCAGGGAGGAAGCTTGTGGAGAGGTGGGGATGGGACAAAGTCTGGCAAATGAGGGGTGGATATGTGTGAAGGGGGGAGGGGTTTGAATGGTAGGTGGGTGGAGACAAAGGCTAGAGATGAAAAAGAGACAAAAGGGAGTCGGAGAAGGAGACAAGGGGAGTGAAATGTAAAGCTGGAGGAAGGGATATGGGTGGAAGGGGATGGGGTTGGGGGAAGAAAAAGGGGTGGGCCGGACCAGTGCACGGCTTGGATGTGGAATTGGTGGATGATGGTGTTCCCCTGTGCCTGTTGCCCCTGTCCTTCTGGGTCGCTGAGGCGGTGGGTTTGGGAGGTGCTGTTGGAGTAGCCTGGGCGAGTGATCGCGTGGCATTGTGTAATGTTGTGTTTACATGGATAGGACGGGTTTGGAGGGATATGGGCCACACGCGGGGAGGTGGAATCAGTATAGCTGGGACATGTTGGCCGGTAAATTGGGTAAATTGAGCCGAAGGGCCTATTTCCACGCTTATCATCACTCTATGATTCTAACTTGGGAGAACGAAGGACTGCTCAAGGATAAAGGAGAGAATTTATACTTGGAATCAAGGGATGTACGCAAGGCACTAAATGAGAACTTTGTACCAGTATTCATCAATGAAAAGGACATGGAGATCAATGTGGAGAATACTAATATGCCAGGGCAGTTTGAAATTAAATAGGCAGTGGTATTGTGGCTCTTGAAGTGCATTAAAGTGGATAAATCACTAGGACGTGATGGGATCTATCCCAGATTATTGAGAGAGACAAGAAAGGTGATCTTGCCTTGATGAAGATCTTTGCATCTTCTCTAGCCACAGGCAAGGTCCCAGAAGGCTGGAAAGTAGCCAACGTTGTTCCTTTGTTTAAGAAGGGAAGTAGAGAATATCTAGGTAGTTAGAGGCTGGTGGGCCTCACAACAGTTGCAGAGAAGCTATTGGAGAGGATTCACAAGGGTTGGATTTGCTCGCATTTGGAAGCGAATGGGCTAATTAGAGTCAGTGAGTATAGTTTAGTGCAGGGTAGGTCATGTCTTGCAAACATGGTTGAGTCTTTTGAGGAGGTGATGAAGGTCATTGATGAGGGTGGGGCAGTGAATGTTATCTACATGGATTGTGGGAAGTCCCTCTGTAGGTTGGTCCAGAAGATTACGATGCATGGGATCAGTGGTGACTTGGTCGTTTTGATTTATAACTGGCCAGAGACCCAGAGACACAGAGGACGGCATGGTGGCGCAGCAATAGAGTTCCTGCCTTACCGTGTCAGAGACCCGGGTTTAATCCTGACCACAGGTGATGTCTGCACAGAGTTTGTACATTCCCCCCATAACCGCGTGGGTTTTCTCCGGATGCTCCGGGTTTCCTCCCACACTCCAAAGCCGACAGGTTTGTTGTTCAATTGTCTTCAGTAAGAATTGTAAATTGTCCCTAGTGTGTAGGATAGTGTTAGCGTGGGGGTGATCACTGGTTAGCGCGAACCCGGTGATCCGAAGGGCCTGTTTCTGCATTGTATCTCTAAACTAAAAAGAGGGTTGAGGTGGAAGGGTGTTCTTCTGACTGGAGATCTGTGACCAGTGGAGTTCTACAGGGATCAGTTGTTTGCAAAATATATATATAGATGACTTGGAGGTGTATGTAGATGGGTTGGTTGGTAGGTTTGCAGACATGCAAGATTTGATGCCAGCGTTGTCTCCCCAGGTCTGGCAGTGTGGAGGTAGTGTGGAGGTCCTGCCCTGCTCCAGGCTGGCCCACATCGAGAGGGCTCACAAACCCTACACGGAGGACCTGACCGCACACGTACGCAGGAACGCACTCAGGGTGGCCGAGGTCTGGATGGACGAGTTCAAAGATCACGTCTACATGGCCTGGAACATCCCCAGAGAGGTGAGCAGGGGGAGCGAGGCGGAGGCCTCTGGTGTGGAGTCACCCTCAGCAGAGAGGCACGACAATGAAAGGACACGGAATAGAAACAGGGAGGAGAAGCAACCTTCCATGACAGGTGGATGGGGTGAAGAAGGCGGCCTTCGGTACGCTGGCCGTCAGTCGGGGAAGTTGGGACGTTATGCTACAGTTGTACGAGATGTTGACGAGGCTGCACTTGGAGCATTGTGTTCAGTTTTAGTCATTCTACTATAGGAACGGTGCCATTAAGCGGGAATGGATGCAGAGCGGATTTACAAGGATGTTGACAGGATCCGAGGGCCTGAGCTATAGGGTGAGGTTGGCCAGGTTATTCCTTGGAGAGCAGGAGGCTGAAGAGTGATTTAAAGTCCTAAGGGGAATAAATTGGGTAAAGGCACAGAGTCCTTTTCCCACGATAGGGGTATCAAGAACCAGAGAGCATAGATTTAAGGTGAGGGGGGGAAGATTTGATAGGAAACTGAACAGCAACCTTGTGGGTAGTGGGTTTGTGGAATGAGCTACTGGATGAAATTGTTAAGGCAGGTGTAATAACAGTGTCTAAAAGACATTTGGGCAGGCATGCAGATGGCAGGTTTGGAGGTTTAGACGGTGGGTAAACGGGACTAGCTTAGATAGGGGATATTGGTTAACTTGGGCGAGTTGGGCAGAAGGGCCCGTTGCTGTGCTCCATGAGTCTATGGGCCTCAGTATTGCTCAAACAATATAGATGGTTGGTGAGACCACACGTGTGTATTGACAACTGTTTTGGCCAGACACTCCCAGTCCTCTCCAGCTTTGTTGTAAAGCTGTGGGACATTATTGATCCAACAGCGGTGATGTGGTCAGCAGATGTATAGATGGCATTGTAGCTGTGTCTGGCTACACAGTGATGGGTACAGAGAGGGTAGAGCAGGGGGACTGAGGTTCCCCTGATGACCCGCGGTTGGACCGTACCTGCGATTGTGTTCTCTGTGGCGTTTAGAGCCGACATTAACGTCTCTACACTTCACGAGCATTGTTTTCCCTCTTCCCGACTCCCCAGAACTCCGGGATTGACATTGGGGACATTTCGGAGCGCAAGGCGCTGAGACACAGGTTGCAGTGCAGGAGTTTCAGATGGTACCTGAACAACGTCTACACACAGATGAAGAAGTATACGGACACGTTGGCCTACGGCATGGTAGGCACAGGCAGAGAGCTCACTTTCCTGTTGTAAACAGAGGAGCCCAAAGGGGAGGTGGCTCACTGCTCCCGCACCCACCCGAGTGGCTCAACTACACGGAGACTGAATATCTGATAAAGTACCGAGGGTGGGGGGTGGGGTTATGGAGCGAGCACCGCACTGTGGGGGGAGAGTACTAAGGGAGCAGAGCGCTGCACTATGGGAGTGAAAAAGTAGCCCCTGAGGTCCTCCTTAAATTTCTCCCCTCTCAAGTTAATCCTATGCCCTCTTGTTTTGGAATCCTCTACCCTGGGGAAATGACTGTGAGCATTCACTTGGTCCATCCCTCAGCTTCCGACTCAGCCTCCCTATAACTCAAGCCTGCAAGCCCAGCTAACATCCTGGTGAATCTCTTCTGCACCCTTTCCAACTTAATGACATCCATCCTATAGCCGGTGTGACCAGAACTACACACAATACTCCAAGTGTGGTCTCACCAACAACTTGTACAGCTGCATCATGATGCCCCAACGTTTGTACCTCAATACCCTCCCCAATGAAGGCAGGAGTGCTAAACGCTGCTTTGCCCCACACTGTTCACCCGACCCACCTCTTTCAGGAACCGTGCACCTGTGCCCCCAGATCTCTCTGTTCTACAACACTCTGCAGGGCTCTAGCCTTCAGAAGTGAAGAGACAAGAGAGTACAGGAGAGAAAGAAAGCAGCGAGGGAGGAAATGGCTTTGTGATTCAGGGTGATGGACGTGATCCTTCCCCGGGTGAGCGGGAGCTGGGCTGGCAGTCCGGGGATGAATGAGGAAGGAGTTACCTGATCCACATCGCTTGTCTACCTGTGTGTTACAGCTGAGGAACGCTCTGAGGAGTGACCTGTGCCTCGACCAGGGTCCGCAGTCGGACAACATTCCCATCGTGTACATGTGTCACGGGATGACACCACAGGTACGTCGGCGTTCCGGGTCTCGGCACGTGCACTGACCATGGTGGGATCTTGGGAACATGAACATAAATGAGCATCAGGAACTGGAGCCAGGGAAGCCCTCGAGCCTGCTCTATCATGGCTGATCCCATGCCTCTTTTCCACCCCAACCCCGTCTCCTTGATTTCCTGGTGCAGAGGCCCATCAATCACGAAGGGAGAGGGAATTCCGCAGGTTCATCACCCTCTATGTAACACTTTCCCCTCTCACCTTAAACGTATGCCCTCTTCATCTTGAATCTTGAATCTAGTTCTCGATTCACAACCCTGCGGAAAGGTTTAGTTTAGTTAGAGATACAGCGCTGAAACAGGCCCTTCGGCCCACCAAGCCCGAGCTGACCAGCGATCCCCACACATTAACACTATCCTATACACACTAGGGACTATTTACACATACACCAAGTATTCATTAGTCCACAACGGCCCCTCTTTGTTCTCGGAGACCCCCCACCCCATGCCGGGTCCCCTCTGTTCTTGACGTCCCCCCCCCAAGCCGAGCCCCTCTTTGTATGTCCATGTGGAATGACCACTGTCCACCTTCCTCCTCCAGGCAGTGTACTACATGAGCAGCCAACAGCTACACGTGGGGGTGCTGAGCCCCACCCTGGACGCTGTGGACAACAGGTGCCTGGTGGAGGTGAACGGCCGGCCTCGGCTGCTCGAGTGCGGCTATGCCGAGAGCAACCAGATGCGGCTGCACTGGCAGTTCACGCAGGTCAGTACGTCAGCGGGACCTCGCCACGCACCATCCACAGGGGCAGACACACACCCACAACCAGCACTCTCAGCACTTTCGGCTCACTCGCCCTGAATCACAGGCTTGTGCAGGGTAGAAGGACGCCCTTCTGCCCTTTTTGCCTGGGCTAGCCCAATTATACGTAATCAGCTCCATCTTTGTGCACATTCGGTGGTGATTAACAAGATTTGCAGCCAGATCTTGGATCAGCTGGGCAAGTGGAACGAGGAATGTCAAATGGAGTTTAAAGCAGATAAGTGCGAGGTGTTGTATTTTGGGAAGTCAAACCAGGGCAGGGACCTGTCCCCAGTGGGTGTAGGATAGTGTTAATGTGGGGGGATCGCTGGAGGGCGCAGACCCGGTGGGCCGAAGAGCCTGTTTTCGCGCTATATCTCTAAACTAAACCTTCACAATGAATACAGGTACATAGTTTGCTGAAAGTGATATCACAGGTAGGTAGGATGGTCATGAGGTTTTTGGTACAGTCAGGGTATTGAGTATTTACGTTGGGACATTAAGTTACAGATGTACAAGACGTTGGTGAGGTTGCGTTTGGAGCATGGTGTTCAGTTTTGGTCACGTTGCTGTAGCAATGATGCCAATGAGCTGGAAAGAGGGCGGAAAAGATTTACGAGGGTGTTCTGCGCTGTAATATTCATCTCCCCGCACTACCTGATGTACTTGTGTGCGGCCTGATTGTGCTCATGTACAGTATAATTTGCCAGGTCATCAGCTCCAATGGCTGCGCCACTGCGTCACCCTCAAAGTTCCTCCAGCACTCTGTATGTTTTGCACAACCAGCACCTGCAGTTCCATGTGTCTCAGTTCTTGTCTCAGATGCTCAGACCTGATTTAATACCACGGAATTTCCGTCCATTGATGTTTAGAATTTCCCATTATCTCTTTCAGGGCGGCTCAGTGCGGAATCGAATATCAAAGAAGTGCTTGGAGATTGAGGAGAATAGTGAAGGTGTCTATGGATACCAGCTTTTACTCCGGAAATGCAGCGGTCAAAAGTGGACTATCTCAAACATCTTAAGGAAGATGAATTCCACATGAAGAGCTTTCCTCACCCACTCCCAGTGTAGCTTCTTTAAGCATCTGCTCTATTTATTGTGTCTCAGGTCTCTGGGAAGAAGGTTGTCTCTGCTCATCTTTGAATGGAGCTGCCGTGGGTTTTAGGTACGGTCGCGGTGATGGAGGTCAGAGTAGTGATATATTTTGTACGTGTAAATAGGCATTCAGGAGATGGATATACTTGTTATGCTTGTCCCGTGGAGACGGAACAAAGTGATATCGTTCCTGCCTTAGCACATGTGAGGCTGTTTTAGCAGTGGCTATTCTGTGATGTAGGGTCAGTGGGATTATGTAGGTGGTCTGTAATCCATTTAGGCAAATGTAGTAAATCTCCATTGATCCAGAAGGTCACTCAGTGGCAAATCCCAGCAGTGTTTGACCATCTAATCTTCTCTGGTTGGAAAAGGCTTTGTTGACTGTGCAACGCAGTGTGGTTGGGTGGGCAGAGTGAGTCTGGTGCTGATACCCCCGTAGTTATCTCTGAGACCCCTCCAAATCTGCCTCCGTTCAAAACCCAACGGGAGTTTGGGCTGAACTGCTCCTGGACGATCCCACAGCCGCAAGGGTGAAGAGCGTTTAATGTCATATGTACCGGCAATGAAACTCTTACTTGCAGCAGCTTAACAGGCCCGTCAAAGCAATTCCGCGCAGATAAATATGAAATGATCAATAATACAAAAAAATTAAGAACGGTAATATTTGGTAACCTTAACGGTGCAAATCCAAAGTCTGTAGTGCAACCGATGACAGTCCACAGAAGATCGTAGTTTCTGAGTGTTGTGCAGTGGTCAACAACCTGATGGTTGCTGAGAAAAAGCTGTTCTTGAGCCTGCAGGTCACGGTTTTCAGGCTCCTGTACCTTCTTCCCAATGGTCGAAGTGAGATGAGAGCGTGGCCTGGGTGGTGTGTGGGTCTTTGATGATATTGGCTGCCTTTATGCGGCACTGCCTTCCAGTAGATCCCTTTGATTGTGGCGAGATCAGCACCTGTGATGGACCAGGTCGTGTCTACCACACCCTGTAGTCTCCTTCGAACCTTTGAGGATCACGATGTTCTGTGTGTGTGACTGGGCTCTGAGTTTACCTATGACTTCAGTAACAATCCTGAAGAATCATTTAATCCATTTGCCTGCAATTGAGACATTGGAGGGTGTCTCTGATTCCAAATATGTCGATCCAAAACAAATCTTTGTATTTTAATCACCCCTAAATAATGGGTTAGTGAATTTCCAATGTCTTTTAATTTTTTTAATGATTTCTATTCTTGTTTTGAACAATCCTAAACCATGGTGTGGCTCAAAATAAAACCATGAGAAGATTACTTGTGCTTTTGTGTTAGTTTGTACCTGGCATCAGCTGAACTTGCTTGCGGAAGTACAGGCCTCTTGCTGTGTGAACTTCGATTTTACGCGGAGTAGTCCTCAGAGCCAGTGATCACTCCTGATGAAGTCGTTCCCATGGCGATACATGCTCGTGTGCTGGGCTAATCCTAAAATGGCTCCCAGTGCCTCTGGTTCGACAGAATGTAGGGCAGCCCACACTGCAGCCGCTGTGGAACAGTCCCCGTGCAACCAGAAGCATACCCTACTGTTACAGCATAGAACAATCCACAGCAACAGGCCCTTCGGCCCACAGGATCTGTGCCAGGCACGTGGCCTAGTTGGATAATCTCTTCATCCTCCATGTGATCCATATCACCTCCATAGCCTCAATTTCCATGTGCCCATCTAAAAGCCTGTTAAACATCTGCCTCCACTACCAACCCTGGCAGTGCTTTCCAGGCACCCACCAGTCTCTGTGTAAGAAAACGTACCCCTCACATCTCCTTTAAACTTTGTCCCTCTCCTTCAACCTTAAGATTGTTCTCTCTAGCATTTCCATCCAGGGAAATAGCTTCTGACTGTCTACTCTATCTATGCCTCTCATAATATTATATACTTGTATCAGGCCTCCGCTCAACCTTCCAGGCTCCAGAGAAAACAATCAAGTTTGTCCGCAGTCTGGAATCGGGAAGGATGTGGAGGATTTGAAAAAGTGCAGTAGTGGTGTTGCCTGGATTGGAGGGTACTCGCTGTAGGAGGAGGTTGGGCAAGGGCCTGGTTTCGCACTGTATGTCTATACGACTTCTGATTACTGGCGGCTCAGGGGAAATTGCCCGACACCTGTGCAGTCCTGCAGTGATCGGAATGGCCAACAATGGGATGCCTTGGGATGCAGGGTAAACCCATCAGTGAAGAGCCCTCTCCTGCTTCGATCTTACGCACTCATATTGTGCCCAAGGAAACGGTGCACCGTCGAGGCGGTGCGGAGGTTAGTGCTGATCTGTCAGGGGGAACATACTGAGTGGGGAGCACCCTGTCAGGGATCCTCTGAGATTACTTTAAATTTGATACAGGGCTAAGGAGGGAGTGCAGGGCAGTGGGATTAGTGTGGGATTGATACGAGGCTGTGGGTCGAGAGCAGGATAATGGGGTTAGTGTGGGATTGATACGAGGCGTTGGGGAGAGAGCGGGGCAGTGGGATTAGTGTGGGATCAATGCGGAGCTGTGGGGATACAGCAGGGCAGGGGATTTGTGTGGGTTTGATGGGGAAAGAGCGGGGCAGTGGGAATAGTTTGGCGTTTGGTACAGGGGTTTTGGGGAGAAAGTGAGGCAGTGGGATTAATGTAGGTAGACACAAAATCCTGGAGTAACCCAGCGGGACAGTTACTCACTGGAGAGAAGGAATGGGTGACATTTCGGGTTGAGACACTTCTTCAGACTGATTAGTGTAGGATTGACGTAGGGCTTTGGGGAGAATGGGAGAGTGGGATTGAGGGAAGGGAGCGGGTCAATGGGAATAATTTGGGGATTTGATATAGGACAGTAGGATTTATACAGGACTGTAAGGAGAGAACAGGGCAGTGAGATTGGTGTATGGTTAATTTTGTGCTCTGGGTTAAGGGCAGGGGACAAGTTTAATATTCGATACAAACCCACGCTTAACTGTTGATGGAATGTCCTCCTCCTGTGCCGCGCGATCTCCCAGTGGCCAGACATTTTAACTCCCCTTCCCATTCCCACTCTGGCCTCCCTGTCCTGGGCCTCCTCCACTGTCAGAGTGAGGCCACACGCAAATTGGAGGAACAGCACCTCATATTTTGCTTGGGCAGCTTACACCCCCAGCGGTGCGAATATTGATTTCTCTAATTTCAAGTAACCCTTGCATTCCCTCTCTCTCTATCCCTCCACCACCCTTGTCGTCTTGCTAGTTTCACCGGTTGGTTGTATGCCTTAATTATCACCCACAGCCAACAATGAACCATAGTGGGCTCCACCGTTCTTGAGTCTTCAGTGCAGGCTGTCATTTGTTCTGTACCTTTTCATACCTCTAGTTTACCCCTCCCCTGACTCTCAGTCTGAAGACTTTCAGTCTCCACCCGAAACGTTTCTTCAGAAATACTGCCTGACGCACAGGGTTACTCCAGCATTTTTGTGTCTATCTTCAGTGGAACCCAGCATCTGAGGTTCTTTCCTTCACACTGTAAAACGTTGTGTTTTTCTGAACGTCAAGTTTGGTGCGTCACGCCTTGAGCAACACTCCAAGTGCTTTGATCTCGAGAGTGTTTCAGATAATTTCTCTGAATGCAGAAGCATCGGATCATGGAATGAACGTAGGGGTGGGAGACGAGCGGGGCCGTTTCTGTCCAAGATAATTGACCATTGATAGAGCTACATCAGAACCCTCAGTGACTTTCTCCCTGTTCGACCTCAGACCTTTCTGCTGCAGAATGAGCCTCGGATTCAAAGATCTCCGTTGAAGATTTTTTTTTTTTTGCTTGGTTGCCATAGCAACCCGTTTACGAGTAACGTTGTTTTGGGAAAACATGGGGTTTTCCTGGAGCTCATGACTCCGGGTCGCGACTGCACTGTGACTGAAAGTTTGGGCCGTCTGTAGCAATGGTGAACTGTGTGTGTGTGTGTGCGAGAATCCCAGGCTGTGGTCCAGGAATTCATAGATCATGGCCTTCTTGTGACCCGCTCTCCCCACTCCGAGATTCACACGGATATTACAGGGTGTGGAAAGTCTGAGTCAGAAAGAGAGGTTGGATCTTATTTCCCCAAGAGTGTAGATGGCTTAGGGGGTATAGAAAATCCTGCGGGGGTTTAAATAAGGTGAATAGACACAGTCTTTTCCCCATAGTTTGGGGAGTCTAAAACTAGAGGGCATGTTTGTGATGAGCGGAGAGGGAAAGATTGAATAGAAATCCAAGGAGCAACATTTTCCACACAGAGTGGGGCAGTACGGTGGCGCAGCAGTAGAGTTGCAGCCTTACAGCGCCAGAGACCCGGGTTCGATCCTGACTACAGGTGCTGTCTGTACGGAGTTTGTACGTTCTCCCTGTGGCTGCCTTTTTTACCAGTCCTTTTTGTAAAAAAAACTCCCTTTTTCCCGGGTGCTCCCGTTTCCTCCCACACTCCAAAGACGCACAGGTTTTAGGTTAATTGGCTTCTATTAAACATTTTTTCTTTGTCCCTCGTGTGTAGGATAGTGCTAGTGTACAGGGCGGTCTCGGTGGGCCTGTTTCCACTTGTCTAAAGAGTGATGGGTATGTAGGTTGAGGCTTGTATAATAACAACATTTTAAAGTCATCTGGACAAGTGCATGGATGGGAAAGGTTAAGGGGATACAGGCCAGGAACGGGCAAATGGAATAAGCTTGGTTGGACCATTTGGTCAGTTCGGACAAGTTTCTGGACGAAGGGCCTGTTTCTGTGCTGTGTGACGCTATAACTGAAAATTGAAGATTATGGTCACAGGGAGAACGTGGAAACTCCACATGGACAGCACCCGCAGTCAGGATTGCACCCGGGTCCCTGGAGCGATGAAGCAGTGACTCTACCCACTGCACCACTGTGCTGTTCATGGTCCTGGTACTGGCTGAACATCCGGCAACTGATTTCAACCTTCATCGGGCAGTCTGCGAATGTGTCTCAATTCATGGCTGATCTTCTCTGACAGCACCACTTCCAAGCTCTTCTAACCCCTTCTGTGCGAGTTAAGTTTATCATCATATGTCCGAGTACAATGAGGAACTGGAATAACGAAAAATCTGGCTTGCTGCAACTTCGTAGCCACGTCGACTCGGACAACCCACCAAACATAAATCATGCATTAATACTGCAAGACCATGAGAAAACAAAAATGCGCAAAGAAACAAGACGTTTATGCAAAGCACAATTCGTAACATTGTAGTGCAAGAAATGATTAATGTTTTTATATTGCTGAGGTAGGATTAGGGTTGTTTAAGAAGGAACTGCAGATGCTGGAAAATCGAAGGTACACAAAAATGCTGGAGAAACTCAGCGGGTGCAGCAGCATCTATGGAGCGAAGGAAATAGGCAACGTTTCGGGCCAAAACCCTTCTTCAGACTGATGGGGGATGGGGGCGGGGAGAAGAAATGGAAAAAGGAGGAGGAGCCCGAGGGCTGAGGGAGAGATAGGAAGGGGAGGAGATAGCAAGGGCTATCAAAATTGGGAGAATTCAATGTTCATGCCCCCAGGATGCAGACTACCCAAGCAGAATATGAGGTGCTGTTCCTCCAATTAGGGTTGTACAGGTTTGTTCAAGAAATTGATAGTTGAAGGAAAGTGGCTGTTCCAGAACCAGGTAGTGTTCTACACCTCCTGCTTAATGGTAGCAGCGAGGAGAGGGCATGGTGGGATCCTTGATGATAGACACCGCCCTCTTGAGGCAGTACCTCATGTTGAAGCTTTCGATGGTGGGTAGAGCTGCGTCTGTGATGGACTGGGCTGAGTCCACCACTCTCTCGACTTCTCGCTAGAATATACTGAGTGACTGAGCTTCTGAGTTCTACTTGTGTGGAAAATTTCAAAGTTCTCAGTGCCACCATGTCTTCTTGTCCCTGCCCTGGCTCTCTGAGCCCTGATACTGAACCATCGTGGTTGTTCGAGGGACATGTTGTAGGAAGGAACTGCAGATACTGGTTTAAACCGAAGATAGACTCAAAATGCTGGAGTAACTCAGCGGGACAGGATGCATCGCTGGATCGAAGGAATGGGTGACTTCTCTGGTTGAGACCTTCTACACATCATTCCTGCTCACTTCTCCGTGCACACCTGCCCACCAGCGCCCTCTGCAGGGAGCCTCCTGCCAACCTTTCCACATCCAACAACTGAGAATTAGACATGAAGTGCTGGAGTAACACAGCCGATCGGGCAGTATTTCAGGAGAAAAAGGATGAGTGACGTCTCAGGTCGGGACTCTTCTTCAGACTGAAGGCCCAGGACCCGAAACATCACCTATTCCTTTTCTCCAGAGCTGCTGACTGACCCGCTCAGTTACACCCACACTTTGTGTCTATCTGTGGTATAAACCAGCATCTGCAATTCTCTGTTTCTACCGGGAAGTAGAACCAAGGAACTGGAGTAAATTACTGGAGTAACAGCGGATCAAGTTCCCGTAGGTTCCCGACCTGAAACGTCACATAATCCATGTTCTTCAGAGATGCTCCGCTGAGTTAACCCAACACTTTGTGTTTTCTCCAACAACCGAGCCTTGATTCCAAAGAGGATTAACTTTGATTTCAATTCTTGACCAATTCCGTTTAGTGTTTTCTATGCATTCTTGCCTCAGTAAATAATCTCTTTGCAATTCCTTCCTGTGGGTGAAAGTTAAAAGTCTAGAGACAAGGAGCTAAAATGGACAATCATACCTGTATCTGATGATCTGATTACTCTATAAGCGAGTTCGGTATTCCGAAAAACAAAAGGAATCATGGGATTTGTCAAAGGTCGTAAGCTATAACGGTAAAAAGATCTCAGCCCTATAGGTACAGTGAGGGTAGACAAAAATGCTGGAGAAACTCAGCGAGTGAGGCAGCATCTAGGGAGCGAAGAAAACAGGCACCGTTTCGGGTCGAGACCCTTCTTCAGACTGATGTGAGGGTGGGAAAAGAAAGGAAGAGGCGGAGGCGGTGGGCTGAGGGATAGCTGAGAAGGGGAGGAGAAAGCAGGGACTACCTGAAATTAGAGAAGTCAATGTTCATACCGATCGGCTGTATACTGCTTAAGCAAAATATGAGGTGCTGCTCCTCCAATTTACTATGGAGGAGGCCCAGGACAGAAAGGTCGGATTCGAAATGGGAGAGGGAGTTGAAGTGCTGAGCCACCGGGAGATCAAGTAGGTTAATGCGAACAGAGTGGAGGAGTTGGGCAAAGCGATCGCCAAACCTACGCTTGGTCTCACCGATGTAGAGCAGCTGACACCTAGAGCAGCAGATGCAATAAATGAGGTTTGAGGAGGTGCAGATGAACCTCTGCCGCACCTGGAAAGACTGCTTGGGTCTTTGAATGGAGTCAAGGAGGGAGGTAAAGCGACAAATGTAGAATTTCCTGCGGTTGCAAGTGAAAATGCCAGGAGAGGGGGTGGTTTGGGTGGGAAGGGACAAAGTTACGGAGGGAGGGGTCTCTTCGGAAAGCAGACAGGGGAGGAGATGGGAAGATGTGGCCGGTGGTGGGATCCTGTTGGAGGTGGCGAAAATGTCGGAGGATTATTTGTTGTATGTGACGGCTGGTAGGTTGGAAGGTGAAGACAAGGGGGACTCTGCCCTTGTTATGAGTGGGAGGATGGGGAGTGAGAGCAGAGTTGCGGGGTATAGAAGAGACCCTGGTGAGAGCCTCATCTATAGTAGAAGACCTTCGCTCCATAGATGCTGCCTCACCCGCTGAGTTTCTCGAGCATTTTTGTCTACCTTCGATTTTCCAGAATCTGCAGATCCTTATTAAGCATAGATGCAGTGAGTATACTTTTGATCCGATTTTTTGTCTTTTTTCAGTGGGAGACCGGGCAGTGGCGCAGCGGTTAACTTGCTGCCTTACAGCACCAGCGCCAGCGACTTGGGGTTCGATCTTTACTATGGGTGCTGCTTACGGGTGCTGCTAACAGAAGGCAGCTAACAGAAGGCAGATTACTATCTAAATGGTGTCAAGTTGGGAAAAGGGGAACTACAATGGGATCTAGGGGTCCTTGTTCATCAGTCAATGAAAGAATAAGGGGTAAGCCATTTAGAACGGAGACGAGGAAACACTTTTTCTCACAGAGAGCTGTGAGTCTGTGGAATTCTCTGCCTCAGAGGGCGGTGGAGGCCGGTTCCCTTTAGTGGATACTTTCAAGAGAGAGCTAGATAGAGCTCTTAAAGATAGCGGAGTCAGGGGATATGTGGAGAAGGCAGGAACGGCGTACTGATTGGGGATGATCAGCCATGATCACATTGAATGGCGGTGCTGGCTCGAAGGGCCGAATGGCCTACTCCTGCACCTATTGTCTGGGGTCTGTACATTCTTCCTGTGACTGCGTGTGTTTTCTCCGAATGCTCTGGTTTCCTCCCAAATTCCACAGATGTGTGGGTTTGTAGGTTAATTGGCTTCTGTAAATTGTTCCTAGTGTGTAGGGTAGAACTAGTGCACGGGTGACTGGTCAGTGCAGACTCGGTGGGCCTAAGGGTCTGTTTCCACGCTGCCTCTCCAAAACTAAAACTAAAGTGGCGAGACTGATGGAGTCGTTGCTGTTTACGCTGACCTGAAATGTTGACCTCAGAGGCTACCTGACTGGCTGAGTTCTTCCAGTATTTCTGTTTTTGTGAACAGTAAGGATCTATGTGTTTGCAGTAAAGTCAGTGAGACGACAACACTGAACGTACGGGTCGAGGGATCGAAAGGAAGGAGATTTTCAGTAAAAGATGAGGTATGGAACTCACTGCCTGAGAGTGTGGGGCAGAGGGAATCCCTCCCCACGTTTAGACAATAGCCCTTGTTGATCATCGAGTCGGGGAGTTACGCAGCAGGTAAACAGGCCCTTTGGCCCAACTCGTATGCCATTTAAACAAGATAAACAAGGATCCATCTGCCCATATCCCTCTAAACCTTCCTATCCATGTATCTCTCCGAGTACCTTTTAAATGCTGCTATAGCACCTGCCACCCTCTGAGTGAAAAATTTTGCCCCTCAGGTTCCTATTAAATCTTTCCACTCTCACGTTAAACTTTTGCCCTCTGGTTCTTGATTCCCCTAATTTGGGTAAAAGACTCTGTGCATTCACCCTATCTATTCCCCTTATCATTTTATACAACTCCGTAAGATCACCCCTCAGCCTTCTGCACTCCAAGGAATAAAGTCTTGATTTCCCCAATCTCTCTCTGTAGCTCAGGCCCTCAAGTGTTATCCTTGTTTATCTCAGCGGGTGCAGCAGCATCTATGGAGCGAAGGAAATAGGCCCGCCACCCCCTATCAGTCTGAAGAAGGGTTTCGGCCCGAAATGTTGCCTATTTCCTTCGCTCCATAGATGCTGATGCACCCGCTGAGTTTCTCCAGCTTTTTTGTGTACCTTTGATTTTCCAGCATCTGCAGTTCCTTCTTGAACATCCTTGTTTATCTGCTCTGCTAATAAGTTTATTGTAAATTGTTCCTTGTGTGTAGGATAGTGCTAGTGTATGGGATGATTACTGGTCGGCACGGACTTGGTGGGCTGAAGGGCCTGTTTTCCACGCTGTATCTCTAAAGTCTAAAAGTGAGATGAATTCAGATCCTCTTTAAAATCAAGTACGTTTGGGGGACACAAGAGACTGCTGATAATGGAATCTTGAGTAAAACGCTTAGAGCTGGAGGAACTCAGTGGCTCAGGTAGCATCAATGTGGGGAGTGGACAGACAGACACATGAAGGAATCTGTCATCCTAATCCGCCTGGACTCCCATGGGACTCCAGACATACCTTCACTGCTCCCTGAAGCGACACAGACAATAGTCTGAAACATTTGCCAGCGGCTCCTGGAGGCTGCTCAGCCTCCTGGTCTGGGTGATTTATGAAGGGCGATAAATCCCTTCACATACACACCCAGCGACTGTTTAAACCAGGCTGCAGGAGCTGGCACAAAGGAATGAGCATTTCTAACCCCCTCCCTCTGGCTGAATGTTTTTATCATCTCTCCTGCATCTTCCAGTTGCTTCTTCAATTACAATTGAATTCAAGTCTAGAGGGTTTAAATGTCACGTTGTTAATTAATTGTATTATTGATTATTATATATCATCTTATGTTAATTTGCAGCCTGTTAAGCTGCAGCAAGTAAGAATGTTGTTCTTCTGTTGCTGGTACATATGACAATTAAACACCAACGATCCTTTATGTATTTGCAAAGGAACAATTAAAAACTTAATTGCTGCAACTTAAAAAGCCGGTAAACACACAGATAAATATATAATTGTCAATGATACAATAAATTAATAATCGTAATACTGAGCAACCATAACAGTGCAAAACTGAAGTCTGTGGCGCAACGAAAGACACAGCCTACAGAAGATCATAGTTGTGGAGGTCAGTGTTGTGCGGTGTTCAGGAGCCTGATAGTTGCTGGGAAAAAGCTGTTCTTGAACCTGATGGTCACGGTTTTCAGCCTTGTGCACCTCCTTCCCGATGGTAGCAGCGAGATGAGAGCATGGCCAGGGTGGTTGTGTATCCTTGATAATCTTGACTGCCTTTTAGAGGCGCCTCCTAATGATCCCTTTGCTGAGGAACTTTAATTGAACAAAGCGTAACATATGCTTGCAGTAAATCCGAGCTCTTTTTCACCCGTACCAGTATTCCTTATGTGATCCATTATAGAAATTGGTTTGTCAGCGAGGACCTTGAAAGAAGGGTGATTAGGCAGAGGCAGATTAGATTTCAGGTTCAATCATCATGATGAATCAAAGTGGTTCGGAGCAGATTATCTACTCGTTAAATTGACAGGCCAGGTTTACACTGAAGATTAGACACAAAATGCTGGAGTATCTCAGCAGGACAGGCAGCATCGCTGGAGAGAAGGAATGGGCGGTGTTTTGGGTCGAGATCCTTCTTCAGACTGGGAGTCAGGAGAGAGAGAAACTAGAGGTATGAAGGGGTACAAAGAAAATGAAAGGTGTGAAATATACAGATTAAAGCAGATGATGATCAAGGAGATCTAGAGGCACACAGGAAGTGCTTGACTTCACAATGAGTCATTAACATCTGGAACACATTAATTCAACATCTCAAGGGTCTGAAGAAGGGTTTCAGCCCGAAACGTTACCTATTTCCTTCGCTCCATAGATGCTGCTGCACCCGCTGAGTTTCTCCAGTATTTTTGTGTACCTTCGATTTTCCAGCATCTGCAGTTCCTTCTTGATAACTCAAGGGTTACTCACCCCCTGAAGTTAAAAACTGGAAGTACTCACTAGGAAAGAACCAATATTTTTTTTGCGCTTTACTGGCGTATTATGGCAACAACAAATCAAATGAATATACATACAAAAATTCAATAAATCACCAGTTATGCTAGGTAACCAGACCATAACAGTGCAAGCTGAGGTATATAGAACAACCTAAACAGAGGCCCTAGTAATTAGGTACCAGGATGGGGGTGTGCAGTGTTCAAGGGTCTGATATTTGCTGGGAAGAAGCTGCTCTTGAACCTGATGGTTCTTTGACTCCTGTACCTTCTTCCGAATGGTAGCAACGAGATGAGAGCGTAGCCAGTGTGGTGTGGGTCATTGAAGCAGCGCCTCATGTACATCCCTTTAATAGTGGGGAGGTCAGTACCTGGGCTGGACCAGGAAATGTTCACCATTTTCGACAGCCTCCTTCGTTCTTGGGCATACTGAATCAATGTGCTCTCTGCCGTAAACAGTGGTCAGTGTTAGGAAAGACACCGTAATTTGTCTCCATGAATTTGCTCTCTAACTTTAGGCGTGACATCCATCGTTTGAAAATAGGAATTGACTTGGGGTGGTAAGAGTTGAATCCCAAGTGTTTGTTGTGTGGCCCCTTTCATTTAGGGACAATCCTTAAGGCTTCATTGATGGACGGTTCCTAGGTCAGCAGCCTCCAATCAGAGATGGTCTGAGCAGAGTGTGGTCGGGCGACAGGCATGCCGAAAGGTGCGGGGCCCTGGTGACGTCAATGGGCGGGGCCTAGTGACGAGGAAGGGCGTGGCATTGCGATGGGGACGGTGCCTGGTGACGTCTGTGGGCGTGGCCACGCCGGGGACTCCCTCACAGGGGGCGTGGCCAGGTCCTTCAATCCGCAGTGCGGCTGCATTGAAGCCGCCGTCCAATCAGCGGGCGAGGAGCCGGGCCCGCACGGCCTGATTGGCGGAGGGGGCGGGCTGTATCACACAACGGAGCAACGTGGCTGGTGCGGCGCGGTGTCAATCAGCGTGACGTTGGCCGTTTCACGTTTGGTTGTGGCTAGGCGCGCACGCGCGGAGGAGGGGGGGGAGGGCGAGCAAGCGGAGCAAGGAGGCGCGGCGCCGAGCCGGAAATAAAGCTTGGTTGCAGCACGCGGCGCGGTGCATTGAGGGTAAGAGAAGCCATTCGGCTAACTGACGGTGACGGCGGCGGCAGAGCTCCGCTTCTTTGTCTCGCTCGTGTACGGTTCCCGCCTAACGCTGCCATCTATGTGGAGCGGGCGCGGTCGAGTGATAATTTAATGACCGTTTTCACTCCCTCGTTTTGTTTTTTTTCATTTTTATTTCGGTTTGGAGGCGGCGAACAACCTGCGGTGCTGACTGGGGCTGCGAGGCCGGCGCGGTGAGTGGCTCGGCAGCCCAGGGCGGCGCCGCCATTTTGTGGCTCACCCGGCCAAGTTGCACAAAATGGCGGCGTTAGGCCTCGAGGCCTGGGTCTCGATTTTTTTATTATTGCGCGGGAGGGGAGGGGGGTTTGTCGTTGAGTGCGGGACTGTGAAAGGGTTACTTTTATTTCCCTGGTATATCGATGCGGACGAGTTGTGCCCTGTGGGGGTGGGGGGGAGGAATTATTTTTGTCCCCCTGGTGCAGATCTCCCGGCCCCGTCCTCCCTCGGGTCTGTAGGGGGAGACGGCGACACTTGCCGCATGTCGGGTGTTGGCTGATCTCCGGCCGCCGCCTCCCTCTTCCCCTTCCATCCACCGCCACTCTCTTCGCCCCTGCTTCCAAACTCTCCTTCCTGGTCACGACGCCGGCATCTAATCCGGTCTCTTCCTTGTTCATGTTTAATCGTCCATTTGATAGTCAAGGTTTCGCCCGCCCCTGGTTTTGTTCTTGTGATGTTGTCGAGCCTTCCTTTGCGCTTTAGGTCTGGTGTTTCCTTGCTTTCGCCGGTCTAATTGCATCTCGTTTCCTCTATCTGATCCACTGTTTGTCCCGTCTTCTTCCTGCCTCTGATTCTTTTTGTGCCCCGGATCGTGCTCCTTCTTCGTCTGCGATGCCCACCCTAATTCCCCATTCTCATTGTCTCATCCCACCCTCTCCGGTAGATGGAGAAGTAATCCTGCTTTTAATTGCCCTGCGTCATTGTTAGTCGATCAAAGACAAGCCAAAAATTTCCTGCATTTCCTCAGCCCTGGGCGGTGCGGCCATTTTCCCCTTTGTGCAATGTTTTTTTCCTTTGTGCGTTGGACTGGGTGGAGTAGGCCGGTGATTCATCATCGGAGAAGATGTCGTGTTAGATCACAAGGTTTACTGTTCTATTCTCTCCTAGGTAACTCATTTCCCTACCCTTCCCAATAATATTCTTCTTTTGGAAGTTTTTCGTTTTGTCAAGCCGCCAAAGTGGAGAGTGTGATTACAGAAGGGGTTGCTTCTCGTTTCAGGTATCTACTTTTGTGCTCTTATTTTTTTTTTAGTTGCAATTCTGTAATTTTGACAGTACAATAACTGATATATGGTATCCCTGAAGTAGTGATCTTTTAGTACATAATTGTATGTTTTCTGGAAATTCTCTAATTTGTTTTAAAATCTGGATCATGTCCCTGCACTTTTGAAAGTGGATATAGGATTTTGGCTTCACTGGGTCATTTGGATTAAGTTGCTAACACAACGGTGTGTTTACTTTCGAACAGCCTTTTAAATATTTTTTCTATCCACATGATTAGTAATCAGGGCTAAGTTTCCAGTTGTAGGTGCCCTTTTGAGTGTTTTTGCACAACATCTGATATGGGGGATTTCTGTTTAACATGTGAAAGATGGTACCTCGGGGAGAGCATCACCCGTTCAGTGTTGCACAGAAAGTGGCAGTATGGAGTGGAAATCCGTACCGGGGCAGTCAACCATGGCATTCCAACACGTGATCAAGAACCATCCATTTTTTAGCCGTCCCTGTCTCTAATTTTATACTAGGCACTAGATGTAGATACAGTGCTGGTGGAACTCAGTGGGTCAGCGTCATCTCTGGAGAACATAAATATGTGATGTTTTGCATCAGAACCCCTTTTTATCAGAAACCTGTATCCGCAGTTCCTTATTTTTCAATTTTACTGCTAGAAGTATGTGTTTGGTTAACTTGAGGATAGGCTTAAGTTATTTCTGGTTGTCATGTCAATAGTCAGTTTTCTTGGGGGAAAATAGGGGTACTACCCTGGGCTCCATTGTTAAAAATATGTACATTAGTTAGTACTTGCAATACGAAGTGTGAATTTGTGGCAATTAAAGTTGTGAAAAAAGTGGGTATAGATTTTCACCTAAAACATTTTCACATCTTTAGTGCTTCTTCGGGCGGAGGAGGAGGTAGGGGTGCGCCTCAGCACTATCCCAAGACTGCCAGCAACAGGTAACTATTAACTTTTTGAAGGGCCATTCATAGCTTCGCTTTAATTTTAAAATCTTGAAGCTTAACATTGTCATTAAAATGGACATTGATCTTGGATGATAAATGAAGTAACTTCTACAGCTGCAGCACATCTTGCTGCCAATTAATCTGCCCTGTTATAGGCGGACTGTAGTGCAATGTTTTCCGATGCAAAAGTGGATAGAATGTTGGGAGATTTTTCTTAGGGTCATTAAAACTAGTGACTGCATATACGGCCATTAATAACTAATGTTTATTGAGTCTAATTACTGTGTACAAATATCTATTAGCCATCACAGGTAATATATAATTTAGGTGAATAACCACCGTGTTTTCCACATGGTAGGGGAGTAAAGCTAGCGGGCATTGTTTTATATGTAAGAAAGAACTGCAAATGCTGGTAAAATCGGTAGACACAAAATGCTGGAGTAACTCAGCGGATGAGGCAGCATCTATGGAGAGAAGGAATTGGTGACGTTTCAGGTCGAGACCCTTCTTCAGACTCGTAGTTTTATGGGGAGAGAGGAAAGATTTAAACATACGTTGAACAAGCTGACAAAGGAGTTAGTACATGTGATACTATGAGAACATTTAAAAGATAATCGGACATGTATGTGGATAGGAGAGGTTGGAAGAATTTGGGCCAGATGCAGACAAGTGGAACGTTATCAACTTCGACGATTTGGGTAGTAGGTCTAACATTCTCGGAACGTGATTGAGAAAGTTGGGCCTGTGCTCTACTGAAATAAGCTGCTCCCTTTTTCCTTGAGGGACTGTAGAACAGTGCAACTTTATTACCCTGCCTATGTTGTCATGAGTAAATCATGCAATGTAACCACTGCTGTTAAATTGCTAGATTCTGAAGTTGTAAATTAGAAATCTGTATCCATTTATTTCTGTGGTGCATGGACAGTTCCCCTTGATTGTTAATATTGAAAGATTTCAGCATTTATGGCATTTTCGGCATTAACACAGTTTACCGTTATGTGGTCTTTGATTGTAGCCAACTAGCAGTGTACATTGAGTATTTAATCTGAGTTCTTTAAAGCAACCATTATTACACCTAACCTTGACAATGAGCTGTTCATATATAAATGTTGATGAATTATTTTGAGCAGCTGCTATAGACTTTGTTCCTATCTCTCAACAGCTGGCCCCTGTGTGGGTGGGGGAGGGGGGGAATCTTCCCTCTCCCACCTTCAGGGCCTAGCGTTCAGAGATGGGTTCCTTCATAAAGCACTAAACGAGATGTCAACTCCTTGAATGAGAAAGAACGGCAAGATGGAATCTTCAGGAAAGTCAGAGGGTAAGTTTATGAAAATGGTGACTCTATGGTGGTGAATGTTTGGATTTGGACGGTGTATAAATCCACAATCCATAATTGTTGTGGGGAAGAATAGACCTGGCATTGTTTAACAATTTGATTGCATATATTTGCCACACATACTCTTGAGTAAAGGGTAGTTGATGTTATAAATCCTCTAGCTTCTAAAGGATTCGCACAAGTACACACATTTTTCTAGTTAGTCTAAACCTTGAATTACCTGGTTTTGAAATGTACGTTATGGGTGTCTGGGCAATGAATCTTGCCCTTGCCAAAAATAAGCTGATGACGGTTTAAATTTTAAAACTAGGATTTAAATTTATTTTAATTGAGGATGATGGGGCTAACTGGAAATGACAATAATCAGAACCAGAATGAATTTGGAGAGCTTTCACACACTAACTACCATGACAGATGTCTCCTATCACAAACACGAGACTTATCCTGTCCCATCAGCAGGATATACTCCCTGGAGAGACAGCAGGGTGGTTCAGTTGAACAATTAACCCTGGGAGGTATTGGTGATTTCAGATTCTCGTGCACCATATACATCGGATGGATATTATATTGCATTCAACATTTGCGTTACTCATATTTCCCACTTACAGTGACAACCTGTTCTTATAAGATTATAATATGTGGGCTGTAAGGGAAATTGCCCTGATCTTACTCGATTTAGGGAACCATTACTTTAGACAGGGGATGTGCTCTTCAGTTTCAGAATGCAGATAATTTGATGATTTGTGGAGTTAGCATGAAACAATTCACTGCACCTCTTTGTTTCAAAACATTATTTAGTTAGTGATGGAAGTGGCTTTACTAGAACACAAGTATCTAATGTATCTAATACACAGTGCATTCACTTTGCATTAAGGAATGGTTGACAATTTTTCTTTTTACATAATGACATAATTCTACTTTGTGAGATTTGCAGGATCTAAAAACCAAAATGCCAGAGGAAGGATTAGATGGAAAGGAGTCATCTTTGTAAATTGTTTTAATCTGGTTATGATTAGCCATCCTGGCTGCTTTGGCCATTATATCATAAAATGCATTTGAACTAATTTGTTTAATTGTCTCCGAAACCAGTGGGCGATTGAGTCTTGGTAATGTTATAATGTCTGCTGGATACATATTACAAATGAATTGGGCCGAAGGGCCTGTTTCTGTGCTTCATAACTGGACACAGTTCAGTGGGCCATCATTCTGGCGTGTTCTCTGTTATAGTGTAAAATCTGGTTTTCATCAGGATCATCTGGACATCAAGCTGTGAGCCTAACTTGACAGTAGTGGCCACTGAATTTGTCATTAAATTCTGATTATTCTTGCATGAACAATATTGCCACAATTGCATTGATAGATTCTGGCTCTGGACAGAAAATCTTCCATTTTTGCTCATCACTACTCCAGCCATGTGAATTATTCTGAGCTGTCATGTGTGATCCTTGACTACAGTCTGATGAGATGTGTCCTTGTGACAGATTATCAGTCAGGCATGCATTACAACAAACGATGGTGGCAGGAGTGACTTTGCATGTCCTCCAGACATGTCCTGCAGCTACTGAATTTTAAAGTGTTTCTCTTTGTAACATAGAATTAATTCTCTTAAACTTGAGAGTGAATGGTATAGAATTGGGAAATCCTAAAATTAAATTATTGGATTAGGTAATTTGCCCCCGAGTGGCCACCTCATCCCCAACAGTTTCTAAAGCGGTTTGCATGTTTGAGAGGGCAATAGACTCAGAGATTAGTGCACTACGTGCCTACTTCTCGTGACGGATACCCATCTATCTGGCTAAACCTTTGCTGTGACCATCTCCCTTAAACTGTCTCTAACCCTCCTTGCCTCGTGTATGCTCCTGACCAATCCATCCCTTCTGAAATAGCTGTAATTGGATGCACTCCTTGACTTTCCACATCTGACAGGAGGATGATGCCAGTCCATTGCCATAACTGATTTCTTTTGCACACATTAAACGTAAATCTAGAATACTTAGTCCATGCCTTATCCTATCCTTGGTTCTGCTTTCCCTCCTCAGAGGTTGGCTGCCAGTGACTAGTGGAGTTCCGCAATGGTCTGTGTTGGGGCTGCTTCTCTTCACCTTGTATATTAATGATTTGGATAAGGGGATTAAAGGCTTTGTGGCCAGGTTTGCAGATGACGAGAAGGGGCAAGCAGTGTAGAGGAAGCAAGGACTCTGCAGAAGGACTTGGACAAGTTAGGCGATTGGCAGATGAAGAGGACTGGAATATAAAAAACAGATGTAATGCTGAGGCTCTAAGGCACTGGTCAGGCCGAATTTGTTGTATTGAGAGCAAATTTGGGCCCCATATCTGAGGAAGGAAGGGCTAGCTCTGGAGAAGGTCTAGAGGAGGTTTACAAGAATGATTCCAGGAATGAGTGGGTTAGCATATGATGAGTGTTTAACAGCACTGGGCACTCATGAGTTTAGGTTGAGGGGGAAGGCCTCAGTGACACTAACAGAATAATGAAAGGCATAGATAGAGTGGCTGTGGAAAGGATGTTTCTTTAGTCAGAGGGCAGTTAATCTGTGGAACTCCATGCCACAGAGGACTGTGGAGGCCAAGTCAGTGGATATTTTTAAGGCAGAAATAGACAAAATCTTGATTAGAATGGGTGTCAAGGGTTATGGGGAGAAGGCAGGAAAATGGGATTAGGAGGCAGAGATCAGCCATGATTGAATAGGCTCGTTGGGCCGAATGGCATAATTCTACTCCTATAACTTGTGAGTCTGTACTATTGATCTGTCAGCAGCAGTTTTTGGGTTGGATACAGTGCAGCACTTCAACCACAGGGGAGCCTTTGCCAGAGCTGCCAAATAGTACGTTTTTTTGGTATTTTGTACAGAAATGTGATAAGGATACTGATGTACGATTTCATTAACTTACTACTCGCCAATGGAAAAATAATAGCCCACTGTCAGTTTAACTCATTGGAATTTAAACGAAGAGCTGTCGGCTACAGTGCTATGGGTTCTAAATATAGCCCTACGGCTGGAGCGTTATGGGCTTTAAACATAGCGCTATGGGCTTTACACATAACAGACTGTTCGGGAAAATTCTCGTATAACAATGAGTATTTGGAATTCTCTTTCTCAGTGGAGCCTTTGCTTATTTTTCAGGCAGTGGCAGAATTCTGGTTAAGCCTAGTGGTGAAATGTTACCAGTGGGATTGCAGTTACATTGGGATTGGCCTTGATTTTACAGAATGGTGGGTGGCTCAAGAGGGAAGGAGTGAGGGAGGGAGGAAAAAAAAGGAAGTGTGAGAGGGAGGCTTCCAAAATGATTTCTACATCATCATCTGGTGCTAAAAGTAGGAAGCAGCCGTTCAAACAGCAGTATACAAAGATATGGCAATGAATGCATAGCTTAGAAGAAGACATGTCAATTGGTGGCAAAGTTGTGAATTCTTGTACTCTTACACGAGTATGACCGCACATTTAAAAAACCAAAACATTTTCAGCAAAATGGCACCGCATTAAAATTCTAATTTCATCAGCAAAATACTGCTTTTCAGATACTAGTATACTGAAATGCTCTGACAAAACTTAGCAGCTCTGCTTTGCTTCTGAGCAAATTAGGAAAAGCAGTGCATAGTTGGTGCATTGGATCTGTTAATGGTGATTGGCTGATCTGATAAACTCCTTGTTTTGTCACGTGAAATCATGATAATAGTGATCATGAGCTTTGTGGTTAATTTTGGGAACATGCTTTCCTTCGCTAATGAATGATTATAAACAACTTGATTTTAAGACTAGTCCCTCTTGAAGAAAGTATATTCAAATGAGCTAAATGTGGTGCTGTTCTCTTGCCATTGAAGTGCTTGGTAAATTACTGCTTGTCCAATTGTGGTTAAGATGTTGCCATTCAGTTTTGCTTCTGTTTTCATACCATTCTACAGCCTGCAATTGCAAAACGTTGTCAATTTGCCCCATTGTTTATGACTGCCTTTAATAGTCAGTCGTACGACACAGAAGCATATAACTTAATGAAAAATGGCATGTGATAATGGAAGTTGTCCTATCAGATTCTGCAATGAACAACTTTGACAACATGGATCCATTCAGAAACTAGTATCTGTTCAATCAACTGTAAAATACTGTGTCTTGCACTTCATCTGATGAAAAACGGCAATCAGTTTTTGGTTTAAATCCTTTGTTTTGACAACAATGGGCATTTTTAATTTGATGCTTTGTAGAATTGTTTCGATGTCGTGGAATTTCTGTTCTTGGGAAAGGTCTCTCATGGTAGCAATGTCATAATCGGGTATCATAATGAAATTAGTCACTGTTCGGCTGAAAATGCCAGTGTATAATGGTACTGACTGTTGAATTTAAATATATTAATTCTCTGATCTCTCTTTCAGCATTTTGAACAAGCTTACTCCAGAGAAGTTTGACAAGCTATGCCTTGAGCTCCTCAATGTGGGTGTAGACTCAAAACTGGTCCTAAAAGGGATCATTTTACTGGTGAGTTTCTTTGAGTTTAAAAATTGCTTCACTTTGCTTATCATAGATTTATTACATACAATTTTCAAAAATAGGTCATTTAGACTTGATCAGAGCAGGTGTTTATGTTTTGTTTAAGAAAGAACTGCAGATGCTGGAAAATTAAAGGTAGATTAAAATGCTGGAGAAACTCAGCGGGTGAGGCAGCATATATGGAGCGAAGGAAAAGGGCAACGTTTCGGGCAACGTATCTTCAGACTGATGTGAAGGGGGGGGCGGGAAGAGGAGGAGCCAGTGGGCTGAGGGAGAGCTGAGAAGGGAAGGAGAAAGTAAGGAATACCTGAAATTAGAGAAGTCAATGTTCATACCGTTGGGGTGCAAACTGCCCAAGCGATATATGAGGTGGTGCTACTCCAATTTACGGTGGTCCTCACTCTGGCCATGGTGGAGGCCGAGGACAGAATGGGAGGGGGAGTTGAAGTGCTGAGCCACTGGGAGATCAGGTTTATGTTATGTGCTTGTTTCTTTGTTATCCACTTTGGTATTATTATTTACTGATGTACAGTGAAAAATTGTGCCATATGTGATGACATTAGGCAGTGTTAAAGGAAAAATAGTCAGCAGCATATAGTATTAATATAGCTACAGAAAGTGCAGATATAGAAAAATGCAAAGGCTGTAGCGAGGTAGAGGCAAGGAATTATCCTGTTTCCCACTTGTATCATGTATTTGCTTTCTTCTCTTTTCAAAAAGTTGTAAAAGTATCAGAGCTGCCAAGTAGTACGGATTTTCCGTATTTTTTTTAACGGAAATGAAATAAGAATACGGATGTACGATATAGCTTTGTTAAATACGGATTTTTTTTAAATCTGCCCAACTTCCTGTTTCATCTTGCTGCTTAAAAAATGCAAGGATATAAAAAGTATTACTGTACCTCTAAAAATTATAGCATATTAAATCTATTAGTATTTTACATTTCAAGATCTGGATTATTTTTGTAAACTTTGATCTGCCTGTCCCGCTCCAGGTTTCAACAGCACTGTCATGTTAGCGCGTGGGAATTTAAACGACGAGCGGTCGGCTACAGCTCTATGGGTTCTAAATATAATGCTGCCGGATGGAGCGTTATGGGCTTTAAACATAGCGCTATGGGTCACAGACTGTTCGGGTAGTGGGGGAGAAAAAAAGGAAAGGGTGGGAGGGAGAGAGCGAGGAAGGGAGTGGGAGGCTTCCAAAATGGCTTCTACATCATCATCATCTGGTGCTAAAAGCAGGAAGCAGCCGTTCAAACAGCAATATACAAAGAGATGGCAATGAATACACTGTCAAGTAAGGTGTGTAGAAGACACGTCAATTGGTAGCGAAGTTTGCATTCTTGTACTCTTACATGGGTATGACCGCACATAAAAAACAAAAAAAAAATCAGCAAAATGGTACCACGTAAAAATACTGATTTCCTCAGCAAAATACTGATTTTCATGTATTAGAATACTGAAATGCTCTGACAAAACTTGGCAGCTCTGAAGTATACGTGTGCCTTGTACAAGTGTCGAGCAGATTTGATGGGCAAGATATGGTTTTCCTGCCATATCTTTCTCTGCCAAGCTATGACTCCTTCTCTGTTACCTGAATTTTGGAAGTCGGATGAAATAAAACCTTGTGCTCAACACTCACGGTATGTAGATTTGATTTGGAATCTTTCACTGTTGTAGATAGTAGACAAAGCCCTTGAAGAGCCCAAGTATAGCTCGCTATATGCACAGTTATGCCTGCGTCTAGCAGAGGATGCTCCTAACTTTGATGGCCCATCTCCAGAGCTGCAACACCACAAGCAAAGTACGGTAAGCAGAATCTGTTTAAATTGGGGTGCTATTGGTTTGTGTATGTGTGCAATTGATAATTTCATGAGACCTTATTTTTGAAAATCTGTACCCTCTTCCAGACATTCAGGCGCCTTTTGATTTCGAAACTTCAAGATGAATTTGAAAACCGTAGCAGAAATGTCGATAGTAGGTGCAGTTTTATAATATTTGTTACCTTGATGTGATTTTGCAACGTGGTTTCTCACTAAAGACTGTTTTGTGTTTTAGTCTACGACAAGCATGATGGCCCCCTCTCAAATGAAGAGGAAGAGCAGCGGGCCATTGCGAAGATCAAAATGTTGGGCAACATCAAATTCATTGGAGAGCTTGGCAAACTTGATCTTATCCACGAATCTATCCTTCATAAGTGCATCAAAACAGTAAGTGGCTTGGACGGTTACTGCTTTCTGGGTGTTCTGTGTTTTCTTTTGAGCAAACAGGTTTTGGACAAAATTACTTGCTATTGCTATTGAAACATGGGGGAAAAAACAATATTTGGGGGCTTTGATTGATGGGAGTTGGGTTGCTGCAACATGTGACAGTGTTGATGGGAACATTTTTCAAAGTGGATTATGCATTTTCGTTCTGAATTGGCATGAGGCAACCATAATGGTTTAGAAACATAGAAAATAGGTGCAGGAGTAGGCCATATGGCCCTTCGAGCCTGCACCGCCATTCAATATGATCATGGCTGATCATCCAACTCCGTATCCTGTGTTAAGAGGGCCACATCCAACTCCCGCTTAAATATAGCCAATGAACTGGCCTCGACTACCTTCTGTGCAGAGAATTCCAGAGATTCGCCACTGTGTGAAAAATGTTTTTCTCATCTTGGTCCTAAAAGATTTCCCCAAGATCCCCCTCAATCTTCTAAATTTTGTATGGCAAGAATGTCTTCCCTCCGATTAGGAGACCAAAACTGTACACAATACTCCAGATGTGGTCTCACCAAGACCCTGTACAGCTGCAGTAGAACCTCCCTGCTCCTATGCTCAAATCCTTTTGCTATGAATGGTTTTCATAAATTATTCCATGGCTCAATATGCAGACTATCTTTTGCTTTCTTGATTTAACAGACTAGATTAAACCAAGCATTAAACACCGATATATGTCTGGCTGGGAGCATATGCTTGGATCCATCTGTGTGCTTATTCTAGTGCCCCTCCTGGCTTCTGAGCTCATAACTTTGCCATACTGTTTTCGTGTTTGACATTGGACCTCAGAAGTTAATAATTGTTAATTCATAACCTAATCCTGTGATGTCTTTGTTTTGCCAGCGTCTGTCAACTCTCTGGAAATGTAGTTTATTTTATATCCTTATCTCCCCAGGACTTTTTACTCACTTCATCTTTGGACTTCAATACTTTTATGCTCATGAAGAGAATTTACGATTAATTATAAATCTTTTTTTCTTAGCTTTTGGAAAAGAAGAAGAGAGTTCAATTTAAGGATATGGGGGAGGATTTGGAGTGCCTCTGTCAGATAATGAGGACAATAGGACCTAGACTAGACCATGAAAAGGCCAAGGTAAATCAATGAATTCTGCATACGTTTTATTTTTAGGCAAAGCCGGGCCGATTGCACATTTTGAGCTGCAAGTGAGATCTATCCCGACAAGAATTTGATGTTTTGGTGTTCGTGGATTTTTTATACTGTTCCAACTGGTCTTACCTGCCACTCCTGTGTTGATCCCCTTTTGCTTGCTTTGAGCGGAACAACTTCGAAACGGGCTACAACTCCTTGATTTGTACGAGTATGACACTGCTGGTGTTCTGAAGTACAGTTAAAAAGTTATGGCTTTGAAGTGTTTGACAATCGTTTGAATTTCATATGATATGTACTGTATTTTCCCGGCAATGAAGACGCATCCCCAATTTAAGTTGTTAAATTTTGGAAAAAGAATGGCGGGACATGATCAAGGATTTGTTTTAGTCCAGGGGTCGGCAACATCACCTACGTGCCCCGGACTGGCTTCAGTTTACAGATCCCACGCGTCCCCTGGACTGGCTGCAGTTCCCAGGTCGCCTGCGAGTCCCGGGGCTGGCTGTAGCGCCCAGGTTGCCTACCCCGGGGCTGGTATAGAGAGAGAGAGCCTAGGACGGAGCAGCCAGCCTTCCGCCCAGCGCCTGTGCCGAAGGATACCGTGGCTGGCGGGCAGGAGGCGCCGAGGTGGTGGCAGATTCTGCTGTTCGGTCCCGGCGGCCGCTCACAGCCACCCGAGCTATGTCTCTCCCCGGCCACAATGCGGTGGCTCCGCGCCCAGAGGGCAGCAGTAAGTGAGTTGCTGGCATAATCCCCAACCCCA